>NW_028123634.1:0-507404 GCF_965194805.1 Balaenoptera borealis
ACCTAACCCTAACCCATAACCTACGCCGTACCTGAACACGTACTCGAACCCGTACCCTAAGCCGTACCCTGACACTAACCCTAAGGTTAACCTAAGCTACCCTTGACTGCTTCTGCCTCCAATAGATTTCCTAAGCACTAGTGTTTTAAGGAACAGGTTAAAAAGAGAATCCTAAAGTGATTTCTTTATAATGGGTGTGTTCCTTATCTTAACCTGGTGTCTAAACTCTTCTCCAAGGCTGGACCCAAAGTAATATTCATTTACATGCTAAGTGGTATCTAGAGCGTGGGATAGGTTTAATAAATACCCTAACCCTAACACGTACACTAATCCTAACCCGTACCCTAAACCGAGCCCTAAAACTAAAACTAACCCTAAACCTAATCCTGACCCATACCCTACGCCGTACCCGAACCCGTAACCGAACCCGTACCCTAAGCCGTACCCTAACCCTAACCCTAACCCTAAAGCTAATCCTAAGCTACCCTCGACTGCTTCTGCCTCCAATTGTTTTCCTAAGCAGTAGTGTTTTAAGGAAGAGGTTAAAAAGAGAATCCTAATGTGATTTCTGTATAATGGGTGCGTTCCTTTTCTTATCCTAGTGTCTAACTCTTCTCTATGTCTGGACCCCAAATAATATTCCTTTACCTGATATATGGTATCTAGAGAGTGGGATAGGTTTAATAAATCCCCTAACCCTAACACGTACCCTAACCCTAACCCCTACCCTAAACCTAACACGTAGCCTAATCCTAACCCGAACACTAAACCGAACCCTAACCCTTAAACTAACCCTAACCCTAACCCTATCCTAACCCAACCCTAAGCTACCCTTGAATGCTTCTGCCTGTAATAGATTTCCTAAGCACTAGTGTTTTAAGGAACAGGTTAAAAAGAGAATCCTAATGTGATTTTTGTATAATGGGTGCGTTCCTTATCTTATCCTAGTGTCTAACTCTTCTCTATTGCTGGAGCCCAAATAATATTCCTTTACGTGATAAATGGTATCTAGAGCGTGCGATAGGTTTAATAAATCCCCTAACCCTAACACGTCCCCTAACCCTAACCCCTACCCTAACCCTAAGACGTAGCCTAATCCTAACACGAACACTAAACCGAGCCCTAACCGTAAAACAAACCCTAACGCTAACCCTATCCTAAACCAACCCTAAGCTACCCTTGAATGCTTCTGCCTCTAATAGATTTCCTAAGCACTAATGTTTTAAGGCACAGGTTAAAAAGAGAATCCTAATGTGATTTCTTTATAATTGGTGCATTCCTTATCTTATCTTAGTGTCTAAACTCTTCTCCATGACTGAAACCAAAATAATATTACTTTACGTGCTAAGTGATATCTAGAGAGTGAGATAGGTTTAATAAATAGCATAAGCCTAACGCGTGCCCTAACCTTAACCCCTACCCTAACCCTAACACGTACCCTATTCCTAACCCGTACCCGAAAGCGGGACCTAACCTAAAACTAAAACTAACCCTAACCCTAACCCATACCCTATGCCGTACCCGAACCCGTACTCGAACCCGTACCCTAAGCCGTACTGTAACCCTAACCCTAAGTCTAAACCTAAGCTACCCTTCACTGCTTCATCCTCCAATAGATTTCCTAAGCAATAGTGTTTTAAGGAACAGGTTAAAAAGAGAATCCTTAGGTTATTTCTTTATACTTGGTGTGTTCCCTATCTTATCCTAGTGTCTAAACACTTCTTCATGGCTGGACCCCAAATAATATTCCATTACGTGCTAAGTGGTATCTAGAGAGTGGGATAGGTTTAATATACACCCTCACCCTAACGGGTAACCTAACCATAACCCTAACCATAACACGTACCCTAATCGTAACCCGTACCCTACAACGAGCCCTAACCCTAAAACTAAACCTAACCCAAACCTTCACCCTATCCCTATCCCTAACCCAACACTAAGCTACCCTTGACTGCTTCTGCCTCCAATAGATTTCCTAAGCACTAGTGTTTTCAGTGACAGGTTAAAAAGAGAATCCTAATGTGATTTCTTTAGAATGGGTGTGTTCCATATCTTATCCTAGTGTCTAAACTCTTCTCCATGGCTGGACCCCAAATAATATTCATTTACGTCCTAAGTGGTATCTAGAGAGTGAGATAGGTTTAATAAATAGCCTAACTCTAACGTGTGCCCTAACCCTAACCCCCACCCTAACCCTAACATGTACCTTATTCCTAACCCATACCCGAAACCGGGACCTAACCCTAAAACTAACCCTAACCCTAAACCATACCCTATGACGTACTGGAACACGTACCCTAACCCGTACCCTAAGCCGTACTGTAACCCTAATCCTAACTCTAAACCTAAGCTACCCTTGACTGCTTTTGCCTCCAATAGATTTCCTAAGCACTAGTGTTTTAAGGAACAGGTTAAAAAGAGAATCCTAATGTGATTTCTTTATAATGGGTGTGTTCCTTATCTTATCCTAGTGTCTAAACTCTTCTCCATGGCTGGACCCCAAATAATATTCATTTACGTCCTAAGTGGTATGTAGAGAGTGGGATAGGTTTAATAAATAACCTAACCTTAACGCGTACCCTAACTCTAAGCCCTACCGTAAGCCTAACACGTACCCGAATCCTCTCCCATATCCTAAAACGAGCCCGAACCCTAAAACTAACCCTAACCCTAACCAATACCCTATGACGTAACCGAATCCATACACGAACCCGTACCATAAGCCGTACCCTAAACCTACCCATAACCTTAACCCTAACAATCAGCTACGATTGACTGCTTCTGCCTGAAAAAGATTTCCTAAGCACTAGTGTTTTAAGGAACAGCTTAAAAAGAGAATCCTAATGTGATTTCTTTATAATGGAGTGTTCCTTGTCTTATCCTAGTGTCTAAAGTCTTCTCCATGGCAGGACCGCAAATAATATTTCTTTACGTGCTAAATGGTATCTAGAGTGTCGGATAGGTTTAATAAATACACTAACTCTAAGGCGTACCCTAGCCCTAAACCTACCTTAACCCTAACACGTACCCTAATCCTAAACCATACCCTAAACCGAGCCCTAACCCTAAAAGTAAACCTAACCCTAACCCATAACCTACGCCGTACCTGAACACGTACTCGAACCCGTACCCTAAGCCGTACCCTGACACTAACCCTAAGGTTAACCCTAAGCTACCCTTGACTGCTTCTGCCTCCAATAGATTTCCTAAGCACTAGTGTTTTAAGGAACAGGTTAAAAAGAGAATCCTAAAGTGATTTCTTTATAATGGGTGTGTTCCTTATCTTAACCTGGTGTCTAAACTCTTCTCCAAGGCTGGACCCAAAGTAATATTCATTTACATGCTAAGTGGTATCTAGAGCGTGGGATAGGTTTAATAAATACCCTAACCCTAACACGTACACTAATCCTAACCCGTACCCTAAACCGAGCCCTAAAACTAAAACTAACCCTAAACCTAATCCTGACCCATACCCTACGCCGTACCCGAACCCGTAACCGAACCCGTACCCTAAGCCGTACCCTAACCCTAACCCTAACCCTAAAGCTAATCCTAAGCTACCCTCGACTGCTTCTGCCTCCAATTGTTTTCCTAAGCAGTAGTGTTTTAAGGAAGAGGTTAAAAAGAGAATCCTAATGTGATTTCTGTATAATGGGTGCGTTCCTTTTCTTATCCTAGTGTCTAACTCTTCTCTATGTCTGGACCCCAAATAATATTCCTTTACCTGATATATGGTATCTAGAGAGTGGGATAGGTTTAATAAATCCCCTAACCCTAACACGTACCCTAACCCTAACCCCTACCCTAAACCTAACACGTAGCCTAATCCTAACCCGAACACTAAACCGAACCCTAACCCTTAAACTAACCCTAACCCTAACCCTATCCTAACCCAACCCTAAGCTACCCTTGAATGCTTCTGCCTGTAATAGATTTCCTAAGCACTAGTGTTTTAAGGAACAGGTTAAAAAGAGAATCCTAATGTGATTTTTGTATAATGGGTGCGTTCCTTATCTTATCCTAGTGTCTAACTCTTCTCTATTGCTGGAGCCCAAATAATATTCCTTTACGTGATAAATGGTATCTAGAGCGTGCGATAGGTTTAATAAATCCCCTAACCCTAACACGTCCCCTAACCCTAACCCCTACCCTAACCCTAAGACGTAGCCTAATCCTAACACGAACACTAAACCGAGCCCTAACCGTAAAACAAACCCTAACGCTAACCCTATCCTAAACCAACCCTAAGCTACCCTTGAATGCTTCTGCCTCTAATAGATTTCCTAAGCACTAATGTTTTAAGGCACAGGTTAAAAAGAGAATCCTAATGTGATTTCTTTATAATTGGTGCATTCCTTATCTTATCTTAGTGTCTAAACTCTTCTCCATGACTGAAACCAAAATAATATTACTTTACGTGCTAAGTGATATCTAGAGAGTGAGATAGGTTTAATAAATAGCATAAGCCTAACGCGTGCCCTAACCTTAACCCCTACCCTAACCCTAACACGTACCCTATTCCTAACCCGTACCCGAAAGCGGGACCTAACCTAAAACTAAAACTAACCCTAACCCTAACCCATACCCTATGCCGTACCCGAACCCGTACTCGAACCCGTACCCTAAGCCGTACTGTAACCCTAACCCTAAGTCTAAACCTAAGCTACCCTTCACTGCTTCATCCTCCAATAGATTTCCTAAGCAATAGTGTTTTAAGGAACAGGTTAAAAAGAGAATCCTTAGGTTATTTCTTTATACTTGGTGTGTTCCCTATCTTATCCTAGTGTCTAAACACTTCTTCATGGCTGGACCCCAAATAATATTCCATTACGTGCTAAGTGGTATCTAGAGAGTGGGATAGGTTTAATATACACCCTCACCCTAACGGGTAACCTAACCATAACCCTAACCATAACACGTACCCTAATCGTAACCCGTACCCTACAACGAGCCCTAACCCTAAAACTAAACCTAACCCAAACCTTCACCCTATCCCTATCCCTAACCCAACACTAAGCTACCCTTGACTGCTTCTGCCTCCAATAGATTTCCTAAGCACTAGTGTTTTCAGTGACAGGTTAAAAAGAGAATCCTAATGTGATTTCTTTAGAATGGGTGTGTTCCATATCTTATCCTAGTGTCTAAACTCTTCTCCATGGCTGGACCCCAAATAATATTCATTTACGTCCTAAGTGGTATCTAGAGAGTGAGATAGGTTTAATAAATAGCCTAACTCTAACGTGTGCCCTAACCCTAACCCCCACCCTAACCCTAACATGTACCTTATTCCTAACCCATACCCGAAACCGGGACCTAACCCTAAAACTAACCCTAACCCTAAACCATACCCTATGACGTACTGGAACACGTACCCTAACCCGTACCCTAAGCCGTACTGTAACCCTAATCCTAACTCTAAACCTAAGCTACCCTTGACTGCTTTTGCCTCCAATAGATTTCCTAAGCACTAGTGTTTTAAGGAACAGGTTAAAAAGAGAATCCTAATGTGATTTCTTTATAATGGGTGTGTTCCTTATCTTATCCTAGTGTCTAAACTCTTCTCCATGGCTGGACCCCAAATAATATTCATTTACGTCCTAAGTGGTATGTAGAGAGTGGGATAGGTTTAATAAATAACCTAACCTTAACGCGTACCCTAACTCTAAGCCCTACCGTAAGCCTAACACGTACCCGAATCCTCTCCCATATCCTAAAACGAGCCCGAACCCTAAAACTAACCCTAACCCTAACCAATACCCTATGACGTAACCGAATCCATACACGAACCCGTACCATAAGCCGTACCCTAAACCTACCCATAACCTTAACCCTAACAATCAGCTACGATTGACTGCTTCTGCCTGAAAAAGATTTCCTAAGCACTAGTGTTTTAAGGAACAGCTTAAAAAGAGAATCCTAATGTGATTTCTTTATAATGGAGTGTTCCTTGTCTTATCCTAGTGTCTAAAGTCTTCTCCATGGCAGGACCGCAAATAATATTTCTTTACGTGCTAAATGGTATCTAGAGTGTCGGATAGGTTTAATAAATACACTAACTCTAAGGCGTACCCTAGCCCTAAACCTACCTTAACCCTAACACGTACCCTAATCCTAAACCATACCCTAAACCGAGCCCTAACCCTAAAAGTAAACCTAACCCTAACCCATAACCTACGCCGTACCTGAACACGTACTCGAACCCGTACCCTAAGCCGTACCCTGACACTAACCCTAAGGTTAACCCTAAGCTACCCTTGACTGCTTCTGCCTCCAATAGATTTCCTAAGCACTAGTGTTTTAAGGAACAGGTTAAAAAGAGAATCCTAAAGTGATTTCTTTATAATGGGTGTGTTCCTTATCTTAACCTGGTGTCTAAACTCTTCTCCAAGGCTGGACCCAAAGTAATATTCATTTACATGCTAAGTGGTATCTAGAGCGTGGGATAGGTTTAATAAATACCCTAACCCTAACACGTACACTAATCCTAACCCGTACCCTAAACCGAGCCCTAAAACTAAAACTAACCCTAAACCTAATCCTGACCCATACCCTACGCCGTACCCGAACCCGTAACCGAACCCGTACCCTAAGCCGTACCCTAACCCTAACCCTAACCCTAAAGCTAATCCTAAGCTACCCTCGACTGCTTCTGCCTCCAATTGTTTTCCTAAGCAGTAGTGTTTTAAGGAAGAGGTTAAAAAGAGAATCCTAATGTGATTTCTGTATAATGGGTGCGTTCCTTTTCTTATCCTAGTGTCTAACTCTTCTCTATGTCTGGACCCCAAATAATATTCCTTTACCTGATATATGGTATCTAGAGAGTGGGATAGGTTTAATAAATCCCCTAACCCTAACACGTACCCTAACCCTAACCCCTACCCTAAACCTAACACGTAGCCTAATCCTAACCCGAACACTAAACCGAACCCTAACCCTTAAACTAACCCTAACCCTAACCCTATCCTAACCCAACCCTAAGCTACCCTTGAATGCTTCTGCCTGTAATAGATTTCCTAAGCACTAGTGTTTTAAGGAACAGGTTAAAAAGAGAATCCTAATGTGATTTTTGTATAATGGGTGCGTTCCTTATCTTATCCTAGTGTCTAACTCTTCTCTATTGCTGGAGCCCAAATAATATTCCTTTACGTGATAAATGGTATCTAGAGCGTGCGATAGGTTTAATAAATCCCCTAACCCTAACACGTCCCCTAACCCTAACCCCTACCCTAACCCTAAGACGTAGCCTAATCCTAACACGAACACTAAACCGAGCCCTAACCGTAAAACAAACCCTAACGCTAACCCTATCCTAAACCAACCCTAAGCTACCCTTGAATGCTTCTGCCTCTAATAGATTTCCTAAGCACTAATGTTTTAAGGCACAGGTTAAAAAGAGAATCCTAATGTGATTTCTTTATAATTGGTGCATTCCTTATCTTATCTTAGTGTCTAAACTCTTCTCCATGACTGAAACCAAAATAATATTACTTTACGTGCTAAGTGATATCTAGAGAGTGAGATAGGTTTAATAAATAGCATAAGCCTAACGCGTGCCCTAACCTTAACCCCTACCCTAACCCTAACACGTACCCTATTCCTAACCCGTACCCGAAAGCGGGACCTAACCTAAAACTAAAACTAACCCTAACCCTAACCCATACCCTATGCCGTACCCGAACCCGTACTCGAACCCGTACCCTAAGCCGTACTGTAACCCTAACCCTAAGTCTAAACCTAAGCTACCCTTCACTGCTTCATCCTCCAATAGATTTCCTAAGCAATAGTGTTTTAAGGAACAGGTTAAAAAGAGAATCCTTAGGTTATTTCTTTATACTTGGTGTGTTCCCTATCTTATCCTAGTGTCTAAACACTTCTTCATGGCTGGACCCCAAATAATATTCCATTACGTGCTAAGTGGTATCTAGAGAGTGGGATAGGTTTAATATACACCCTCACCCTAACGGGTAACCTAACCATAACCCTAACCATAACACGTACCCTAATCGTAACCCGTACCCTACAACGAGCCCTAACCCTAAAACTAAACCTAACCCAAACCTTCACCCTATCCCTATCCCTAACCCAACACTAAGCTACCCTTGACTGCTTCTGCCTCCAATAGATTTCCTAAGCACTAGTGTTTTCAGTGACAGGTTAAAAAGAGAATCCTAATGTGATTTCTTTAGAATGGGTGTGTTCCATATCTTATCCTAGTGTCTAAACTCTTCTCCATGGCTGGACCCCAAATAATATTCATTTACGTCCTAAGTGGTATCTAGAGAGTGAGATAGGTTTAATAAATAGCCTAACTCTAACGTGTGCCCTAACCCTAACCCCCACCCTAACCCTAACATGTACCTTATTCCTAACCCATACCCGAAACCGGGACCTAACCCTAAAACTAACCCTAACCCTAAACCATACCCTATGACGTACTGGAACACGTACCCTAACCCGTACCCTAAGCCGTACTGTAACCCTAATCCTAACTCTAAACCTAAGCTACCCTTGACTGCTTTTGCCTCCAATAGATTTCCTAAGCACTAGTGTTTTAAGGAACAGGTTAAAAAGAGAATCCTAATGTGATTTCTTTATAATGGGTGTGTTCCTTATCTTATCCTAGTGTCTAAACTCTTCTCCATGGCTGGACCCCAAATAATATTCATTTACGTCCTAAGTGGTATGTAGAGAGTGGGATAGGTTTAATAAATAACCTAACCTTAACGCGTACCCTAACTCTAAGCCCTACCGTAAGCCTAACACGTACCCGAATCCTCTCCCATATCCTAAAACGAGCCCGAACCCTAAAACTAACCCTAACCCTAACCAATACCCTATGACGTAACCGAATCCATACACGAACCCGTACCATAAGCCGTACCCTAAACCTACCCATAACCTTAACCCTAACAATCAGCTACGATTGACTGCTTCTGCCTGAAAAAGATTTCCTAAGCACTAGTGTTTTAAGGAACAGCTTAAAAAGAGAATCCTAATGTGATTTCTTTATAATGGAGTGTTCCTTGTCTTATCCTAGTGTCTAAAGTCTTCTCCATGGCAGGACCGCAAATAATATTTCTTTACGTGCTAAATGGTATCTAGAGTGTCGGATAGGTTTAATAAATACACTAACTCTAAGGCGTACCCTAGCCCTAAACCTACCTTAACCCTAACACGTACCCTAATCCTAAACCATACCCTAAACCGAGCCCTAACCCTAAAAGTAAACCTAACCCTAACCCATAACCTACGCCGTACCTGAACACGTACTCGAACCCGTACCCTAAGCCGTACCCTGACACTAACCCTAAGGTTAACCCTAAGCTACCCTTGACTGCTTCTGCCTCCAATAGATTTCCTAAGCACTAGTGTTTTAAGGAACAGGTTAAAAAGAGAATCCTAAAGTGATTTCTTTATAATGGGTGTGTTCCTTATCTTAACCTGGTGTCTAAACTCTTCTCCAAGGCTGGACCCAAAGTAATATTCATTTACATGCTAAGTGGTATCTAGAGCGTGGGATAGGTTTAATAAATACCCTAACCCTAACACGTACACTAATCCTAACCCGTACCCTAAACCGAGCCCTAAAACTAAAACTAACCCTAAACCTAATCCTGACCCATACCCTACGCCGTACCCGAACCCGTAACCGAACCCGTACCCTAAGCCGTACCCTAACCCTAACCCTAACCCTAAAGCTAATCCTAAGCTACCCTCGACTGCTTCTGCCTCCAATTGTTTTCCTAAGCAGTAGTGTTTTAAGGAAGAGGTTAAAAAGAGAATCCTAATGTGATTTCTGTATAATGGGTGCGTTCCTTTTCTTATCCTAGTGTCTAACTCTTCTCTATGTCTGGACCCCAAATAATATTCCTTTACCTGATATATGGTATCTAGAGAGTGGGATAGGTTTAATAAATCCCCTAACCCTAACACGTACCCTAACCCTAACCCCTACCCTAAACCTAACACGTAGCCTAATCCTAACCCGAACACTAAACCGAACCCTAACCCTTAAACTAACCCTAACCCTAACCCTATCCTAACCCAACCCTAAGCTACCCTTGAATGCTTCTGCCTGTAATAGATTTCCTAAGCACTAGTGTTTTAAGGAACAGGTTAAAAAGAGAATCCTAATGTGATTTTTGTATAATGGGTGCGTTCCTTATCTTATCCTAGTGTCTAACTCTTCTCTATTGCTGGAGCCCAAATAATATTCCTTTACGTGATAAATGGTATCTAGAGCGTGCGATAGGTTTAATAAATCCCCTAACCCTAACACGTCCCCTAACCCTAACCCCTACCCTAACCCTAAGACGTAGCCTAATCCTAACACGAACACTAAACCGAGCCCTAACCGTAAAACAAACCCTAACGCTAACCCTATCCTAAACCAACCCTAAGCTACCCTTGAATGCTTCTGCCTCTAATAGATTTCCTAAGCACTAATGTTTTAAGGCACAGGTTAAAAAGAGAATCCTAATGTGATTTCTTTATAATTGGTGCATTCCTTATCTTATCTTAGTGTCTAAACTCTTCTCCATGACTGAAACCAAAATAATATTACTTTACGTGCTAAGTGATATCTAGAGAGTGAGATAGGTTTAATAAATAGCATAAGCCTAACGCGTGCCCTAACCTTAACCCCTACCCTAACCCTAACACGTACCCTATTCCTAACCCGTACCCGAAAGCGGGACCTAACCTAAAACTAAAACTAACCCTAACCCTAACCCATACCCTATGCCGTACCCGAACCCGTACTCGAACCCGTACCCTAAGCCGTACTGTAACCCTAACCCTAAGTCTAAACCTAAGCTACCCTTCACTGCTTCATCCTCCAATAGATTTCCTAAGCAATAGTGTTTTAAGGAACAGGTTAAAAAGAGAATCCTTAGGTTATTTCTTTATACTTGGTGTGTTCCCTATCTTATCCTAGTGTCTAAACACTTCTTCATGGCTGGACCCCAAATAATATTCCATTACGTGCTAAGTGGTATCTAGAGAGTGGGATAGGTTTAATATACACCCTCACCCTAACGGGTAACCTAACCATAACCCTAACCATAACACGTACCCTAATCGTAACCCGTACCCTACAACGAGCCCTAACCCTAAAACTAAACCTAACCCAAACCTTCACCCTATCCCTATCCCTAACCCAACACTAAGCTACCCTTGACTGCTTCTGCCTCCAATAGATTTCCTAAGCAGTAGTGTTTTCAGTGACAGGTTAAAAAGAGAATCCTAATGTGATTTCTTTAGAATGGGTGTGTTCCATATCTTATCCTAGTGTCTAAACTCTTCTCCATGGCTGGACCCCAAATAATATTCATTTACGTCCTAAGTGGTATCTAGAGAGTGAGATAGGTTTAATAAATAGCCTAACTCTAACGTGTGCCCTAACCCTAACCCCCACCCTAACCCTAACATGTACCTTATTCCTAACCCATACCCGAAACCGGGACCTAACCCTAAAACTAACCCTAACCCTAAACCATACCCTATGACGTACTGGAACACGTACCCTAACCCGTACCCTAAGCCGTACTGTAACCCTAATCCTAACTCTAAACCTAAGCTACCCTTGACTGCTTTTGCCTCCAATAGATTTCCTAAGCACTAGTGTTTTAAGGAACAGGTTAAAAAGAGAATCCTAATGTGATTTCTTTATAATGGGTGTGTTCCTTATCTTATCCTAGTGTCTAAACTCTTCTCCATGGCTGGACCCCAAATAATATTCATTTACGTCCTAAGTGGTATGTAGAGAGTGGGATAGGTTTAATAAATAACCTAACCTTAACGCGTACCCTAACTCTAAGCCCTACCGTAAGCCTAACACGTACCCGAATCCTCTCCCATATCCTAAAACGAGCCCGAACCCTAAAACTAACCCTAACCCTAACCAATACCCTATGACGTAACCGAATCCATACACGAACCCGTACCATAAGCCGTACCCTAAACCTACCCATAACCTTAACCCTAACAATCAGCTACGATTGACTGCTTCTGCCTGAAAAAGATTTCCTAAGCACTAGTGTTTTAAGGAACAGCTTAAAAAGAGAATCCTAATGTGATTTCTTTATAATGGAGTGTTCCTTGTCTTATCCTAGTGTCTAAAGTCTTCTCCATGGCAGGACCGCAAATAATATTTCTTTACGTGCTAAATGGTATCTAGAGTGTCGGATAGGTTTAATAAATACACTAACTCTAAGGCGTACCCTAGCCCTAAACCTACCTTAACCCTAACACGTACCCTAATCCTAAACCATACCCTAAACCGAGCCCTAACCCTAAAAGTAAACCTAACCCTAACCCATAACCTACGCCGTACCTGAACACGTACTCGAACCCGTACCCTAAGCCGTACCCTGACACTAACCCTAAGGTTAACCCTAAGCTACCCTTGACTGCTTCTGCCTCCAATAGATTTCCTAAGCACTAGTGTTTTAAGGAACAGGTTAAAAAGAGAATCCTAAAGTGATTTCTTTATAATGGGTGTGTTCCTTATCTTAACCTGGTGTCTAAACTCTTCTCCAAGGCTGGACCCAAAGTAATATTCATTTACATGCTAAGTGGTATCTAGAGCGTGGGATAGGTTTAATAAATACCCTAACCCTAACACGTACACTAATCCTAACCCGTACCCTAAACCGAGCCCTAAAACTAAAACTAACCCTAAACCTAATCCTGACCCATACCCTACGCCGTACCCGAACCCGTAACCGAACCCGTACCCTAAGCCGTACCCTAACCCTAACCCTAACCCTAAAGCTAATCCTAAGCTACCCTCGACTGCTTCTGCCTCCAATTGTTTTCCTAAGCAGTAGTGTTTTAAGGAAGAGGTTAAAAAGAGAATCCTAATGTGATTTCTGTATAATGGGTGCGTTCCTTTTCTTATCCTAGTGTCTAACTCTTCTCTATGTCTGGACCCCAAATAATATTCCTTTACCTGATATATGGTATCTAGAGAGTGGGATAGGTTTAATAAATCCCCTAACCCTAACACGTACCCTAACCCTAACCCCTACCCTAAACCTAACACGTAGCCTAATCCTAACCCGAACACTAAACCGAACCCTAACCCTTAAACTAACCCTAACCCTAACCCTATCCTAACCCAACCCTAAGCTACCCTTGAATGCTTCTGCCTGTAATAGATTTCCTAAGCACTAGTGTTTTAAGGAACAGGTTAAAAAGAGAATCCTAATGTGATTTTTGTATAATGGGTGCGTTCCTTATCTTATCCTAGTGTCTAACTCTTCTCTATTGCTGGAGCCCAAATAATATTCCTTTACGTGATAAATGGTATCTAGAGCGTGCGATAGGTTTAATAAATCCCCTAACCCTAACACGTCCCCTAACCCTAACCCCTACCCTAACCCTAAGACGTAGCCTAATCCTAACACGAACACTAAACCGAGCCCTAACCGTAAAACAAACCCTAACGCTAACCCTATCCTAAACCAACCCTAAGCTACCCTTGAATGCTTCTGCCTCTAATAGATTTCCTAAGCACTAATGTTTTAAGGCACAGGTTAAAAAGAGAATCCTAATGTGATTTCTTTATAATTGGTGCATTCCTTATCTTATCTTAGTGTCTAAACTCTTCTCCATGACTGAAACCAAAATAATATTACTTTACGTGCTAAGTGATATCTAGAGAGTGAGATAGGTTTAATAAATAGCATAAGCCTAACGCGTGCCCTAACCTTAACCCCTACCCTAACCCTAACACGTACCCTATTCCTAACCCGTACCCGAAAGCGGGACCTAACCTAAAACTAAAACTAACCCTAACCCTAACCCATACCCTATGCCGTACCCGAACCCGTACTCGAACCCGTACCCTAAGCCGTACTGTAACCCTAACCCTAAGTCTAAACCTAAGCTACCCTTCACTGCTTCATCCTCCAATAGATTTCCTAAGCAATAGTGTTTTAAGGAACAGGTTAAAAAGAGAATCCTTAGGTTATTTCTTTATACTTGGTGTGTTCCCTATCTTATCCTAGTGTCTAAACACTTCTTCATGGCTGGACCCCAAATAATATTCCATTACGTGCTAAGTGGTATCTAGAGAGTGGGATAGGTTTAATATACACCCTCACCCTAACGGGTAACCTAACCATAACCCTAACCATAACACGTACCCTAATCGTAACCCGTACCCTACAACGAGCCCTAACCCTAAAACTAAACCTAACCCAAACCTTCACCCTATCCCTATCCCTAACCCAACACTAAGCTACCCTTGACTGCTTCTGCCTCCAATAGATTTCCTAAGCAGTAGTGTTTTCAGTGACAGGTTAAAAAGAGAATCCTAATGTGATTTCTTTAGAATGGGTGTGTTCCATATCTTATCCTAGTGTCTAAACTCTTCTCCATGGCTGGACCCCAAATAATATTCATTTACGTCCTAAGTGGTATCTAGAGAGTGAGATAGGTTTAATAAATAGCCTAACTCTAACGTGTGCCCTAACCCTAACCCCCACCCTAACCCTAACATGTACCTTATTCCTAACCCATACCCGAAACCGGGACCTAACCCTAAAACTAACCCTAACCCTAAACCATACCCTATGACGTACTGGAACACGTACCCTAACCCGTACCCTAAGCCGTACTGTAACCCTAATCCTAACTCTAAACCTAAGCTACCCTTGACTGCTTTTGCCTCCAATAGATTTCCTAAGCACTAGTGTTTTAAGGAACAGGTTAAAAAGAGAATCCTAATGTGATTTCTTTATAATGGGTGTGTTCCTTATCTTATCCTAGTGTCTAAACTCTTCTCCATGGCTGGACCCCAAATAATATTCATTTACGTCCTAAGTGGTATGTAGAGAGTGGGATAGGTTTAATAAATAACCTAACCTTAACGCGTACCCTAACTCTAAGCCCTACCGTAAGCCTAACACGTACCCGAATCCTCTCCCATATCCTAAAACGAGCCCGAACCCTAAAACTAACCCTAACCCTAACCAATACCCTATGACGTAACCGAATCCATACACGAACCCGTACCATAAGCCGTACCCTAAACCTACCCATAACCTTAACCCTAACAATCAGCTACGATTGACTGCTTCTGCCTGAAAAAGATTTCCTAAGCACTAGTGTTTTAAGGAACAGCTTAAAAAGAGAATCCTAATGTGATTTCTTTATAATGGAGTGTTCCTTGTCTTATCCTAGTGTCTAAAGTCTTCTCCATGGCAGGACCGCAAATAATATTTCTTTACGTGCTAAATGGTATCTAGAGTGTCGGATAGGTTTAATAAATACACTAACTCTAAGGCGTACCCTAGCCCTAAACCTACCTTAACCCTAACACGTACCCTAATCCTAAACCATACCCTAAACCGAGCCCTAACCCTAAAAGTAAACCTAACCCTAACCCATAACCTACGCCGTACCTGAACACGTACTCGAACCCGTACCCTAAGCCGTACCCTGACACTAACCCTAAGGTTAACCCTAAGCTACCCTTGACTGCTTCTGCCTCCAATAGATTTCCTAAGCACTAGTGTTTTAAGGAACAGGTTAAAAAGAGAATCCTAAAGTGATTTCTTTATAATGGGTGTGTTCCTTATCTTAACCTGGTGTCTAAACTCTTCTCCAAGGCTGGACCCAAAGTAATATTCATTTACATGCTAAGTGGTATCTAGAGCGTGGGATAGGTTTAATAAATACCCTAACCCTAACACGTACACTAATCCTAACCCGTACCCTAAACCGAGCCCTAAAACTAAAACTAACCCTAAACCTAATCCTGACCCATACCCTACGCTGTACCCGAACCCGTAACCGAACCCGTACCCTAAGCCGTACCCTAACCCTAACCCTAACCCTAAAGCTAATCCTAAGCTACCCTCGACTGCTTCTGCCTCCAATTGTTTTCCTAAGCAGTAGTGTTTTAAGGAAGAGGTTAAAAAGAGAATCCTAATGTGATTTCTGTATAATGGGTGCGTTCCTTTTCTTATCCTAGTGTCTAACTCTTCTCTATGTCTGGACCCCAAATAATATTCCTTTACCTGATATATGGTATCTAGAGAGTGGGATAGGTTTAATAAATCCCCTAACCCTAACACGTACCCTAACCCTAACCCCTACCCTAAACCTAACACGTAGCCTAATCCTAACCCGAACACTAAACCGAACCCTAACCCTTAAACTAACCCTAACCCTAACCCTATCCTAACCCAACCCTAAGCTACCCTTGAATGCTTCTGCCTGTAATAGATTTCCTAAGCACTAGTGTTTTAAGGAACAGGTTAAAAAGAGAATCCTAATGTGATTTTTGTATAATGGGTGCGTTCCTTATCTTATCCTAGTGTCTAACTCTTCTCTATTGCTGGAGCCCAAATAATATTCCTTTACGTGATAAATGGTATCTAGAGCGTGCGATAGGTTTAATAAATCCCCTAACCCTAACACGTCCCCTAACCCTAACCCCTACCCTAACCCTAAGACGTAGCCTAATCCTAACACGAACACTAAACCGAGCCCTAACCGTAAAACAAACCCTAACGCTAACCCTATCCTAAACCAACCCTAAGCTACCCTTGAATGCTTCTGCCTCTAATAGATTTCCTAAGCACTAATGTTTTAAGGCACAGGTTAAAAAGAGAATCCTAATGTGATTTCTTTATAATTGGTGCATTCCTTATCTTATCTTAGTGTCTAAACTCTTCTCCATGACTGAAACCAAAATAATATTACTTTACGTGCTAAGTGATATCTAGAGAGTGAGATAGGTTTAATAAATAGCATAAGCCTAACGCGTGCCCTAACCTTAACCCCTACCCTAACCCTAACACGTACCCTATTCCTAACCCGTACCCGAAAGCGGGACCTAACCTAAAACTAAAACTAACCCTAACCCTAACCCATACCCTATGCCGTACCCGAACCCGTACTCGAACCCGTACCCTAAGCCGTACTGTAACCCTAACCCTAAGTCTAAACCTAAGCTACCCTTCACTGCTTCATCCTCCAATAGATTTCCTAAGCAATAGTGTTTTAAGGAACAGGTTAAAAAGAGAATCCTTAGGTTATTTCTTTATACTTGGTGTGTTCCCTATCTTATCCTAGTGTCTAAACACTTCTTCATGGCTGGACCCCAAATAATATTCCATTACGTGCTAAGTGGTATCTAGAGAGTGGGATAGGTTTAATATACACCCTCACCCTAACGGGTAACCTAACCATAACCCTAACCATAACACGTACCCTAATCGTAACCCGTACCCTACAACGAGCCCTAACCCTAAAACTAAACCTAACCCAAACCTTCACCCTATCCCTATCCCTAACCCAACACTAAGCTACCCTTGACTGCTTCTGCCTCCAATAGATTTCCTAAGCACTAGTGTTTTCAGTGACAGGTTAAAAAGAGAATCCTAATGTGATTTCTTTAGAATGGGTGTGTTCCATATCTTATCCTAGTGTCTAAACTCTTCTCCATGGCTGGACCCCAAATAATATTCATTTACGTCCTAAGTGGTATCTAGAGAGTGAGATAGGTTTAATAAATAGCCTAACTCTAACGTGTGCCCTAACCCTAACCCCCACCCTAACCCTAACATGTACCTTATTCCTAACCCATACCCGAAACCGGGACCTAACCCTAAAACTAACCCTAACCCTAAACCATACCCTATGACGTACTGGAACACGTACCCTAACCCGTACCCTAAGCCGTACTGTAACCCTAATCCTAACTCTAAACCTAAGCTACCCTTGACTGCTTTTGCCTCCAATAGATTTCCTAAGCACTAGTGTTTTAAGGAACAGGTTAAAAAGAGAATCCTAATGTGATTTCTTTATAATGGGTGTGTTCCTTATCTTATCCTAGTGTCTAAACTCTTCTCCATGGCTGGACCCCAAATAATATTCATTTACGTCCTAAGTGGTATGTAGAGAGTGGGATAGGTTTAATAAATAACCTAACCTTAACGCGTACCCTAACTCTAAGCCCTACCGTAAGCCTAACACGTACCCGAATCCTCTCCCATATCCTAAAACGAGCCCGAACCCTAAAACTAACCCTAACCCTAACCAATACCCTATGACGTAACCGAATCCATACACGAACCCGTACCATAAGCCGTACCCTAAACCTACCCATAACCTTAACCCTAACAATCAGCTACGATTGACTGCTTCTGCCTGAAAAAGATTTCCTAAGCACTAGTGTTTTAAGGAACAGCTTAAAAAGAGAATCCTAATGTGATTTCTTTATAATGGAGTGTTCCTTGTCTTATCCTAGTGTCTAAAGTCTTCTCCATGGCAGGACCGCAAATAATATTTCTTTACGTGCTAAATGGTATCTAGAGTGTCGGATAGGTTTAATAAATACACTAACTCTAAGGCGTACCCTAGCCCTAAACCTACCTTAACCCTAACACGTACCCTAATCCTAAACCATACCCTAAACCGAGCCCTAACCCTAAAAGTAAACCTAACCCTAACCCATAACCTACGCCGTACCTGAACACGTACTCGAACCCGTACCCTAAGCCGTACCCTGACACTAACCCTAAGGTTAACCCTAAGCTACCCTTGACTGCTTCTGCCTCCAATAGATTTCCTAAGCACTAGTGTTTTAAGGAACAGGTTAAAAAGAGAATCCTAAAGTGATTTCTTTATAATGGGTGTGTTCCTTATCTTAACCTGGTGTCTAAACTCTTCTCCAAGGCTGGACCCAAAGTAATATTCATTTACATGCTAAGTGGTATCTAGAGCGTGGGATAGGTTTAATAAATACCCTAACCCTAACACGTACACTAATCCTAACCCGTACCCTAAACCGAGCCCTAAAACTAAAACTAACCCTAAACCTAATCCTGACCCATACCCTACGCCGTACCCGAACCCGTAACCGAACCCGTACCCTAAGCCGTACCCTAACCCTAACCCTAACCCTAAAGCTAATCCTAAGCTACCCTCGACTGCTTCTGCCTCCAATTGTTTTCCTAAGCAGTAGTGTTTTAAGGAAGAGGTTAAAAAGAGAATCCTAATGTGATTTCTGTATAATGGGTGCGTTCCTTTTCTTATCCTAGTGTCTAACTCTTCTCTATGTCTGGACCCCAAATAATATTCCTTTACCTGATATATGGTATCTAGAGAGTGGGATAGGTTTAATAAATCCCCTAACCCTAACACGTACCCTAACCCTAACCCCTACCCTAAACCTAACACGTAGCCTAATCCTAACCCGAACACTAAACCGAACCCTAACCCTTAAACTAACCCTAACCCTAACCCTATCCTAACCCAACCCTAAGCTACCCTTGAATGCTTCTGCCTGTAATAGATTTCCTAAGCACTAGTGTTTTAAGGAACAGGTTAAAAAGAGAATCCTAATGTGATTTTTGTATAATGGGTGCGTTCCTTATCTTATCCTAGTGTCTAACTCTTCTCTATTGCTGGAGCCCAAATAATATTCCTTTACGTGATAAATGGTATCTAGAGCGTGCGATAGGTTTAATAAATCCCCTAACCCTAACACGTCCCCTAACCCTAACCCCTACCCTAACCCTAAGACGTAGCCTAATCCTAACACGAACACTAAACCGAGCCCTAACCGTAAAACAAACCCTAACGCTAACCCTATCCTAAACCAACCCTAAGCTACCCTTGAATGCTTCTGCCTCTAATAGATTTCCTAAGCACTAATGTTTTAAGGCACAGGTTAAAAAGAGAATCCTAATGTGATTTCTTTATAATTGGTGCATTCCTTATCTTATCTTAGTGTCTAAACTCTTCTCCATGACTGAAACCAAAATAATATTACTTTACGTGCTAAGTGATATCTAGAGAGTGAGATAGGTTTAATAAATAGCATAAGCCTAACGCGTGCCCTAACCTTAACCCCTACCCTAACCCTAACACGTACCCTATTCCTAACCCGTACCCGAAAGCGGGACCTAACCTAAAACTAAAACTAACCCTAACCCTAACCCATACCCTATGCCGTACCCGAACCCGTACTCGAACCCGTACCCTAAGCCGTACTGTAACCCTAACCCTAAGTCTAAACCTAAGCTACCCTTCACTGCTTCATCCTCCAATAGATTTCCTAAGCAATAGTGTTTTAAGGAACAGGTTAAAAAGAGAATCCTTAGGTTATTTCTTTATACTTGGTGTGTTCCCTATCTTATCCTAGTGTCTAAACACTTCTTCATGGCTGGACCCCAAATAATATTCCATTACGTGCTAAGTGGTATCTAGAGAGTGGGATAGGTTTAATATACACCCTCACCCTAACGGGTAACCTAACCATAACCCTAACCATAACACGTACCCTAATCGTAACCCGTACCCTACAACGAGCCCTAACCCTAAAACTAAACCTAACCCAAACCTTCACCCTATCCCTATCCCTAACCCAACACTAAGCTACCCTTGACTGCTTCTGCCTCCAATAGATTTCCTAAGCACTAGTGTTTTCAGTGACAGGTTAAAAAGAGAATCCTAATGTGATTTCTTTAGAATGGGTGTGTTCCATATCTTATCCTAGTGTCTAAACTCTTCTCCATGGCTGGACCCCAAATAATATTCATTTACGTCCTAAGTGGTATCTAGAGAGTGAGATAGGTTTAATAAATAGCCTAACTCTAACGTGTGCCCTAACCCTAACCCCCACCCTAACCCTAACATGTACCTTATTCCTAACCCATACCCGAAACCGGGACCTAACCCTAAAACTAACCCTAACCCTAAACCATACCCTATGACGTACTGGAACACGTACCCTAACCCGTACCCTAAGCCGTACTGTAACCCTAATCCTAACTCTAAACCTAAGCTACCCTTGACTGCTTTTGCCTCCAATAGATTTCCTAAGCACTAGTGTTTTAAGGAACAGGTTAAAAAGAGAATCCTAATGTGATTTCTTTATAATGGGTGTGTTCCTTATCTTATCCTAGTGTCTAAACTCTTCTCCATGGCTGGACCCCAAATAATATTCATTTACGTCCTAAGTGGTATGTAGAGAGTGGGATAGGTTTAATAAATAACCTAACCTTAACGCGTACCCTAACTCTAAGCCCTACCGTAAGCCTAACACGTACCCGAATCCTCTCCCATATCCTAAAACGAGCCCGAACCCTAAAACTAACCCTAACCCTAACCAATACCCTATGACGTAACCGAATCCATACACGAACCCGTACCATAAGCCGTACCCTAAACCTACCCATAACCTTAACCCTAACAATCAGCTACGATTGACTGCTTCTGCCTGAAAAAGATTTCCTAAGCACTAGTGTTTTAAGGAACAGCTTAAAAAGAGAATCCTAATGTGATTTCTTTATAATGGAGTGTTCCTTGTCTTATCCTAGTGTCTAAAGTCTTCTCCATGGCAGGACCGCAAATAATATTTCTTTACGTGCTAAATGGTATCTAGAGTGTCGGATAGGTTTAATAAATACACTAACTCTAAGGCGTACCCTAGCCCTAAACCTACCTTAACCCTAACACGTACCCTAATCCTAAACCATACCCTAAACCGAGCCCTAACCCTAAAAGTAAACCTAACCCTAACCCATAACCTACGCCGTACCTGAACACGTACTCGAACCCGTACCCTAAGCCGTACCCTGACACTAACCCTAAGGTTAACCCTAAGCTACCCTTGACTGCTTCTGCCTCCAATAGATTTCCTAAGCACTAGTGTTTTAAGGAACAGGTTAAAAAGAGAATCCTAAAGTGATTTCTTTATAATGGGTGTGTTCCTTATCTTAACCTGGTGTCTAAACTCTTCTCCAAGGCTGGACCCAAAGTAATATTCATTTACATGCTAAGTGGTATCTAGAGCGTGGGATAGGTTTAATAAATACCCTAACCCTAACACGTACACTAATCCTAACCCGTACCCTAAACCGAGCCCTAAAACTAAAACTAACCCTAAACCTAATCCTGACCCATACCCTACGCCGTACCCGAACCCGTAACCGAACCCGTACCCTAAGCCGTACCCTAACCCTAACCCTAACCCTAAAGCTAATCCTAAGCTACCCTCGACTGCTTCTGCCTCCAATTGTTTTCCTAAGCAGTAGTGTTTTAAGGAAGAGGTTAAAAAGAGAATCCTAATGTGATTTCTGTATAATGGGTGCGTTCCTTTTCTTATCCTAGTGTCTAACTCTTCTCTATGTCTGGACCCCAAATAATATTCCTTTACCTGATATATGGTATCTAGAGAGTGGGATAGGTTTAATAAATCCCCTAACCCTAACACGTACCCTAACCCTAACCCCTACCCTAAACCTAACACGTAGCCTAATCCTAACCCGAACACTAAACCGAACCCTAACCCTTAAACTAACCCTAACCCTAACCCTATCCTAACCCAACCCTAAGCTACCCTTGAATGCTTCTGCCTGTAATAGATTTCCTAAGCACTAGTGTTTTAAGGAACAGGTTAAAAAGAGAATCCTAATGTGATTTTTGTATAATGGGTGCGTTCCTTATCTTATCCTAGTGTCTAACTCTTCTCTATTGCTGGAGCCCAAATAATATTCCTTTACGTGATAAATGGTATCTAGAGCGTGCGATAGGTTTAATAAATCCCCTAACCCTAACACGTCCCCTAACCCTAACCCCTACCCTAACCCTAAGACGTAGCCTAATCCTAACACGAACACTAAACCGAGCCCTAACCGTAAAACAAACCCTAACGCTAACCCTATCCTAAACCAACCCTAAGCTACCCTTGAATGCTTCTGCCTCTAATAGATTTCCTAAGCACTAATGTTTTAAGGCACAGGTTAAAAAGAGAATCCTAATGTGATTTCTTTATAATTGGTGCATTCCTTATCTTATCTTAGTGTCTAAACTCTTCTCCATGACTGAAACCAAAATAATATTACTTTACGTGCTAAGTGATATCTAGAGAGTGAGATAGGTTTAATAAATAGCATAAGCCTAACGCGTGCCCTAACCTTAACCCCTACCCTAACCCTAACACGTACCCTATTCCTAACCCGTACCCGAAAGCGGGACCTAACCTAAAACTAAAACTAACCCTAACCCTAACCCATACCCTATGCCGTACCCGAACCCGTACTCGAACCCGTACCCTAAGCCGTACTGTAACCCTAACCCTAAGTCTAAACCTAAGCTACCCTTCACTGCTTCATCCTCCAATAGATTTCCTAAGCAATAGTGTTTTAAGGAACAGGTTAAAAAGAGAATCCTTAGGTTATTTCTTTATACTTGGTGTGTTCCCTATCTTATCCTAGTGTCTAAACACTTCTTCATGGCTGGACCCCAAATAATATTCCATTACGTGCTAAGTGGTATCTAGAGAGTGGGATAGGTTTAATATACACCCTCACCCTAACGGGTAACCTAACCATAACCCTAACCATAACACGTACCCTAATCGTAACCCGTACCCTACAACGAGCCCTAACCCTAAAACTAAACCTAACCCAAACCTTCACCCTATCCCTATCCCTAACCCAACACTAAGCTACCCTTGACTGCTTCTGCCTCCAATAGATTTCCTAAGCACTAGTGTTTTCAGTGACAGGTTAAAAAGAGAATCCTAATGTGATTTCTTTAGAATGGGTGTGTTCCATATCTTATCCTAGTGTCTAAACTCTTCTCCATGGCTGGACCCCAAATAATATTCATTTACGTCCTAAGTGGTATCTAGAGAGTGAGATAGGTTTAATAAATAGCCTAACTCTAACGTGTGCCCTAACCCTAACCCCCACCCTAACCCTAACATGTACCTTATTCCTAACCCATACCCGAAACCGGGACCTAACCCTAAAACTAACCCTAACCCTAAACCATACCCTATGACGTACTGGAACACGTACCCTAACCCGTACCCTAAGCCGTACTGTAACCCTAATCCTAACTCTAAACCTAAGCTACCCTTGACTGCTTTTGCCTCCAATAGATTTCCTAAGCACTAGTGTTTTAAGGAACAGGTTAAAAAGAGAATCCTAATGTGATTTCTTTATAATGGGTGTGTTCCTTATCTTATCCTAGTGTCTAAACTCTTCTCCATGGCTGGACCCCAAATAATATTCATTTACGTCCTAAGTGGTATGTAGAGAGTGGGATAGGTTTAATAAATAACCTAACCTTAACGCGTACCCTAACTCTAAGCCCTACCGTAAGCCTAACACGTACCCGAATCCTCTCCCATATCCTAAAACGAGCCCGAACCCTAAAACTAACCCTAACCCTAACCAATACCCTATGACGTAACCGAATCCATACACGAACCCGTACCATAAGCCGTACCCTAAACCTACCCATAACCTTAACCCTAACAATCAGCTACGATTGACTGCTTCTGCCTGAAAAAGATTTCCTAAGCACTAGTGTTTTAAGGAACAGCTTAAAAAGAGAATCCTAATGTGATTTCTTTATAATGGAGTGTTCCTTGTCTTATCCTAGTGTCTAAAGTCTTCTCCATGGCAGGACCGCAAATAATATTTCTTTACGTGCTAAATGGTATCTAGAGTGTCGGATAGGTTTAATAAATACACTAACTCTAAGGCGTACCCTAGCCCTAAACCTACCTTAACCCTAACACGTACCCTAATCCTAAACCATACCCTAAACCGAGCCCTAACCCTAAAAGTAAACCTAACCCTAACCCATAACCTACGCCGTACCTGAACACGTACTCGAACCCGTACCCTAAGCCGTACCCTGACACTAACCCTAAGGTTAACCCTAAGCTACCCTTGACTGCTTCTGCCTCCAATAGATTTCCTAAGCACTAGTGTTTTAAGGAACAGGTTAAAAAGAGAATCCTAAAGTGATTTCTTTATAATGGGTGTGTTCCTTATCTTAACCTGGTGTCTAAACTCTTCTCCAAGGCTGGACCCAAAGTAATATTCATTTACATGCTAAGTGGTATCTAGAGCGTGGGATAGGTTTAATAAATACCCTAACCCTAACACGTACACTAATCCTAACCCGTACCCTAAACCGAGCCCTAAAACTAAAACTAACCCTAAACCTAATCCTGACCCATACCCTACGCCGTACCCGAACCCGTAACCGAACCCGTACCCTAAGCCGTACCCTAACCCTAACCCTAACCCTAAAGCTAATCCTAAGCTACCCTCGACTGCTTCTGCCTCCAATTGTTTTCCTAAGCAGTAGTGTTTTAAGGAAGAGGTTAAAAAGAGAATCCTAATGTGATTTCTGTATAATGGGTGCGTTCCTTTTCTTATCCTAGTGTCTAACTCTTCTCTATGTCTGGACCCCAAATAATATTCCTTTACCTGATATATGGTATCTAGAGAGTGGGATAGGTTTAATAAATCCCCTAACCCTAACACGTACCCTAACCCTAACCCCTACCCTAAACCTAACACGTAGCCTAATCCTAACCCGAACACTAAACCGAACCCTAACCCTTAAACTAACCCTAACCCTAACCCTATCCTAACCCAACCCTAAGCTACCCTTGAATGCTTCTGCCTGTAATAGATTTCCTAAGCACTAGTGTTTTAAGGAACAGGTTAAAAAGAGAATCCTAATGTGATTTTTGTATAATGGGTGCGTTCCTTATCTTATCCTAGTGTCTAACTCTTCTCTATTGCTGGAGCCCAAATAATATTCCTTTACGTGATAAATGGTATCTAGAGCGTGCGATAGGTTTAATAAATCCCCTAACCCTAACACGTCCCCTAACCCTAACCCCTACCCTAACCCTAAGACGTAGCCTAATCCTAACACGAACACTAAACCGAGCCCTAACCGTAAAACAAACCCTAACGCTAACCCTATCCTAAACCAACCCTAAGCTACCCTTGAATGCTTCTGCCTCTAATAGATTTCCTAAGCACTAATGTTTTAAGGCACAGGTTAAAAAGAGAATCCTAATGTGATTTCTTTATAATTGGTGCATTCCTTATCTTATCTTAGTGTCTAAACTCTTCTCCATGACTGAAACCAAAATAATATTACTTTACGTGCTAAGTGATATCTAGAGAGTGAGATAGGTTTAATAAATAGCATAAGCCTAACGCGTGCCCTAACCTTAACCCCTACCCTAACCCTAACACGTACCCTATTCCTAACCCGTACCCGAAAGCGGGACCTAACCTAAAACTAAAACTAACCCTAACCCTAACCCATACCCTATGCCGTACCCGAACCCGTACTCGAACCCGTACCCTAAGCCGTACTGTAACCCTAACCCTAAGTCTAAACCTAAGCTACCCTTCACTGCTTCATCCTCCAATAGATTTCCTAAGCAATAGTGTTTTAAGGAACAGGTTAAAAAGAGAATCCTTAGGTTATTTCTTTATACTTGGTGTGTTCCCTATCTTATCCTAGTGTCTAAACACTTCTTCATGGCTGGACCCCAAATAATATTCCATTACGTGCTAAGTGGTATCTAGAGAGTGGGATAGGTTTAATATACACCCTCACCCTAACGGGTAACCTAACCATAACCCTAACCATAACACGTACCCTAATCGTAACCCGTACCCTACAACGAGCCCTAACCCTAAAACTAAACCTAACCCAAACCTTCACCCTATCCCTATCCCTAACCCAACACTAAGCTACCCTTGACTGCTTCTGCCTCCAATAGATTTCCTAAGCACTAGTGTTTTCAGTGACAGGTTAAAAAGAGAATCCTAATGTGATTTCTTTAGAATGGGTGTGTTCCATATCTTATCCTAGTGTCTAAACTCTTCTCCATGGCTGGACCCCAAATAATATTCATTTACGTCCTAAGTGGTATCTAGAGAGTGAGATAGGTTTAATAAATAGCCTAACTCTAACGTGTGCCCTAACCCTAACCCCCACCCTAACCCTAACATGTACCTTATTCCTAACCCATACCCGAAACCGGGACCTAACCCTAAAACTAACCCTATACCCTAAACCATACCCTATGACGTACTGGAACACGTACCCTAACCCGTACCCTAAGCCGTACTGTAACCCTAATCCTAACTCTAAACCTAAGCTACCCTTGACTGCTTTTGCCTCCAATAGATTTCCTAAGCACTAGTGTTTTAAGGAACAGGTTAAAAAGAGAATCCTAATGTGATTTCTTTATAATGGGTGTGTTCCTTATCTTATCCTAGTGTCTAAACTCTTCTCCATGGCTGGACCCCAAATAATATTCATTTACGTCCTAAGTGGTATGTAGAGAGTGGGATAGGTTTAATAAATAACCTAACCTTAACGCGTACCCTAACTCTAAGCCCTACCGTAAGCCTAACACGTACCCGAATCCTCTCCCATATCCTAAAACGAGCCCGAACCCTAAAACTAACCCTAACCCTAACCAATACCCTATGACGTAACCGAATCCATACACGAACCCGTACCATAAGCCGTACCCTAAACCTACCCATAACCTTAACCCTAACAATCAGCTACGATTGACTGCTTCTGCCTGAAAAAGATTTCCTAAGCACTAGTGTTTTAAGGAACAGCTTAAAAAGAGAATCCTAATGTGATTTCTTTATAATGGAGTGTTCCTTGTCTTATCCTAGTGTCTAAAGTCTTCTCCATGGCAGGACCGCAAATAATATTTCTTTACGTGCTAAATGGTATCTAGAGTGTCGGATAGGTTTAATAAATACACTAACTCTAAGGCGTACCCTAGCCCTAAACCTACCTTAACCCTAACACGTACCCTAATCCTAAACCATACCCTAAACCGAGCCCTAACCCTAAAAGTAAACCTAACCCTAAGCCATAACCTACGCCGTACCTGAACACGTACTCGAACCCGTACCCTAAGCCGTACCCTGACACTAACCCTAAGGTTAACCCTAAGCTACCCTTGACTGCTTCTGCCTCCAATAGATTTCCTAAGCACTAGTGTTTTAAGGAACAGGTTAAAAAGAGAATCCTAAAGTGATTTCTTTATAATGGGTGTGTTCCTTATCTTAGCCTGGTGTCTAAACTCTTCTCCAAGGATGGACCCAAAGTGATATTCATTTCCATGCTAAGTGGTATCTAGAGCGTGGGATAGGTTTAATAAATACCCAAACCCTAACACGTACACTAATCCTAACCTGTACCCTAAACCCAGCCCTAACACTAAAACTAACCCTAACCCTAATCCTGACCAATATCCTATGCCGTACCCGAACCCGTACCCTAAGCCGTACCCTAACCCTAACCCTAAAGCTAATCCTAAACTACCCTTGACTGCTTCTGCCTCCAATAGTTTTCATAAGCACTAGTGTTTTAAGGAACAGGTTAAAAAGAGAATCCTAATGTGATTTCTGTACAATGGGTGTGTTCCTTATCTTATCCTAGTGTCTAACTCTTCTCTATGGCTGGACCCCAAATAATATTCCTTTACGTGATAAATGGTATCTACAGAGTGGGATAGGTTTAATAAATCCCCTAACCCTAACATGTACGCTAACCCTAACCCGTACGCTAACCCTAACACGTAGCCTAATCCTAACCCGAACACTAAACCGAGCCCTAACCCTAAAACTAACCCTAACCCTAACCTAACCCAACCCTAAGCTACCCTTGAATGCTTCTGCCTCTAATAGATTTCCTAAGCACTAGTGTTTTAAGGCACAGGTTAAAAAGAGAATCCTAATGTGATTTCTTTATAATGGGTGTGTTCCTTATCTTAGTGTCTAAACTCTTCTCCATGTCTGAACCCCACATAATATTCCTTTACGTGCTAAGTGGTTTCTAGAGAGTGAGATAGGTTAAATAAATAGCCTAAGCCTAATGCTTGCCGTAACCCTAAACCCTACCCTAACTCTAACACATACCCTATTCCTAACCCGTACCCGAAAGCGGGACCTAACCCTAAAACTAACCCTAACCCATAGCCTATGCCATACCCGAACCCGTACCCTAAGCGGTACTGTAACCCTAACCCTAATTCTAAACCTAAGCTACCCTTCACTGCTTCTGCCTCCAGTAGATTTCCTAAGCACTAGTGATTTAAGGAACAGGTTAAAAAGAGAATCCTAATGTGATTTGTTTATACTTGGTGTGTTCCTTATCTTATCCTAATGTCTAAACTCTTCTTCATGGCTGGACCCCAAATAATATTCCTTTTCGTGCTAAGTGGTATCTAGAGAGTGGGATAGGTTTAATATATACCCTCAACCTAACGGGTAAACTAACCCTAAACCTAACCATAACCCGTACCCTAATCGTAACCCGTACCCTAATCGTAACCCGTACCCTAAAACGAGCCCTAACCCTAAAACTAAACCTAACCCAAACCTTCACCCTATCCCTAACCCTAACTCAACCCTAAGCTACCCTTGACTGCTTCTGCCTCCAATAGATTTCCTAAGCACTAGTGTTTTAAGGAACAGGTTAAAAAGAGAATCCTAATGTGATTTCTTTATAATGGGTGTGTTCCTTTTCTTATGCTAGTATCTAAACACTTCTCCATGGCTGGACGCCAAAGAATATTCCTTTACGTGCTAAGTGGTATCTAGAGAGTGAGATAGGTTTAATAAATAGCCTAACTCTAACGTGTGACCTAACCCTAACCCCTACCGTAACCCTAACATGTAACTTATTCCTAACCCATACCCGAAACAGGGATCTAACCCTAAAACTAACCCTAACCCTAAACCATACCCTATGATGTACTCGAAACCGTACCCTAACCCGTACCCGAAGCCGTACTGTAACCCTAATCCTAACTCTAAACGTAAGCTACCCTTGACTGATTTTGCCTCCAATAGATTTCCTAAGCACTAGTGTTTTAAGGAACAGGTTAAAAAGAGAAACCTAATGTGATTTCTTTATAATGGAGTGTTCCTTATCTTATCCTAGTGTCTAAAGTCTTCTCCATGGCTGGACCGCAAATAACATTTCTTTATGTGCTAAATGATATCTAGAGCGTGGGATAGGTTTAATAAATACCCTAACTCTAACGCGTACCCTAGCCCTACACCTACTTTAAACCTAACACGTACCCTAATCCTAACCCGTACGCTAACCCTAACACGTAGCCTAATCCTAACCCGAACACTAAACCGAGCGCTAACCCTAAAACTAACCCTAACGTTAACCCTAACCTAACCCAACCCTAAGCTACCCTTGAATGCTTCTGCCTCTAATAGATTTCCTAAGCACTAGTGTTTTAAGGCACAGGTTAAAAAGAGAATCCTAATGTGACTTCTTTATAATGGGTGTGTTCCTTTTCTTATCCTAGTATCTAAACACTTCTCCATGGTGGACGCCAAATAATATTCCTTTACGTGCTAAGTGGTATCTAGAGAGTGAGATAGGTTTAATAAATAGCCTAACTCTAACGTGTGCCCTAACCCTAACCCCCAACGTAAACCTAACATGTAACTTACTCCTAACCCATACCCGAAACAGGGACCTAACCCTAAAACTAACCCTAACCCTAAACCATACCCTATGACGTACTCGAACCCGTACCCAAACCCGTACCCTAAGCCATATTGTAACCCTAATCCTAACTCTTAACCTAAGCTACCCTTGACTGCTTTTGCCTCCAATAGATTTCCTAAGCACTAGTGTTTTAAGGAACAGGTTAAAAAGAGAATCCTAATGTGATTTCTTTATAATGGAGTGCTCCTTATCTTATCCTAGTGTCTAAAGTCTTCTCCATGGCTGGACCGCAAATAACATTTCTTTACGTGCTAAATGCTATCTAGAGCGTGGGATAGGTTTAATAAATACCCCAACTCTAACGCATACCCTAGCCCTACACCTACCTTAACCCTAAAACGTACCCTAATCCTAACCCGTACCCTAAACCGAGCCCTAACCGTAAAAGTAACCCTAACCCATAACCTACGCCGTACCCGAACCCGTAACCGAATCCGTACCCTAAGCCGTACCCTAACCCTAACCCTAAAGCTAATCCTAAGCTACCTTTGACTGCTTCTGCCTCCAATAGATTTCCTAAGCACTAGTGTTTTAAGGAACAGGTTAAAAAGAGAATCCTAATGTGATTTCTTTATAATGGGTGTGTTCCTTATCTTATCCTAGTGTCTAAACTCTTCTTCGTGGCTGGACCCCAAATAATATTCCTTTACGTGTTAAGGGTATCTAGAGAGTGGGAAAGGTTTAATATATACCCTCACCCTAACGGGTAACCTAACCCTAACCCTAACCATAACACGTACCCTAATCGTAACCCGTACCCTAAAACGATCCTTAACCCTAAAACTAAACCTAACCCAAACCTTCACCCTATCCCTAACCCTAAACCAACCCTAAGCTACCCTTGCCTGCTTCTGCCTCCAATAGATTTCCTAAGCACTAGTGTTTTAAGGAACAGGTTAAAAAGAGAATCCTAAAGTGATTTCTTTATAATGGGTGTGTTCCTTATCTTAGCCTGGTGTCTAAACTTTTCTCCAAGGCTGGACCCAAAGTAATATTCATTTACATGCTAAGTGGTATCTAGAGCGTGGGATAGGTTTAATAAATACCCTAACCCTAACACGTACACTAATCCTAACCCGTACCCTAAACCGAGCCCTAAAACTAAAACTAACCCTAAACCTAATCCTGACCCATACCCTACGCCGTACCCGAACCAGTAACCGAACCCGTACCCTAAGCCGTACCCTAACCCTAACCCTAACCCTAAAGCTAATCCTAAGCTACCCTCGACTGCTTCTGCCTCCAATTGTTTTCCTAAGCAGTAGTGTTTTAAGGAACAGGTTAAAAAGAGAATCCTAATGTGATTTCTGTATAATGGGTGCGTTCCTTTTCTTATCCTAGTGTCTAACTCTTCTCTATGTCTGGACCCCAAATAATATTCCTTTACCTGATAAATGGTATCTAGAGAGTGGGATAGGTTTAATAAATCCCCTAACCCTAACACGTACCCTAACCCTAACCCCTACCCTAAACCTAACACGTAGCCTAATCCTAACCCGAACACTAAACCGAACCCTAACCCTTAAACTAACCCTAACCCTAACCCTAACCTAACCCAACCCTAAGCTACCCTTGAATGCTTCTGCCTGTAATAGTTTTCCTAAGCACTAGTGTTTTAAGGAACAGGTTAAAAAGAGAATCCTAATGTGATTTCTGTACAATGGGTGCGTTCCTTATCTTATCCTAGTGTCTAACTCTTCTCTATGGCTGGACCCCAAATAATATTCCTTTACGTGATAAATGGTATCTACAGAGTGGGATAGGTTTAATAAATCCCCTAACCCTAACACGTACGCTAACCCTAACCCGTACGCTAACCCTAACACGTAGCCTAATCCTAACCCGAACACTAAACCGAGCCCTAACCCTAAAACTAACCCTAACCCTAACCCTAACCTAACCCAACCCTAAGCTACCCTTGAATGCTTCTGCCTCTAATAGATTTCCTAAGCACTAGTGTTTTAAGGCACAGGTTAAAAAGAGAATCCTAATGTGATTTCTTTATAATGGGTGTGTTCCTTATCTTAGTGTCTAAACTCTTCTCCATGTCTGAACCCCACATAATATTCCTTTACGTGCTAAGTCGTTTCTAGAGAGTGAGATAGGTTAAATAAATAGCCTAAGCCTAATGCTTGCCCTAACCCTAAACCCTACCCTAACTCTAACACATACCCTATTCCTAACCCGTACCCGAAAGCGGGACCTAACCCTAAAACTAACCCTAACCCATAGCCTATGCCATACCCGAACCCGTACCCTAAGCGGTACTGTAACCCTAACCCTAATTCTAAACCTAAGCTACCCTTCACTGCTTCTGCCTCCAGTAGATTTCCTAAGCACTAGTGATTTAAGGAACAGGTTAAAAAGAGAATCCTAATGTGATTTGTTTATACTTGGTGTGTTCCTTATCTTATCCTAATGTCTAAACTCTTCTTCATGGCTGGACCCCAAATAATATTCCTTTTCGTGCTAAGTGGTATCTAGAGAGTGGGATAGGTTTAATATATACCCTCACCCTAACGGGTAACCTAACCCTAACCCTAACCATAACATGTACCCTAATCGTAACCCGTACCCTAATCGTAACCCGTACCCTAAAACGAGCCCTAACCCTAAAACTAAACCTAACCCAAACCTTCACCCTATCCCTAACCCTAACTCAACCCTAAGCTACCCTTGACTGCTTCTGCCTCCAATAGATTTCCTAAGCACTAGTGTTTTAAGGAACAGGTTAAAAAGAGAATCCTAATGTGATTTCTTTATAATGGGTGTGTTCCTTTTCTTATGCTAGTATCTAAACACTTCTCCATGGCTGGACGCCAAAGAATATTCCTTTACGTGCTAAGTGGTATCTAGAGAGTGAGATAGGTTTAATAAATAGCCTAACTCTAACGTGTGCCCTAACCCTAACCCCTACCGTAACCCTAACATGTAACTTATTCCTAACCCATACCCGAAACAGGGACCTAACCCTAAAACTAACCCTAACCCTAAACCATACCCTATGATGTACTCGAAACCGTACCCTAACCCGTACCCGAAGCCGTACTGTAACCCTAATCCTAACTCTAAACCTAAGCTACCCTTGACTGATTTTTCCTCCAATAGATTTCCTAAGCACTAGTGTTTTAAGGAACAGGTTAAAAAGAGAAACCTAATGTGATTTCTTTATAATGGAGTGTTCCTTATCTTATCCTAGTGTCTAAAGTCTTCTCCATGGCTGGACCGCAAATAACATTTCTTTATGTGCTAAATGGTATCTAGAGCGTGGGATAGGTTTAATAAATACCCTAACTCTAACGGGTACCCTAGCCCTACACCTACTTTAACCCTAACACGTACCCTAATCCTAACCCATACCCTAAACCGAGCCCTAACCGTAAAAGTAACCCTAACCCTAACCCATAACCTACGCCGTACCCGAACCCGTAACCAAATCCGTACCCTAAGCCGTACCCTAACCCTAACCCTAAAGCTAATCCTAAGCTACCCTTGACTGCTTCTGCCTCCAATAGATTTCCTAAGCACTAGTGTTTTAAGGAACAGGTTAAAAAGAGAATCCTGATGTGATTTCTTTATAATGGGTGTGTTCCTTATCTTATCCTAGTGTCTAAACTCTTCTTCATGGCTGGACCCCAAATAATATTCCTTTACGTGCTAAGGGTATCTAGAGAGTGGGAAACGTTTAATATATACCCTCACCCTAACGGGTAACCTAACCCTAACCCTAACCATAACACGTACCCTAATCGTAACCCGTACCCTAAAACGATCCTTAACCCTAAAACTAAACCTAACCCAAACCTTCACCCTATCCCTAACCCTAAACCAACCCTAAGCTACCCTTGCCTGCTTCTGCCTCCAATAGATTTCCTAAGCACTAGTGTTTTAAGGAACAGGTTAAAAAGAGAATCCTAAAGTGATTTCTTTATAATGGGTGTGTTCCTTATCTTAGCCTGGTGTCTAAACTCTTCTCCAAGGCTGGATCCAAAGTAATATTCATTTACATGCTAAGTGGTATCTAGAGCGTGGGATAGGTTTAATAAATACCCTAACGCTAACACGTACACTAATCCTAACCCGTACCCTAAACCGAGCCCTAACACTAAACCTAACCCTAAACCTAATCCTGACCCCTACCCTACGCCGTACCCGAACCCGTAACCGAACCCGTACCCTAAGCCCTACCCTAACACTAACCCTAACCCTAAAGCTAATCCTAAGCTACCCTTGTCTGCTTCTGCCTCCAATTGTTTTCCTAAGCACTAGTGTTTTAAGGAACAGGTTAAAAAGGGAATCCTAATGTGATTTCTGTATAATGGGTGCGTTCCTTTTCTTATCCTAGTGTCTAACTCTTCTCTATGTCTGGACCCCAAATAATATTCCTTTACCTGATAAATGGTATCTAGAGAGTGGGATAGGTTTAATAAATCCCCTAACCCTAACACGTACCCTAACCCTAACCCGTACGCTAACCCTAACACGTAGCCTAATCCTAACCCGAACACTAAACCGAGCGCTAACCCTAAAACTAACCCTAACCCTAACCCTAAACTAACCCAACCCTAAGCTACCCTTGAATGCTTCTGCCTCTAATAGATTTCCTAAGCACTAGTGTTTTAAGGCACAGGTTAAAAAGAGAATCCTAATGTGACTTCTTTATAATGGGTGTGTTCCTTTTCTTATCCTAGTATCTAAACACTTCTCCAAGATGGACGCCAAATAATATTCCTTTACGTGCTAAGTGGTATCTAGAGAGTGAGATAGGTTTAATAAATAGCCTAACTCTAACGTGTGCCCTAACCCTAACCCCCAACGTAATCCTAACATGTAACTTACTCCTAACCCATACCCGAAACAGGGACCTAACCCTAAAACTAACCCTAACCCTAAACCATACCCTATGACGTACTCGAACCCGTACCCAAACCCGTACCCTAAGCCATATTGTAACCCTAATCCTAACTCTTAACCTAAGCTACCCTTGACTGCTTTTGCCTCCAATAGATTTCCTAAGCACCAGTGTTTTAAGGAACAGGTTAAAAAGAGAATCCTACTGTGATTTCTTTATAATGGAGTGCTCCTTATCTTATCCTAGTGTCTGAAGTCTTCTCCATGGCTGGACCGCAAATAACATTTCTTTACGTGCTAAATGCTATCTAGAGCGTGGGATAGGTTTAATAAATACCCCAACTCTAACGCATACCCTAGCCCTACACCTACCTTAACCCTAAAACGTACCCTAATCCTAACCCGTACCCTAAACCGAGCCCTAACCGTAAAAGTAACCCTAACCCACAACCTACGCCGTACCCGAACCCGTAACCGAATCCGTACCCTAAGCCGTACCCTAACCCTAACCCTAAAGCTAATCCTAAGCTACCTTTGACTGCTTCTGCCTCCAATAGATTTCCTAAGCACTAGTGTTTTAAGGAACAGGTTAAAAAGAGAATCCTAATGTGATTTCTTTATAATGGGTGTGTTCCTTATCTTATCCTAGTGTCTAAACTCTTCTTCGTGGCTGGACCCCAAATAATATTCCTTTACGTGCTAAGGGTATCTAAAGAGTGGGAAAGGTTTAATATATACCCTCACCCTAACGGGTAACCTAACCCTAACCGTAACCATAACACGTACCCTAATCGTAACCCGTACCCTAAAACGATCCTTAACCCTAAAACTAAACCTAACCCAAACCTTCACCCTATCCCTAACCCTAAACCAACCCTAAGCTACCCTTGCCTGCTTCTGCCTCCAATAGATTTCCTAAGCACTAGTGTTTTAAGGAACAGGTTAAAAAGAGAATCCTAAAGTGATTTCTTTATAATGGGTGTGTTCCTTATCTTAGCCTGGTGTCTAAACTTTTCTCCAAGGCTGGACCCAAAGTAATATTCATTTACATGCTAAGTGGTATCTAGAGCGTGGGATAGGTTTAATAAATACCCTAACCCTAACACGTACACTAATCCTAACCCGTACCCTAAACCGAGCCCTAAAACTAAAACTAACCCTAAACCTAATCCTGACCCATACCCTACGCCGTACCCGAACCAGTAACCGAACCCGTACCCTAAGCCGTACCCTAAACCTAACCCTATCTCTAAAGCTAATCCTAAGCTACCCTTGACTGCTTCTGCCTCCAGTTGTTTTCCTAAGCACTAGTGTTTTAAGGAACAAGTTAAAAAGAGAATCCTAATGTGATTTCTGTATAATGGGTGCGTTCCTTTTCTTATCCTAGTGTCTAACTCTTCTCTATATCTGGACCCCAAATAATATTCCTTTACCTGATAAATGGTATCTAGAGAGTGGGATAGGTTTAATAAATCCCCTAACCCTAACACGTACCCTAACCCTAACCCCTACCCTAACCCTAACACGTAGCCTAATCCTAACCCGAACACTAAACCGAGCCCTAACCCTAAAACTAACCCTAAGCCTAACCCTAACCTAACCGAACCCTAAGCTACCCTTGAATGCTTCTGCCTCTAATAGATTTCCTAAGCACTATGTTTTAAGGCACATGTTAAAAAGAGAATCCTAATGTGATTTCTTTATAATGGGAGTGTTCCTTATCTTATCGTAGTGTCTAAACTCTTCTCCATGGCTGATCCCCAAATAATATTCCTTTACGTGCTAAGTGGTATCTAGAGAGTTAGATACGTTTAATAAATAGCCGAAGCCTAACGCGTGCCCTAACCCTAACCACTACACTAACGCTAACACATACCCTATTCCTAACCCGTACCCGAAAGCGGGACCTAACACTAAAACTAACCCTAACCCTAACTCATACCCTATGCCGGACCTGAACCCATAACCGAAACCGTACCCTAAGCCATACTGTAAACCTAACCCTAACTCTAAACCTAAGCTACCCTTCACTGCTTCTGCCTCCAATAGATTTCCTAAGGACTAGTGTTTTAAGGAACAGGTTAAAAAGAGAATCCTAATGTGATTTCTTTATACTTGGTGTGTTCCTTAACTTATCCTAGTGTCTAAAGTCTTCTTCATGTCTGAACCCCAAATAATATTCTTTTACGTGCTAAGTGGTATCTAGAGAGTGGGATAGGTTTAATATATACCCTCAACCTAATGGGTAACCTAACCATAACCCTAACCATAACGCGTACCCTAATCGTAACCCGTACCCTAAAACGATCCTTAACCCTAAAACTAAACCTAACCCAAACCTTCACCCTATCCCTATCCCTAACCCAACACTAAGCTACCCTTGACTGCTTCTGCCTCCAATAGATTTCCTAAGCACTAGTGTTTTCAGTGACAGGTTAAAAAGAGAATCCTAATGTGATTTCTTTAGAATGGGTGTGTTCCATATCTTATCCTAGTGTCTAAACTCTTCTCCATGGCTGGACCCCAAATAATATTCATTTACGTCCTAAGTGGTATCTAGAGAGTGAGATAGGTTTAATAAATAGCCTAACTCTAACGTGTGCCCTAACCCTAACCCCTACCGTAACCCTAACATGTAACTTATTCCCAACCCATACCCGAAACAGGGACCTAACCATAAAACTAACCCTAACCCTAAACCATACCCTATGATGTACTCGAAACCGTACCCTAACCCGTACCCGAAGCCGTACTCTAACCCTAATCCTAACTCTAAACCTAAGCTACCCTTGACTGCTTTTGCCTCCAATAGATTTCCTAAGCAGTAGTGTTTTAAGGAACAGGTTAAAAAGAGAAACCTAATGTGATTTCTTTATAATGGAGTGTTCCTTATCTTATCCTAGTGTCTAAAGTCTTCTCCATGGCTGGACCGCAAATAACATTTCTTTATGTGCTAAATGGTCTAGAGCGTGGGATAGGTTTAATAAATACCCTAACTGTAACGCGTACCCTAGCCCTACACCTACTTTAACCCTAACACGTACCCTAATCCTAACCCATACCCTAAACCGAGCCCTAACCGTAAAAGTAACCCTAACCCTAACCCATAACCTACGCCGTACCCGAACCCATAACCGAATCCGTACCCTAAGCCGTACCCTAACCCTAAAGCTAATCCTAAGCTACCTTTGACTGCTTCTGCCTCCAATAGATTTCCTAAGCACTAGTGTTTTCAGGAACAGGTTAAAAAGAGAATCCTAATGTGATTTCTTTATAATGGCTGTGTTCCTTATCTTATCCTAGTGTCTAAACTCTTCTTCGTGGCTGGACCCCAAATAATATTCCTTTACGTGCTAAGGGTATCAAGAGAGTGGGAAAGGTTTAATATATACCCTCACCCTAACGGGTAACCTAACCCTAACCGTAACCATAACACGTACCCTAATCGTAACCCGTACCCTAAAACGATCCTTAACCCTAAAACTAAACCTAACCCAAACCTTCACCCTATCCCTAACCCTAAACCAACCCTAAGCTACCCTTGCCTGCTTCTGCCTCCAATAGATTTCCTAAGCACTAGTGTTTTAAGGAACAGGTTAAAAAGAGAATCCTAAAGTGATTTCTTTATAATGGGTGTGTTCCTTATCTTAGCCTGGTGTCTAAACTCTTCTCCAAGGCTGGACCCAAAGTAATATTCATTTACATGCTAAGTGGTATCTAGAGCGTGGGATAGGTTTAATAAATACCCTAACCCTAACACGTACACTAATCCTAACCCGTACCCTAAACCGAGCCCTAGCACTAAAACTAACCCTAAATCTAATCCTGACCCATACCCTACGCCGTACCCGAACCAGTAACCGAACCCGTACCCTAACCCGTACCCTAAACCTAACCCTAACCGTAAAGCTAATCCTAAGCTACCCTTGACTGCTTCTGCCTCCAATTGTTTTCCTAAGCACTAGTGTTTTAAGGAACAAGTTAAAAAGAGAATCCTAATGTGATTTCTGTATAATGGGTGCGTTCCTTTTCTTATCCTAGTGTCTAACTCTTCTCTATGTCTGGACCCCAAATAATATTCCTTTACCTGATAAATGGTATCTAGAGAGTGGGATAGGTTTAATAAATCCCCTAACCCTAACACGTACCCTAACCCTAACCCCTACCCTAACCCTAACACGTAGCCTAATCCTAACCCGAACACTAAACCGAGCCCTAACCCTAAAACTAACCCTAACCCTAACCCTAACCTAACCGAACCCTAAGCTACCCTTGAATGCTCCTGCCTCTAATAGATTTCCTAAGCACTATGTTTTAAGGCACATGTTAAAAAGAGAATCCTAATGTGATTTCTTTATAATGGGAGTGTTCCTTATCTTATCGTAGTGTCTAAACTCTTCTCCATGGCTGATCCCCAAATAATATTCCTTTACGTGCTAAGTGGTATCTAGAGAGTGAGATACGTTTAATAAATAGCCGAAGCCTAACGCGTGCCCTAACCCTAACCACTACACTAACGCTAACACATACCCTATTCCTAACCCGTACCCGAAAGCGGGACCTAACACTAAAACTAACCCTAACCCTAACTCATACCCTATGCCGGACCTGAACCCATAAGCGAAACCGTACCCTAAGCCATACTGTAACCCTAACCTTAACTCTAAACCTAAGCTACCCTTCACTGCTTCTGCCTCCAATAGATTTCCTAAGGACTAGTGTTTTAAGGAACAGGTTAAAAAGAGAATCCTAATGTGATTTCTTTATACTTGGTGTGTTCCTTAACTTATCCTAGTGTCTAAAGTCTTCTTCATGTCTGAACCCCAAATAATATTCTTTTACGTGCTAAGTGGTATCTAGAGAGTGGGATAGGTTTAATATATACCCTCAACCTAATGGGTAACCTAACCATAACGCGTACCCTAATCGTAACCCGTACCCTAAAACGATCCTTAACCCTAAAACTAAACCTAACCCAAACCTTCACCCTATCCCTAACCCTAAACCAACCCTAAGCTCCCCTTGCCTGCTTCTGCCTCCAATAGATTTCCTAAGCACTAGTGTTTTAAGGAACAGGTTAAAAAGAGAATCCTAAAGTGATTTCTTTATAATGGGTGTGTTCCTTATCTTAGCCTGGTGTCTAAACTCTTCTCCAAGGCTGGACCCAAAGTAATATTCATTTACATGCTAAGTGGTATCTAGAGCGTGGGATAGGTTTAATAAATACCCTAACCCTAACACGTACACTAATCCTAACCCGTACCCTAAACCGAGCCCTAAAACTAAAACTAACCCTAAACCTAATCCTGACCCATACCCTACGCCGTACCCGAACCCGTAACCGAACCCGTACCCTAAGCCGTACCCTAACCCTAAAGCTAATCCTAAGCTACCCTCGACTGCTTCTGCCTCCAATTGTTTTCCTAAGCAGTAGTGTTTTAAGGAACAGGTTAAAAAGAGAATCCTAATGTGATTTCTGTATAATGGGTGCGTTCCTTTTCTTATCCTAGTGTCTAACTCTTCTCTATGTCTGGACCCCAAATAATATTCCTTTACCTGATAAATGGTATCTAGAGAGTGGGATAGGTTTAATAAATCCCCTAACCCTAACACGTACCCTAACCCTAACCCCTACCCTAAACCTAACACGTAGCCTAATCCTAACCCGAACACTAAACCGAACCCTAACCCTTAAACTAACCCTAACCCTAACCCTAACCTAACGCAACCCTAAGCTACCCTTGAATGCTTCTGCCTGTAATAGTTTTCCTAAGCACTAGTGTTTTAAGGAACAGGTTAAAAAGAGAATCCTAATGTGATTTCTGTACAATGGGTGCGTTCCTTATCTTATCCTAGTGTCTAACTCTTCTCTATGGCTGGACCCCAAATAATATTCCTTTACGTGATAAATGGTATCTACAGAGTGGGATAGGTTTAATAAATCCCCTAACCCTAACACGTACGCTAACCCTAACCCGTACGCTAACCCTAACACGTAGCCTAATCCTAACCCGAACACTAAACCGAGCCCTAACCCTAAAACTAACCCTAACCCTAACCCTAACCTAACCCAACCCTAAGCTACCCTTGAATGCTTCTGCCTCTAATAGATTTCCTAAGCACTAGTGTTTTAAGGCACAGGTTAAAAAGAGAATCCTAATGTGATTTCTTTATAATGGGTGTGTTCCTTATCTTAGTGTCTAAACTCTTCTCCATGTCTGAACCCCACATAATATTCCTTTACGTGCTAAGTGGTTTCTAGAGAGTGAGATAGGTTAAATAAATAGCCTAAGCCTAATGCTTGCCCTAACCCTAAACCCTACCCTAACTCTAACACATACCCTAATCCTAACCCGTACCCGAAAGCGGGACCTAACCCTAAAACTAACCCTAACCCATAGCCTATGCCATACCCGAACCCGTACCCTAAGCGGTATTGTAACCCTAACCCTAATTCTAAACCTAAGCTACCCTTCACTGCTTCTGCCTCCAGTAGATTTCCTAAGCACTAGTGATTTAAGGAACAGGTTAAAAAGAGAATCCTAATGTGATTTGTTTATACTTGGTGTGTTCCTTATCTTATCCTAATGTCTAAACTCTTCTTCATGGCTGGACCCCAAATAATATTCCTTTTCGTGCTAAGTGGTATCTAGAGAGTGGGATAGGTTTAATATATACCCTCACCCTAACGGGTAACCTAACCCTAACCCTAACCATAACATGTACCCTAATCGTAACCCGTACCCTAATCGTAACCCGTACCCTAAAACGAGCCCTAACCCTAAAACTAAACCTAACCCAAACCTTCACCCTATCCCTAACCCTAACTCAACCCTAAGCTACCCTTGACTGCTTCTGCCTCCAATAGATTTCCTAAGCACTAGTGTTTTAAGGAACAGGTTAAAAAGAGAATCCTAATGTGATTTCTTTATAATGGGTGTGTTCCTTTTCTTATGCTAGTATCTAAACACTTCTCCATGGCTGGACGCCAAAGAATATTCCTTTACGTGCTAAGTGGTATCTAGAGAGTGAGATACGTTTAATAAATAGCCTAACTCTAACGTGTGCCCTAACCCTAACCCCTACCGTAACCCTAACATGTAACTTATTCCTAACCCATACCCGAAACAGGGACCTAACCCTAAAACTAACCCTAACCCTAAACCATACCCTATGATGTACTCGAAACCGTACCCTAACCCGTACCCGAAGCCGTACTGTAACCCTAATCCTAACTCTAAACCTAAGCTACCCTTGACTGATTTTGCCTCCAATAGATTTCCTAAGCACTAGTGTTTTAAGGAACAGGTTAAAAAGAGAAACCTAATGTGATTTCTTTATAATGGAGTGTTCCTTATCTTATCCTAGTGTCTAAAGTCTTCTCCATGGCTGGACCGCAAATAACATTTCTTTATGTGCTAAATGGTATCTAGAGCGTGGGATAGGTTTAATAAATACCCTAACTCTAACGCGTACCCTAGCCCTACACCTACTTTAAACCTAACACGTACCCTAATCCTAACCCATACCCTAAACCGAGCCCTAACCGTAAAAGTAACCCTAACCCTAACCCATAACCTACGCCGTACCCGAACCCGTAACCGAATCCGTACCCTAAGCCGTACCCTAACCCTAACCCTAAAGCTAATCCTAAGCTACCCTTGACTGCTTCTGCCTCCAATAGATTTCCTAAGCACTAGTGTTTTAAGGAACAGGTTAAAAAGAGAATCCTGATGTGATTTCTTTATAATGGGTGTGTTCCTTATCTTATCCTAGTGTCTAAACTCTTCTTCATGGCTGGACCCCAAATAATATTCCTTTACGTGCTAAGGGTATCTAGAGAGTGGGAAAGGTTTAATATATACCCTCACCCTAACGGGTAACCTAACCATAACCCTAACCATAACGCGTACCCTAATCGTAACCCGTACCCTAAAACGATCCTTAACCCTAAAACTAAACCTAACCCAAACCTTCACCCTATCCCTAACCCTAAACCAACCCTAAGCTCCCCTTGCCTGCTTCTGCCTCCAATAGATTTCCTAAGCACTAGTGTTTTAAGGAACAGGTTAAAAAGAGAATCCTAAAGTGATTTCTTTATAATGGGTGTGTTCCTTATCTTAGCCTGGTGTCTAAACTCTTCTCCAAGGCTGGACCCAAAGTAATATTCATTTACATGCTAAGTGGTATCTAGAGCGTGGGATAGGTTTAATAAATACCCTAACCCTAACACGTACACTAATCCTAACCCGTACCCTAAACCGAGCCCTAAAACTAAAACTAACCCTAAACCTAATCCTGACCCATACCCTACGCCGTACCCGAACCCGTAACCGAACCCGTACCCTAAGCCGTACCCTAACCCTAACCCTAACCCTAAAGCTAATCCTAAGCTACCCTCGACTGCTTCTGCCTCCAATTGTTTTCCTAAGCACTAGTGTTTTAAGGAACAGGTTAAAAAGAGAATCCTAATGTGATTTCTGTATAATGGGTGCGTTCCTTTTCTTATCCTAGTGTCTAACTCTTCTCTATGTCTGGACCCCAAATAATATTCCTTTACCTGATAAATGGTATCTAGAGAGTGGGATAGGTTTAATAAATCCCCTAACCCTAACACGTACCCTAACCCTAACCCCTACCCTAAACCTAACACGTAGCCTAATCCTAACCCGAACACTAAACCGAACCCTAACCCTTAAACTAACCCTAACCCTAACCCTAACCTAACCCAACCCTAAGCTACCCTTGAATGCTTCTGCCTGTAATAGTTTTCCTAAGCACTAGTGTTTTAAGGAACAGGTTAAAAAGAGAATCCTAATGTGATTTCTGTACAATGGGTGCGTTCCTTATCTTATCCTAGTGTCTAACTCTTCTCTATGGCTGGACCCCAAATAATATTCCTTTACGTGATAAATGGTATCTACAGAGTGGAATAGGTTTAATAAATCCCCTAACCCTAACACGTACGCTAACCCTAACCCGTACGCTAACCCTAACACGTAGCCTAATCCTAACCCGAACACTAAACCGAGCCCTAACCCTAAAACTAACCCTAACCCTAACCCTAACCTAACCCAACCCTAAGCTACCCTTGAATGCTTCTGCCTCTAATAGATTTCCTAAGCACTAGTGTTTTAAGGCACAGGTTAAAAAGAGAATCCTAATGTGATTTCTTTATAATGGGTGTGTTCCTTATCTTAGTGTCTAAACTCTTCTCCATGTCTGAACCCCACATAATATTCCTTTACGTGCTAAGTGGTTTCTAGAGAGTGAGATAGGTTAAATAAATAGCCTAAGCCTAATGCTTGCCCTAACCCTAAACCCTACCCTAACTCTAACACATACCCTAATCCTAACCCGTACCCGAAAGCGGGACCTAACCCTAAAACTAACCCTAACCCATAGCCTATGCCATACCCGAACCCGTACCCTAAGCGGTACTGTAACCCTAACCCTAATTCTAAACCTAAGCTACCCTTCACTGCTTCTGCCTCCAGTAGATTTCCTAAGCACTAGTGATTTAAGGAACAGGTTAAAAAGAGAATCCTAATGTGATTTGTTTATACTTGGTGTGTTCCTTATCTTATCCTAATGTCTAAACTCTTCTTCATGGCTGGACCCCAAATAATATTCCTTTTCGTGCTAAGTGGTATCTAGAGAGTGGGATAGGTTTAATATATACCCTCACCCTAACGGGTAACCTAACCCTAACCCTAACCATAACATGTACCCTAATCATAACCCGTACCCTAATCGTAACCCGTACCCTAAAACGAGCCCTAACCCTAAAACTAAACCTAACCCAAACCTTCACCCTATCCCTAACCCTAACTCAACCCTAAGCTACCCTTGACTGCTTCTGCCTCCAATAGATTTCCTAAGCACTAGTGTTTTAAGGAACAGGTTAAAAAGAGAATCCTAATGTGATTTCTTTATAATGGGTGTGTTCCTTTTCTTATGCTAGTATCTAAACACTTCTCCATGGCTGGACGCCAAAGAATATTCCTTTACGTGCTAAGTGGTATCTAGAGAGTGAGATAGGTTTAATAAATAGCCTAACTCTAACGTGTGCCCTAACCCTAACCCCTACCGTAACCCTAACATGTAACTTATTCCTAACCCATACCCGAAACAGGGACCTAACCCTAAAACTAACCCTAACCCTAAACCATACCCTATGATGTACTCGAAACCGTACCCTAACCCATACCCGAAGCCGTACTGTAACCCTAATCCTAACTCTAAACCTAAGCTACCCTTGACTGATTTTGCCTCCAATAGATTTCCTAAGCACTAGTGTTTTAAGGAACAGGTTAAAAAGAGAAACCTAATGTGATTTCTTTATAATGGAGTGTTCCTTATCTTATCCTAGTGTCTAAAGTCTTCTCCATGGCTGGACCGCAAATAACATTTCTTTATGTGCTAAATGGTATCTAGAGCGTGGGATAGGTTTAATAAATACCCTAACTCTAACGCGTACCCTAGCCCTACACCTACTTTAACCCTAACACGTACCCTAATCCTAACCCATACCCTAAACCGAGCCCTAACCGTAAAAGTAACCCTAACCCTAACCCATAACCTACGCCGTACCCGAACCCGTAACCGAATCCGTACCCTAAGCCGTACCCTAACCCTAACCCTAAAGCTAATCCTAAGCTACCCTTGACTGCTTCTGCCTCCAATAGATTTCCTAAGCACTAGTGTTTTAAGGAACAGGTTAAAAAGAGAATCCTGATGTGATTTCTTTATAATGGGTGTGTTCCTTATCTTAGCCTGGTGTCTAAACTCTTCTTCATGGCTGGACCCCAAATAATATTCCTTTACGTGCTAAGGGTATCTAGAGAGTGGGAAACGTTTAATATATACCCTCACCCTAACGGGTAACCTAACCCTAACCCTAACCATAACACGTACCCTAATCGTAACCCGTACCCTAAAACGATCCTTAACCCTAAAACTAAACCTAACCCAAACCTTCACCCTATCCCTAACCCTAAACCAACCCTAAGCTACCCTTGCCTGCTTCTGCCTCCAATAGATTTCCTAAGCACTAGTGTTTTAAGGAACAGGTTAAAAAGAGAATCCTAAAGTGATTTCTTTATAATGGGTGTGTTCCTTATCTTAGCCTGGTGTCTAAACTCTTCTCCAAGGCTGGATCCAAAGTAATATTCATTTACATGCTAAGTGGTATCTAGAGCGTGGGATAGGTTTAATAAATACCCTAAACCTAACACGTACACTAATCCTAACCCGTACCCTAAACCGAGCCCTAACACTAAACCTAACCCTAAACCTAATCCTGACCCCTACCCAACGCCGTACCCGAACCCGTAACCGAACCCGTATCCTAAGCCCTACCCTAACACTAACCCTAACCCTAAAGCTAATCCTAAGCTACCCTTGACTGCTTCTGCCTCCAATTGTTTTCCTAAGCACTAGTGTTTTAAGGAACAGGTTAAAAAGAGAATCCTAATGTGATTTCTGTATAATGGGTACGTTCCTTTTCTTATCCTAGTGTCTAACTCTTCTCTATGTCTGGACCCCAAATAATATTCCTTTACCTGATAAATGGTATCTGGAGAGTGGGATAGGTTTAATAAATCCCCTAACCCTAACACGTACCCTAACCCTAACCCGTACGCTAACCCTAACACGTAGCCTAATCCTAACCCGAACACTAAACCGAGCGCTAACCCTAAAACTAACCCTAACCCTAACCCTAACCTAACCCAACCCTAAGCTACCCTTGAATGCTTCTGCCTCTAATAGATTTCCTAAGCACTAGTGTTTTAAGGCACAGGTTAAAAAGAGAATCCTAATGTGACTTCTTTATAATGGGTGTGTTCCTTTTCTTATCCTAGTATCTAAACACTTCTCCATGGTGGACGCCAAATAATATTCCTTTACGTGCTAAGTGGTATCTAGAGAGTGAGATAGGTTTAATAAATAGCCTAACTCTAACGTGTGCCCTAACCCTAACCCCCAACGTAACCCTAACATGTAACTTACTCCTAACCCATACCCGAAACAGGGACCTAACCCTAAAACTAACCCTAACCCTAAACCATACCCTATGACGTACTCGAACCCGTACCCAAACCCGTACCCTAAGCCATATTGTAACCCTAATCCTAACTCTTAACCTAAGCTACCCTTGACTGCTTTTGCCTCCAATAGATTTCCTAAGCACTAGTGTTTTAAGGAACAGGTTAAAAAGAGAATCCTAATGTGATTTCTTTATAATGGAGTGCTCCTTATCTTATCCTAGTGTCTAAAGTCTTCTCCATGGCTGGACCGCAAATAACATTTCTTTACGTGCTAAATGCTATCTAGAGCGTGGGATAGGTTTAATAAATACCCCAACTCTAACGCATACCCTAGCCCTACACCTACCTTAACCCTAAAACGTACCCTAATCCTAACCCGTAACCTAAACCGAGCCCTAACCGTAAAAGTAACCCTAACCCATAACCTACGCCGTACCCGAACCCGTAACCGAATCCGTACCCTAAGCCGTACCCTAACCCTAACCCTAAAGCTAATCCTAAGCTACCTTTGACTGCTTCTGCCTCCAATAGATTTCCTAAGCACTAGTGTTTTAAGGAACAGGTTAAAAAGAGAATCCTAATGTGATTTCTTTATAATGGGTGTGTTCCTTATCTTATCCTAGTGTCTAAACTCTTCTTCGTGGCTGGACCCCAAATAATATTCCTTTACGTGCTAAGGGTATCTAGAGAGTGGGAAAGGTTTAATATATACCCTCACCCTAACGGGTAACCTAACCCTAACCGTAACCATAACACGTACCCTAATCGTAACCCGTACCCTAAAACGATCCTTAACCCTAAAACTAAACCTAACCCAAACCTTCACCCTATCCCTAACCCTAAACCAACCCTAAGCTACCCTTGCCTGCTTCTGCCTCCAATAGATTTCCTAAGCACTAGTGTTTTAAGGAACAGGTTAAAAAGAGAATCCTAAAGTGATTTCTTTATAATGGGTGTGTTCCTTATCTTAGCCTGGTGTCTAAACTCTTCTCCAAGGCTGGACCCAAAGTAATATTCATTTACATGCTAAGTGGTATCTAGAGCGTGGGATAGGTTTAATAAATACCCTAACCCTAACACGTACACTAATCCTAACCCGTACCCTAAACCGAGCCCTAAAACTAAAACTAACCCTAAACCTAATCCTGACCCATACCCTACGCCGTACCCGAACCCGTAACCGAACCCGTACCCTAAGCCATACCCTAAACCTAACCCTAACCCTAAAGCTAATCCTAAGCTACCCTTGACTGCTTCTGCCTCCAATTGTTTTCCTAAGCAGTAGTGATTTAAGGAACAAGTTAAAAAGAGAATCCTAATGTGATTTCTGTATAATGGGTGCGTTCCTTTTCTTATCCTAGTGTCTAACTCTTCTCTATGTCTGGATCCCAAATAATATTCCTTTACCTGATAAATGGTATCTAGAGAGTGGGATAGGTTTAATAAATCCCCTAACCCTAACACGTACCCTAACCCTAACCCCTACCCTAACCCTAACACGTAGCCTAATCCTAACCCAAACACTAAACCGAGCCCTAACCCTAAAACTAACCCTAACCCTAACCCTAACCTAACCGAACCCTAAGCTACCCTTGAATGCTCCTGCCTCTAATAGATTTCCTAAGCACTATGTTTTAAGGCACATGTTAAAAAGAGAATCCTAATGTGATTTCTTTATAATGGGAGTGTTCCTTATCTTATCATAGTGTCTAAACTCTTCTCCATGGCTGATCCCCAAATAATATTCCTTTACGTGCTAAGTGGTATCTAGAGAGTGAGATACGTTTAATAAATAGCCGAAGCCTAACGCGTGCCCTAACCCTAACCACTACACTAACGCTAACACATACCCTATTCCTAACCCGTACCCGAAAGCGGGACCTAACACTAAAACTAACCCTAACCCTAACTCATACCCTATGCCGGACCTGAACCCATAAGCGAAACCGTACCCTAAGCCATACTGTAACCCTAACCTTAACTCTAAACCTAAGCTACCCTTCACTGCTTCTGCCTCCAATAGATTTCCTAAGGACTAGTGTTTTAAGGAACAGGTTAAAAAGAGAATCCTAATGTGATTTCTTTATACTTGGTGTGTTCCTTAACTTATCCTAGTGTCTAAAGTCTTCTTCATGTCTGAACCCCAAATAATATTCTTTTACGTGCTAAGTGGTATCTAGAGAGTGGGATAGGTTTAATATATACCCTCAACCTAATGGGTAACCTAACCATAACGCGTACCCTAATCGTAACCCGTACCCTAAAACGATCCTTAACCCTAAAACTAAACCTAACCCAAACCTTCACCCTATCCCTAACCCTAAACCAACCCTAAGCTCCCCTTGCCTGCTTCTGCCTCCAATAGATTTCCTAAGCACTAGTGTTTTAAGGAACAGGTTAAAAAGAGAATCCTAAAGTGATTTCTTTATAATGGGTGTGTTCCTTATCTTAGCCTGGTGTCTAAACTCTTCTCCAAGGCTGGACCCAAAGTAATATTCATTTACATGCTAAGTGGTATCTAGAGCGTGGGATAGGTTTAATAAATACCCTAACCCTAACACGTACACTAATCCTAACCCGTACCCTAAACCGAGCCCTAAAACTAAAACTAACCCTAAACCTAATCCTGACCCATACCCTACGCCGTACCCGAACCCGTAACCGAACCCGTACCCTAAGCCGTACCCTAACCCTAAAGCTAATCCTAAGCTACCCTCGACTGCTTCTGCCTCCAATTGTTTTCCTAAGCAGTAGTGTTTTAAGGAACAGGTTAAAAAGAGAATCCTAATGTGATTTCTGTATAATGGGTGCGTTCCTTTTCTTATCCTAGTGTCTAACTCTTCTCTATGTCTGGACCCCAAATAATATTCCTTTACCTGATAAATGGTATCTAGAGAGTGGGATAGGTTTAATAAATCCCCTAACCCTAACACGTACCCTAACCCTAACCCCTACCCTAAACCTAACACGTAGCCTAATCCTAACCCGAACACTAAACCGAACCCTAACCCTTAAACTAACCCTAACCCTAACCCTAACCTAACGCAACCCTAAGCTACCCTTGAATGCTTCTGCCTGTAATAGTTTTCCTAAGCACTAGTGTTTTAAGGAACAGGTTAAAAAGAGAATCCTAATGTGATTTCTGTACAATGGGTGCGTTCCTTATCTTATCCTAGTGTCTAACTCTTCTCTATGGCTGGACCCCAAATAATATTCCTTTACGTGATAAATGGTATCTACAGAGTGGGATAGGTTTAATAAATCCCCTAACCCTAACACGTACGCTAACCCTAACCCGTACGCTAACCCTAACACGTAGCCTAATCCTAACCCGAACACTAAACCGAGCCCTAACCCTAAAACTAACCCTAACCCTAACCCTAACCTAACCCAACCCTAAGCTACCCTTGAATGCTTCTGCCTCTAATAGATTTCCTAAGCACTAGTGTTTTAAGGCACAGGTTAAAAAGAGAATCCTAATGTGATTTCTTTATAATGGGTGTGTTCCTTATCTTAGTGTCTAAACTCTTCTCCATGTCTGAACCCCACATAATATTCCTTTACGTGCTAAGTGGTTTCTAGAGAGTGAGATAGGTTAAATAAATAGCCTAAGCCTAATGCTTGCCCTAACCCTAAACCCTACCCTAACTCTAACACATACCCTAATCCTAACCCGTACCCGAAAGCGGGACCTAACCCTAAAACTAACCCTAACCCATAGCCTATGCCATACCCGAACCCGTACCCTAAGCGGTATTGTAACCCTAACCCTAATTCTAAACCTAAGCTACCCTTCACTGCTTCTGCCTCCAGTAGATTTCCTAAGCACTAGTGATTTAAGGAACAGGTTAAAAAGAGAATCCTAATGTGATTTGTTTATACTTGGTGTGTTCCTTATCTTATCCTAATGTCTAAACTCTTCTTCATGGCTGGACCCCAAATAATATTCCTTTTCGTGCTAAGTGGTATCTAGAGAGTGGGATAGGTTTAATATATACCCTCACCCTAACGGGTAACCTAACCCTAACCCTAACCATAACATGTACCCTAATCGTAACCCGTACCCTAATCGTAACCCGTACCCTAAAACGAGCCCTAACCCTAAAACTAAACCTAACCCAAACCTTCACCCTATCCCTAACCCTAACTCAACCCTAAGCTACCCTTGACTGCTTCTGCCTCCAATAGATTTCCTAAGCACTAGTGTTTTAAGGAACAGGTTAAAAAGAGAATCCTAATGTGATTTCTTTATAATGGGTGTGTTCCTTTTCTTATGCTAGTATCTAAACACTTCTCCATGGCTGGACGCCAAAGAATATTCCTTTACGTGCTAAGTGGTATCTAGAGAGTGAGATACGTTTAATAAATAGCCTAACTCTAACGTGTGCCCTAACCCTAACCCCTACCGTAACCCTAACATGTAACTTATTCCTAACCCATACCCGAAACAGGGACCTAACCCTAAAACTAACCCTAACCCTAAACCATACCCTATGATGTACTCGAAACCGTACCCTAACCCGTACCCGAAGCCGTACTGTAACCCTAATCCTAACTCTAAACCTAAGCTACCCTTGACTGATTTTGCCTCCAATAGATTTCCTAAGCACTAGTGTTTTAAGGAACAGGTTAAAAAGAGAAACCTAATGTGATTTCTTTATAATGGAGTGTTCCTTATCTTATCCTAGTGTCTAAAGTCTTCTCCATGGCTGGACCGCAAATAACATTTCTTTATGTGCTAAATGGTATCTAGAGCGTGGGATAGGTTTAATAAATACCCTAACTCTAACGCGTACCCTAGCCCTACACCTACTTTAAACCTAACACGTACCCTAATCCTAACCCATACCCTAAACCGAGCCCTAACCGTAAAAGTAACCCTAACCCTAACCCATAACCTACGCCGTACCCGAACCCGTAACCGAATCCGTACCCTAAGCCGTACCCTAACCCTAACCCTAAAGCTAATCCTAAGCTACCCTTGACTGCTTCTGCCTCCAATAGATTTCCTAAGCACTAGTGTTTTAAGGAACAGGTTAAAAAGAGAATCCTGATGTGATTTCTTTATAATGGGTGTGTTCCTTATCTTATCCTAGTGTCTAAACTCTTCTTCATGGCTGGACCCCAAATAATATTCCTTTACGTGCTAAGGGTATCTAGAGAGTGGGAAAGGTTTAATATATACCCTCACCCTAACGGGTAACCTAACCATAACCCTAACCATAACGCGTACCCTAATCGTAACCCGTACCCTAAAACGATCCTTAACCCTAAAACTAAACCTAACCCAAACCTTCACCCTATCCCTAACCCTAAACCAACCCTAAGCTCCCCTTGCCTGCTTCTGCCTCCAATAGATTTCCTAAGCACTAGTGTTTTAAGGAACAGGTTAAAAAGAGAATCCTAAAGTTATTTCTTTATAATGGGTGTGTTCCTTATCTTAGCCTGGTGTCTAAACTCTTCTCCAAGGCTGGACCCAAAGTAATATTCATTTACATGCTAAGTGGTATCTAGAGCGTGGGATAGGTTTAATAAATACCCTAACCCTAACACGTACACTAATCCTAACCCGTACCCTAAACCGAGCCCTAAAACTAAAACTAACCCTAAACCTAATCCTGACCCATACCCTACGCCGTACCCGAACCCGTAACCGAACCCGTACCCTAAGCCGTACCCTAACCCTAACCCTAACCCTAAAGCTAATCCTAAGCTACCCTCGACTGCTTCTGCCTCCAATTGTTTTCCTAAGCACTAGTGTTTTAAGGAACAGGTTAAAAAGAGAATCCTAATGTGATTTCTGTATAATGGGTGCGTTCCTTTTCTTATCCTAGTGTCTAACTCTTCTCTATGTCTGGACCCCAAATAATATTCCTTTACCTGATAAATGGTATCTAGAGAGTGGGATAGGTTTAATAAATCCCCTAACCCTAACACGTACCCTAACCCTAACCCCTACCCTAAACCTAACACGTAGCCTAATCCTAACCCGAACACTAAACCGAACCCTAACCCTTAAACTAACCCTAACCCTAACCCTAACCTAACCCAACCCTAAGCTACCCTTGAATGCTTCTGCCTGTAATAGTTTTCCTAAGCACTAGTGTTTTAAGGAACAGGTTAAAAAGAGAATCCTAATGTGATTTCTGTACAATGGGTGCGTTCCTTATCTTATCCTAGTGTCTAACTCTTCTCTATGGCTGGACCCCAAATAATATTCCTTTACGTGATAAATGGTATCTACAGAGTGGAATAGGTTTAATAAATCCCCTAACCCTAACACGTACGCTAACCCAAACCCGTACGCTAACCCTAACACGTAGCCTAATCCTAACCCGAACACTAAACCGAGCCCTAACCCTAAAACTAACCCTAACCCTAACCCTAACCTAACCCAACCCTAAGCTACCCTTGAATGCTTCTGCCTCTAATAGATTTCCTAAGCACTAGTGTTTTAAGGCACAGGTTAAAAAGAGAATCCTAATGTGATTTCTTTATAATGGGTGTGTTCCTTATCTTAGTGTCTAAACTCTTCTCCATGTCTGAACCCCACATAATATTCCTTTACGTGCTAAGTGGTTTCTAGAGAGTGAGATAGGTTAAATAAATAGCCTAAGCCTAATGCTTGCCCTAACCCTAAACCCTACCCTAACTCTAACACATACCCTAATCCTAACCCGTACCCGAAAGCGGGACCTAACCCTAAAACTAACCCTAACCCATAGCCTATGCCATACCCGAACCCGTACCCTAAGCGGTACTGTAACCCTAACCCTAATTCTAAACCTAAGCTACCCTTCACTGCTTCTGCCTCCAGTAGATTTCCTAAGCACTAGTGATTTAAGGAACAGGTTAAAAAGAGAATCCTAATGTGATTTGTTTATACTTGGTGTGTTCCTTATCTTATCCTAATGTCTAAACTCTTCTTCATGGCTGGACCCCAAATAATATTCCTTTTCGTGCTAAGTGGTATCTAGAGAGTGGGATAGGTTTAATATATACCCTCACCCTAACGGGTAACCTAACCCTAACCCTAACCATAACATGTACCCTAATCATAACCCGTACCCTAATCGTAACCCGTACCCTAAAACGAGCCCTAACCCTAAAACTAAACCTAACCCAAACCTTCACCCTATCCCTAACCCTAACTCAACCCTAAGCTACCCTTGACTGCTTCTGCCTCCAATAGATTTCCTAAGCACTAGTGTTTTAAGGAACAGGTTAAAAAGAGAATCCTAATGTGATTTCTTTATAATGGGTGTGTTCCTTTTCTTATGCTAGTATCTAAACACTTCTCCATGGCTGGACGCCAAAGAATATTCCTTTACGTGCTAAGTGGTATCTAGAGAGTGAGATAGGTTTAATAAATAGCCTAACTCTAACGTGTGCCCTAACCCTAACCCCTACCGTAACCCTAACATGTAACTTATTCCTAACCCATACCCGAAACAGGGACCTAACCCTAAAACTAACCCTAACCCTAAACCATACCCTATGATGTACTCGAAACCGTACCCTAACCCATACCCGAAGCCGTACTGTAACCCTAATCCTAACTCTAAACCTAAGCTACCCTTGACTGATTTTGCCTCCAATAGATTTCCTAAGCACTAGTGTTTTAAGGAACAGGTTAAAAAGAGAAACCTAATGTGATTTCTTTATAATGGAGTGTTCCTTATCTTATCCTAGTGTCTAAAGTCTTCTCCATGGCTGGACCGCAAATAACATTTCTTTATGTGCTAAATGGTATCTAGAGCGTGGGATAGGTTTAATAAATACCCTAACTCTAACGCGTACCCTAGCCCTACACCTACTTTAACCCTAACACGTACCCTAATCCTAACCCATACCCTAAACCGAGCCCTAACCGTAAAAGTAACCCTAACCCTAACCCATAACCTACGCCGTACCCGAACCCGTAACCGAATCCGTACCCTAAGCCGTACCCTAACCCTAACCCTAAAGCTAATCCTAAGCTACCCTTGACTGCTTCTGCCTCCAATAGATTTCCTAAGCACTAGTGTTTTAAGGAACAGGTTAAAAAGAGAATCCTGATGTGATTTCTTTATAATGGGTGTGTTCCTTATCTTAGCCTGGTGTCTAAACTCTTCTTCATGGCTGGACCCCAAATAATATTCCTTTACGTGCTAAGGGTATCTAGAGAGTGGGAAACGTTTAATATATACCCTCACCCTAACGGGTAACCTAACCCTAACCCTAACCATAACACGTACCCTAATCGTAACCCGTACCCTAAAACGATCCTTAACCCTAAAACTAAACCTAACCCAAACCTTCACCCTATCCCTAACCCTAAACCAACCCTAAGCTACCCTTGCCTGCTTCTGCCTCCAATAGATTTCCTAAGCACTAGTGTTTTAAGGAACAGGTTAAAAAGAGAATCCTAAAGTGATTTCTTTATAATGGGTGTGTTCCTTATCTTAGCCTGGTGTCTAAACTCTTCTCCAAGGCTGGATCCAAAGTAATATTCATTTACATGCTAAGTGGTATCTAGAGCGTGGGATAGGTTTAATAAATACCCTAAACCTAACACGTACACTAATCCTAACCCGTACCCTAAACCGAGCCCTAACACTAAACCTAACCCTAAACCTAATCCTGACCCCTACCCAACGCCGTACCCGAACCCGTAACCGAACCCGTATCCTAAGCCCTACCCTAACACTAACCCTAACCCTAAAGCTAATCCTAAGCTACCCTTGACTGCTTCTGCCTCCAATTGTTTTCCTAAGCACTAGTGTTTTAAGGAACAGGTTAAAAAGAGAATCCTAATGTGATTTCTGTATAATGGGTACGTTCCTTTTCTTATCCTAGTGTCTAACTCTTCTCTATGTCTGGACCCCAAATAATATTCCTTTACCTGATAAATGGTATCTGGAGAGTGGGATAGGTTTAATAAATCCCCTAACCCTAACACGTACCCTAACCCTAACCCGTACGCTAACCCTAACACGTAGCCTAATCCTAACCCGAACACTAAACCGAGCGCTAACCCTAAAACTAACCCTAACCCTAACCCTAACCTAACCCAACCCTAAGCTACCCTTGAATGCTTCTGCCTCTAATAGATTTCCTAAGCACTAGTGTTTTAAGGCACAGGTTAAAAAGAGAATCCTAATGTGACTTCTTTATAATGGGTGTGTTCCTTTTCTTATCCTAGTATCTAAACACTTCTCCATGGTGGACGCCAAATAATATTCCTTTACGTGCTAAGTGGTATCTAGAGAGTGAGATAGGTTTAATAAATAGCCTAACTCTAACGTGTGCCCTAACCCTAACCCCCAACGTAACCCTAACATGTAACTTACTCCTAACCCATACCCGAAACAGGGACCTAACCCTAAAACTAACCCTAACCCTAAACCATACCCTATGACGTACTCGAACCCGTACCCAAACCCGTACCCTAAGCCATATTGTAACCCTAATCCTAACTCTTAACCTAAGCTACCCTTGACTGCTTTTGCCTCCAATAGATTTCCTAAGCACTAGTGTTTTAAGGAACAGGTTAAAAAGAGAATCCTAATGTGATTTCTTTATAATGGAGTGCTCCTTATCTTATCCTAGTGTCTAAAGTCTTCTCCATGGCTGGACCGCAAATAACATTTCTTTACGTGCTAAATGCTATCTAGAGCGTGGGATAGGTTTAATAAATACCCCAACTCTAACGCATACCCTAGCCCTACACCTACCTTAACCCTAAAACGTACCCTAATCCTAACCCGTACCCTAAACCGAGCCCTAACCGTAAAAGTAACCCTAACCCATAACCTACGCCGTACCCGAACCCGTAACCGAATCCGTACCCTAAGCCGTACCCTAACCCTAACCCTAAAGCTAATCCTAAGCTACCTTTGACTGCTTCTGCCTCCAATAGATTTCCTAAGCACTAGTGTTTTAAGGAACAGGTTAAAAAGAGAATCCTAATGTGATTTCTTTATAATGGGTGTGTTCCTTATCTTATCCTAGTGTCTAAACTCTTCTTCGTGGCTGGACCCCAAATAATATTCCTTTACGTGCTAAGGGTATCTAGAGAGTGGGAAAGGTTTAATATATACCCTCACCCTAACGGGTAACCTAACCCTAACCGTAACCATAACACGTACCCTAATCGTAACCCGTACCCTAAAACGATCCTTAACCCTAAAACTAAACCTAACCCAAACCTTCACCCTATCCCTAACCCTAAACCAACCCTAAGCTACCCTTGCCTGCTTCTGCCTCCAATAGATTTCCTAAGCACTAGTGTTTTAAGGAACAGGTTAAAAAGAGAATCCTAAAGTGATTTCTTTATAATGGGTGTGTTCCTTATCTTAGCCTGGTGTCTAAACTCTTCTCCAAGGCTGGACCCAAAGTAATATTCATTTACATGCTAAGTGGTATCTAGAGCGTGGGATAGGTTTAATAAATACCCTAACCCTAACACGTACACTAATCCTAACCCGTACCCTAAACCGAGCCCTAAAACTAAAACTAACCCTAAACCTAATCCTGACCCATACCCTACGCCGTACCCGAACCCGTAACCGAACCCGTACCCTAAGCCATACCCTAAACCTAACCCTAACCCTAAAGCTAATCCTAAGCTACCCTTGACTGCTTCTGCCTCCAATTGTTTTCCTAAGCAGTAGTGATTTAAGGAACAAGTTAAAAAGAGAATCCTAATGTGATTTCTGTATAATGGGTGCGTTCCTTTTCTTATCCTAGTGTCTAACTCTTCTCTATGTCTGGATCCCAAATAATATTCCTTTACCTGATAAATGGTATCTAGAGAGTGGGATAGGTTTAATAAATCCCCTAACCCTAACACGTACCCTAACCCTAACCCCTACCCTAACCCTAACACGTAGCCTAATCCTAACCCAAACACTAAACCGAGCCCTAACCCTAAAACTAACCCTAACCCTAACCCTAACCTAACCGAACCCTAAGCTACCCTTGAATGCTCCTGCCTCTAATAGATTTCCTAAGCACTATGTTTTAAGGCACATGTTAAAAAGAGAATCCTAATGTGATTTCTTTATAATGGGAGTGTTCCTTATCTTATCATAGTGTCTAAACTCTTCTCCATGGCTGATCCCCAAATAATATTCCTTTACGTGCTAAGTGGTATCTAGAGAGTGAGATACGTTTAATAAATAGCCGAAGCCTAACGCGTGCCCTAACCCTAACCACTACACTAACGCTAACACATACCCTATTCCTAACCCGTACCCGAAAGTGGGACCTAACACTAAAACTAACCCTAACCCTAACTCATACCCTATGCCGGACCTGAACCCATAACCGAAACCGTACCCTAAGCCATACTGTAACCCTAACCCTAACTCTAAACCTAAGCTACCCTTCACTGCTTCTGCCTCCAATAGATTTCCTAAGGACTAGTGTTTTAAGGAACAGGTTAAAAAGAGAATCCTAATGTGATTTCTTTATACTTGGTGTGTTCCTTAACTTATCCTAGTGTCTAAAGTCTTCTTCATGTCTGAACCCCAAATAATATTCTTTTACGTGCTAAGTGGTATCAAGAGAGTGGGATAGGTTTAATATATACCCTCAACCTAATGGGTAACCTAACCATAACCCTAACCATAACGCGTACCCTAATCGTAACCCGTACCCTAAAACGATCCTTAACCCTAAAACTAAACCTAACCCAAACCTTCACCCTATCCCTAACCCTAAACCAACCCTAAGCTCCCCTTGCCTGCTTCTGCCTCCAATAGATTTCCTAAGCACTAGTGTTTTAAGGAACAGGTTAAAAAGAGAATCCTAAAGTGATTTCTTTATAATGGGTGTGTTCCTTATCTTAGCCTGGTGTCTAAACTCTTCTCCAAGGCTGGACCCAAAGTAATATTCATTTACATGCTAAGTGGTATCTAGAGCGTGGGATAGGTTTAATAAATACCCTAACCCTAACACGTACACTAATCCTAACCCGTACCCTAAACCGAGCCCTAAAACTAAAACTAACCCTAAACCTAATCCTGAACCATACCCTACGCCGTACCCGAACCCGTAACCGAACCCGTACCCTAAGCCCTACCCTAACCCTAACCCTAACCCTAAAGCTAATCCTAAGCTACCCTCGACTGCTTCTGCCTCCAATTGTTTTCCTAAGCAGTAGTGTTTTAAGGAAGAGGTTAAAAAGAGAATCCTAATGTGATTTCTGTATAATGGGTGCGTTCCTTTTCTTATCCTAGTGTCTAACTCTTCTCTATGTCTGGACCCCAAATAATATTCCTTTACCTGATAAATGGTATCTAGAGAGTGGAATAGGTTTAATAAATCCCCTAACCCTAACAAGTACCCTAACCCTAACCCCTACCCTAAACCTAACACGTAGCCTAATCCTAACCCGAACAGTAAACCGAACCCTAACCCTTAAACTAACCCTAACCCTAACCCTAACCTAACCCAACCCTAAGCTACCCTTGAATGCTTCTGCCTGTAATAGATTTCCAAAGCACTAGTGTTTTAAGGAACAGGTTAAAAAGAGAATCCTAATGTGATTTTTGTATAATGGGTGCGTTCCTTCTCTTATCCTAATGTCTAACTCTTCTCTATGGCTGGCCCCCAATAATATTCCTTTACGTGATAAATGGTATCTAGAGCGTGCGATAGGTTTAATAAATCCCCTAACCCTAACACGTACCCTAACCCTAACCCCTACCCTAACCCTAAGACGTAGCCTAATCCTAACACGAACACTAAACCGAGCCCTAACCGTAAAACAAACCCTAACGCTAACCCTATCCTAAACCAACCCTAAGCTACCCTTGAATGCTTCTGCCTCTAATAGATTTCCTAAGCACTAATGTTTTAAGGCACAGGTTAAAAAGAGAATCCTAATGTGATTTCTTTATAATTGGTGCATTCCTTATCTTATCTTAGTGTCTAAACTCTTCTCCATGACTGAAACCAAAATAATATTACTTTACTTGCTAAGTGATATCTAGAGAGTGAGATAGGTTTAATAAATAGCAGAAGCCTAACGCGTGCCCTAACCCTAACCCCTACCCTATCCCTAACACGTACCCTATTCCTAACCCGTACCCGAAAGCGGGACCTAAACCTAAAACTAAAACTAACCCTAACCCTAACCCATACCCTATGCCGTACCCGAACCCGTACTCGAACCCGTACCCTAAGCCGTACTGTAACCCTAACCCTAAGTCTAAACCTAAGCTACCCTTCACTGCTTCATCCTCCAATAGATTTCCTAAGCAATAGTGTTTTAAGGAACAGGTTAAAAAGAGAATCCTTAGGTTATTTCTTTATACTTGGTGTGTTCCCTATCTTATCCTAGTGTCTAAACACTTCTTCATGGCTGGACCCCAAATAATATTCCATTACGTGCTAAGTGGTATCTAGAGAGTGGGATAGGTTTAATATACACCCTCACCCTAACGGGTAACCTAACCATAACCCTAACCATAACACGTACCCTAATCGTAACCCGTACCCTACAACGAGCCCTAACCCTAAAACTAAACCTAACCCAAACCTTCACCCTATCCCTATCCCTAACCCAACACTAAGCTACCCTTGACTGCTTCTGCCTCCAATAGATTTCCTAAGCACTAGTGTTTTCAGTGACAGGTTAAAAAGAGAATCCTAATGTGATTTCTTTAGAATGGGTGTGTTCCATATCTTATCCTAGTGTCTAAACTCTTCTCCATGGCTGGACCCCAAATAATATTCATTTACGTCCTAAGTGGTATCTAGAGAGTGAGATAGGTTTAATAAATAGCCTAACTCTAACGTGTGCCCTAACCCTAACCCCCACCCTAACCCTAACATGTACCTTATTCCTAACCCATACCCGAAACCGGGACCTAACCCTAAAACTAACCCTAACCCTAAACCATACCCTATGACGTACTCGAACACGTACCCTAACCCGTACCCTAAGCCGTACTGTAACCCTAATCCTAACTCTAAACCTAAGCTACCCTTGACTGCTTTTGCCTCCAATAGATTTCCTAAGCACTAGTGTTTTAAGGAACAGGTTAAAAAGAGAATCCTAATGTGATTTCTTTATAATGGGTGTGTTCCTTATCTTATCCTAGTGTCTAAACTCTTCTCCATGGCTGGACCCCAAATAATATTCATTTACGTCCTAAGTGGTATGTAGAGAGTGGGATAGGTTTAATAAATAACCTAACCTTAACGCGTACCCTAACTCTAAGCCCTACCGTAAGCCTAACACGTACCCGAATCCTCTCCCATATCCTAAAACGAGCCCGAACCCTAAAACTAACCCTAACCCTAACCAATACCCTATGACGTAACAGAATCCATACACGAACCCGTACCATAAGCCGTACCCTAAACCTACCCATAACCTTAACCCTAACAATCAGCTACGATTGACTGCTTCTGCCTGAAAAAGATTTCCTAAGCACTAGTGTTTTAAGGAACAGGTTAAAAAGAGAATCCTAATGTGATTTCTTTATAATGGAGTGTTCCTTGTCTTATCCTAGTGTCTAAAGTCTTCTCCATGGCAGGACCGCAAATAATATTTCTTTACGTGCTAAATGGTATCTAGAGTGTCGGATAGGTTTAATAAATACACTAACTCTAAGGCGTACCCTAGCCCTACACCTACCTTAACCCTAACACGTACCCTAATCCTAAACCATACCCTAAACCGAGCCCTAACCCTAAAAGTAACCCTAACCCTAACCCATAACCTACGCCGTACCTGAACCCGTACTCGAACCCGTACCCTAAGCCGTACCCTGACCCTAACCCTAAGGTTAACCCTAAGCTACCCTTGACTGCTTCTGCCTCCAATAGATTTCCTAAGCACTAGTGTTTTAAGGAACAGGTTAAAAAGAGAATCCTAAAGTGATTTCTTTATAATGGGTGTGTTCCTTATCTTAGCCTGGTGTCTAAACTCTTCTCCAAGGCTGGACCCAAAGTAATATTCATTTACATGCTAAGTGGTATCTAGAGTGTGGGATAGGTTTAATAAATACCCTAACCCTAACACGTACACTAATCCTAACCCGTACCCTAAACCGAGCCCTAAAACTAAAACTAACCCTAAACCTAATCCTGACCCATACCCTACGCCGTACCCGAACCCGTAACCGAACCCGTACCCTAAGCCGTACCCTAACCCTAACCCTAACCCTAAAGCTAATCCTAAGCTACCCTCGACTGCTTCTGCCTCCAATTGTTTTCCTAAGCCGTAGTGTTTTAAGGAACAGGTTAAAAAGAGAATCCTAATGTGATTTCTGTATAATGGGTGCGTTCCTTTTCTTATCCTAGTGTCTAACTCTTTTCTATGTCTGGACCCCAAATAATATTCCTTTACCTGATAAATGGTATCTAGAGAGTGGGATAGGTTTAATAAATCCCCTAACCCTAACACGTACCCTAACCCTAACCCCTACCCTAAACCTAACACGTAGCCTAATCCTAACCCGAACACTAAACCGAACCCTAACCCTTAAACTAACCCTAACCCTAACCCTAACCTAACCCAACCCTAAGCTACCCTTGAATGCTTCTGCCTGTAATAGATTTCCTAAGCACTAGTGTTTTAAGGAACAGGTTAAAAAGAGAATCCTAATGTGATTTCTGTATAATGGGTGCGTTCCTTATCTTATCCTAGTGTCTAACTCTTCTCTATGGCTGGACCCCAAATAATATTCCTTTACCTGATAAATGGTATCTAGAGCATGCGATAGGTTTAATAAATGCCCTAACCCTAACACGTACCCTAACCCTAACCCCTACCCTAACCCTAAGATGTAGCCTAATCCTAACACGAACACTAAACCGAGCCCTAACCGTAAAACAAACCCTAACGCTAACCCTATCCTAAACCAACCCTAAGCTACCCTTGAATGCTTCTGCCTCTAATAGATTTCCTAAGCACTAATGTTTTAAGGCACAGGTTAAAAAGAGAATCCTAATGTGATTTCTTTATAATTGGTGCATTCCTTATCTTATCTTAGTGTCTAAACTCTTCTCCATGACTGAAACCAAAATAATATTACTTTACGTGCTAAGTGATATCTAGAGAGTGAGATAGGTTTAATAAATAGCATAAGCCTAACGCGTGCCCTAACCCTAACCCCTACCCTAACCCTAACACGTACCCTATTCCTAACCCGTACCCGAAAGCGGGACCTAACCTAAAACTGAAACTAACCCTAGCCCTAACCCATACCCTATGCCGTACCCGAACCCGTACTCGAACCCGTACCCTAAGCCGTACTGTAACCCTAACCCTAAGTCTAAACCTAAGCTACCCTTCACTGCTTCATCCTCCAATAGATTTCCTAAGCAATAGTGTTTTAAGGAACAGGTTAAAAAGAGAATCCTTAGGTTATTTCTTTATACTTGGTGTGTTCCCTATCTTATCCTAGTGTCTAAACACTTCTTCATGGCTGGACCCCAAATAATATTCCATTACGTGCTAAGTGGTATCTAGAGAGTAGGATAGGTGTAATATACACCCTCACCCTAACGGGTAACCTAACCATAACCCTAACCATAACACGTACCCTAATCGTAACCCGTACCCTACAACGAGCCCTAACCCTAAAACTAAACCTAACCCAAACCTTCACCCTATCCCTATCCCTAACCCAACACTAAGCTACCCTTGACTGCTTCTGCCTCCAATAGATTTCCTAAGCACTAGTGTTTTCAGTGACAGGTTAAAAAGAGAATCCTAATGTGATTTCTTTAGAATGGGTGTGTTCCATATCTTATCCTAGTGTCTAAACTCTTCTCCATGGCTGGACCCCAAATAATATTCATTTACGTCCTAAGTGGTATCTAGAGAGTGAGATAGGTTTAATAAATAGCCTAACTCTAACGTGTGCCCTAACCCTAACCCCCACCCTAACCCTAACATGTACCTTATTCCTAACCCATACCCGAAACCGGGACCTAACCCTAAAACTAACCCTAACCCTAAACCATACCCTATGACGTACTCGAACACGTACCCTAACCCGTACCCTAAGCCGTACTGTAACCCTAATCCTAACTCTAAACCTAAGCTACCCTTGACTGCTTTTGCCTCCAATAGATTTCCTAAGCACTAGTGTTTTAAGGAACAGGTTAAAAAGAGAATCCTAATGTGATTTCTTTATAATGGGTGTGTTCCTTATCTTATCCTAGTGTCTAAACTCTTCTCCATGGCTGGACCCCAAATAATATTCATTTACGTCCTAAGTGGTATGTAGAGAGTGGGATAGGTTTAATAAATAACCTAACCTTAACGCGTACCCTAACTCTAAGCCCTACCGTAAGCCTAACACGTACCCGAATCCTCTCCCATATCCTAAAACGAGCCCGAACCCTAAAACTAACCCTAACCCTAACCAATACCCTATGACGTAACCGAATCCATACACGAACCCGTACCATAAGCCGTACCCTAAACCTACGCATAACCTTAACCCTAACAATCAGCTACGATTGACTGCTTCTGCCTGAAAAAGATTTCCTAAGCACTAGTGTTTTAAGGAACAGCTTAAAAAGAGAATCCTAATGTGATTTCTTTATAATGGAGTGTTCCTTGTCTTATCCTAGTGTCTAAAGTCTTCTCCATGGCAGGACCGCAAATAATATTTCTTTACGTGCTAAATGGTATCTAGAGTGTCGGATAGGTTTAATAAATACACTAACTCTAAGGCGTACCCTAGCCCTACACCTACCTTAACCCTAACACGTACCCTAATCCTAAACCATACCCTAAACCGAGCCCTAACCCTAAAAGTAACCCTAACCCTAACCCATAACCTACGCCGTACCTGAACCCGTACTCGAACCCGTACCCTAAGCCGTACCCTGACCCTAACCCTAAGGTTAACCCTAAGCTACCCTTGACTGCTTCTGCCTCCAATAGATTTCCTAAGCACTAGTGTTTTAAGGAACAGGTTAAAAAGAGAATCCTAAAGTGATTTCTTTATAATGGGTGTGTTCCTTATCTTAGCCTGGTGTCTAAACTCTTCTCCAAGGCTGGACCCAAAGTAATATTCATTTACATGCTAAGTGGTATCTAGAGTGTGGGATAGGTTTAATAAATACCCTAACCCTAACACGTACACTAATCCTAACCCGTACCCTAAACCGAGCCCTAAAACTAAAACTAACCCTAAACCTAATCCTGACCCATACCCTACGCCGTACCCGAACCCATAACCGAACCCGTACCCTAAGCCGTACCCTAACCCTAACCCTAACCCTAAAGCTAATCCTAAGCTACCCTCGACTGCTTCTGCCTCCAATTGTTTTCCTAAGCCGTAGTGTTTTAAGGAACAGGTTAAAAAGAGAATCCTAATGTGATTTCTGTATAATGGGTGCGTTCCTTTTCTTATCCTAGTGTCTAACTCTTTTCTATGTCTGGACCCCAAATAATATTCCTTTACCTGATAAATGGTATCTAGAGAGTGGGATAGGTTTAATAAATCCCCTAACCCTAACACGTACCCTAACCCTAACCCCTACCCTAAACCTAACACGTAGCCTAATCCTAACCCGAACACTAAACCGAACCCTAACCCTTAAACTAACCCTAACCCTAACCCTAACCTAACCCAACCCTAAGCTACCCTTGAATGCTTCTGCCTGTAATAGATTTCCTAAGCACTAGTGTTTTAAGGAACAGGTTAAAAAGAGAATCCTAATGTGATTTCTGTATAATGGGTGCGTTCCTTATCTTATCCTAGTGTCTAACTCTTCTCTATGGCTGGACGCCAAATAATATTCCTTTACGTGATAAATGGTATCTAGAGCATGCGATAGGTTTAATAAATGCCCTAACCCTAACACGTACCCTAACCCTAACCCCTACCCTAACCCTAAGATGTAGCCTAATCCTAACACGAACACTAAACCGAGCCCTAACCGTAAAACAAACCCTAACGCTAACCCTATCCTAAACCAACCCTAAGCTACCCTTGAATGCTTCTGCCTCTAATAGATTTCCTAAGCACTAATGTTTTAAGGCACAGGTTAAAAAGAGAATCCTAATGTGATTTCTTTATAATTGGTGCATTCCTTATCTTATCTTAGTGTCTAAACTCTTCTCCATGACTGAAACCAAAATAATATTACTTTACGTGCTAAGTGATATCTAGAGAGTGAGATAGGTTTAATAAATAGCATAAGCCTAACGCGTGCCCTAACCCTAACCCCTACCCTAACCCTAACACGTACCCTATTCCTAACCCGTACCCGAAAGCGGGACCTAACCTAAAACTGAAACTAACCCTAGCCCTAACCCATACCCTATGCAGTACCCGAACCCGTACTCGAACCCGTACCCTAAGCCGTACTGTAACCCTAACCCTAAGTCTAAACCTAAGCTACCCTTCACTGCTTCATCCTCCAATAGATTTCCTAAGCAATAGTGTTTTAAGGAACAGGTTAAAAAGAGAATCCTTAGGTTATTTCTTTATACTTGGTGTGTTCCCTATCTTATCCTAGTGTCTAAACACTTCTTCATGGCTGGACCCCAAATAATATTCCATTACGTGCTAAGTGGTATCTAGAGAGTAGGATAGGTGTAATATACACCCTCACCCTAACGGGTAACCTAACCATAACCCTAACCATAACACGTACCCTAATCGTAACCCGTACCCTACAACGAGCCCTAACCCTAAAACTAAACCTAACCCAAACCTTCACCCTATCCCTATCCCTAACCCAACACTAAGCTACCCTTGACTGCTTCTGCCTCCAATAGATTTCCTAAGCACTAGTGTTTTCAGTGACAGGTTAAAAAGAGAATCCTAATGTGATTTCTTTAGAATGGGTGTGTTCCACATATCTTATCCTAGTGTCTAAACTCTTCTCCATGGCTGGACCCCAAATAATATTCATTTACGTCCTAAGTGGTATCTAGAGAGTGAGATAGGTTTAATAAATAGCCTAACTCTAACGTGTGCCCTAACCCTAACCCCCACCCTAACCCTAACATGTACCTTATTCCTAACCCATACCCGAAACCGGGACCTAACCCTAAAACTAACCCTAACCCTAAACCATACCCTATGACGTACTCGAACACGTACCCTAACCCGTACCCTAAGCCGTACTGTAACCCTAATCCTAACTCTAAACCTAAGCTACCCTTGACTGCTTTTGCCTCCAATAGATTTCCTAAGCACTAGTGTTTTAAGGAACAGGTTAAAAAGAGAATCCTAATGTGATTTCTTTATAATGGGTGTGTTCCTTATCTTATCCTAGTGTCTAAACTCTTCTCCATGGCTGGACCCCAAATAATATTCATTTACGTCCTAAGTGGTATGTAGAGAGTGGGATAGGTTTAATAAATAACCTAACCTTAACGCGTACCCTAACTCTAAGCCCTACCGTAAGCCTAACACGTACCCGAATCCTCTCCCATATCCTAAAACGAGCCCGAACCCTAAAACTAACCCTAACCCTAACCAATACCCTATGACGTAACCGAATCCATACACGAACCCGTACCATAAGCCGTACCCTAAACCTACGCATAACCTTAACCCTAACAATCAGCTACGATTGACTGCTTCTGCCTGAAAAAGATTTCCTAAGCACTAGTGTTTTAAGGAACAGCTTAAAAAGAGAATCCTAATGTGATTTCTTTATAATGGAGTGTTCCTTGTCTTATCCTAGTGTCTAAAGTCTTCTCCATGGCAGGACCGCAAATAATATTTCTTTACGTGCTAAATGGTATCTAGAGTGTCGGATAGGTTTAATAAATACACTAACTCTAAGGCGTACCCTAGCCCTACACCTACCTTAACCCTAACACGTACCCTAATCCTAAACCATACCCTAAACCGAGCCCTAACCCTAAAAGTAACCCTAACCCTAACCCATAACCTACGCCGTACCTGAACCCGTACTCGAACCCGTACCCTAAGCCGTACCCTGACCCTAACCCTAAGGTTAACCCTAAGCTACTCTTGACTGCTTCTGCCTCCAATAGATTTCCTAAGCACTAGTGTTTTAAGGAACAGGTTAAAAAGAGAATCCTAAAGTGATTTCTTTATAATGGGTGTGTTCCTTATCTTAGCCTGGTGTCTAAACTCTTCTCCAAGGCTGGACCCAAAGTAATATTCATTTACATGCTAAGTGGTATCTAGAGTGTGGGATAGGTTTAATAAATACCCTAACCCTAACACGTACACTAATCCTAACCCGTACCCTAAACCGAGCCCTAAAACTAAAACTAACCCTAAACCTAATCCTGACCCATACCCTACGCCATACCCGAACCCGTAACCGAACCCGTACCCTAAGCCGTACCCTAACCCTAACCCTAACCCTAAAGCTAATCCTAAGCTACCCTCGACTGCTTCTGCCTCCAATTGTTTTCCTAAGCCGTAGTGTTTTAAGGAACAGGTTAAAAAGAGAATCCTAATGTGATTTCTGTATAATGGGTGCGTTCCTTTTCTTATCCTAGTGTCTAACTCTTTTCTATGTCTGGACCCCAAATAATATTCCTTTACCTGATAAATGGTATCTAGAGAGTGGGATAGGTTTAATAAATCCCCTAACCCTAACACGTACCCTAACCCTAACCCCTACCCTAAACCTAACACGTAGCCTAATCCTAACCCGAACACTAAACCGAACCCTAACCCTTAAACTAACCCTAACCCTAACCCTAACCTAACCCAACCCTAAGCTACCCTTGAATGCTTCTGCCTGTAATAGATTTCCTAAGCACTAGTGTTTTAAGGAACAGGTTAAAAAGAGAATCCGAATGTGATTTCTTTATAATGGGTGTGTTCCTTATCTTATCCTAGTGTCTAAACTCTTCTCCATGGCTGGACCCCAAATAATATTCATTTACGTCCTAAGTGGTATGTAGAGAGTGGGATAGGTTTAATAAATAACCTAACCTTAACGCGTACCCTAACTCTAAGCCCTACCGTAAGCCTAACACGTACCCGAATCCTCTCCCATATCCTAAAACGAGCCCGAACCCTAAAACTAACCCTAACCCTAACCAATACCCTATGACGTAACCGAATCCATACACGAACCCGTACCATAAGCCGTACCCTAAACCTACCCATAACCTTAACCCTAACAATCAGCTACGATTGACTGCTTCTGCCTGAAAAAGATTTCCTAAGCACTAGTGTTTTAAGGAACAGCGTAAAAAGAGAATCCTAATGTGATTTCTTTATAATGGAGTGTTCCTTGTCTTATCCTAGTGTCTAAAGTCTTCTCCATGGCAGGACCGCAAATAATATTTCTTTACGTGCTAAATGGTATCTAGAGTGTCGGATAGGTTTAATAAATACACTAACTCTAAGGCGTACCCTAGCCCTACACCTACCTTAACCCTAACACGTACCCTAATCCTAAACCATACCCTAAACCGAGCCTTAACCCTAAAAGTAACCCTAACCCTAACCCATAACCTACGCCGTACCTGAACCCGTACTCGAACCCGTACCCTAAGCCGTACCCTGACCCTAACCCTAAGGTTAACCCTAAGCTACCCTTGACTGCTTCTGCCTCCAATAGATTTCCTAAGCACTAGTGTTTTAAGGAACAGGTTAAAAAGAGAATCCTAAAGTGATTTCTTTATAATGGGTGTGTTCCTTATCTTAGCCTGGTGTCTAAACTCTTCTCCAAGGCTGGACCCAAAGTAATATTCATTTACATGCTAAGTGGTATCTAGAGCGTGGGATAGGTTTAACAAATACCCTAACCCTAACACATACACTAATCCTAACCCGTACCCTAAACCGAGCCCTAAAACTAAAACTAACCCTAAACCTAATCCTGACCCATACCCTACGCCGTACCCGAACCCGTAACCGAACCCGTACCCTAAGCCGTACCCTAACCCTAACCCTAACCCTAAAGCTAATCCTAAGCTACCCTCGACTGCTTCTGCCTCCAATTGTTTTCCTAAGCAGTAGTGTTTTAAGGAACAGGTTAAAAAGAGAATCCTAATGTGATTTCTGTATAATGGGTGCGTTCCTTTTCTTATCCTAGTGTCTAACTCTTCTCTATGTCTGGACCCCAAATAATATTCCTTTACCTGATATATGGTATCTAGAGAGTGGGATAGGTTTAATAAATCACCTAACCCTAACACGTACCCTAACCCTAACCCCTACCCTAAACCTAACACATAGCCTAATCCTAACCCGAACACTAAACCGAACCCTAACCCTTAAACTAACCCTAACCCTAACCCTAACCTAACCCAACCCTAAGCTACCCTTGAATGCTTCTGCCTGTAATAGATTTCCTAAGCACTAGTGTTTTAAGGAACAGGTTAAAAAGAGAATCCTAATGTGATTTCTGTATAATGGGTGCGTTCCTTATCTTATCCTAGTGTCTAACTCTTCTCTATGGCTGGACCCCAAATAATATTCCTTTACGTGATAAATGGTATCTAGAGCGTGCGATAGGTTTAATAAATGCCCTAACCCTAACACGTACCCTAACCCTAACCCCTACCCTAACCCTAAGACGTAGCCTAATCCTAACACGAACACTAAACCGAGCCCTAACCGTAAAACAAACCCTAACGCTAACCCTATCCTAAACCAACCCTAAGCTACCCTTGAATGCTTCTGCCTCTAATAGATTTCCTAAGCACTAATGTTTTAAGGCACAGGTTAAAAAGAGAATCCTAATGTGATTTCTTTATAATTGGTGCATTCCTTATCTTATCTTAGTGTCTAAACTCTTCTCCATGACTGAAACCAAAATAATATTACTTTACGTGTTAAGTGATATCTAGAGAGTGAGATAGGTTTAATAAATAGCATAAGCCTAACGCGTGCCCTAACCCTAACCCCTACCCTAACCCTAACACGTACCCTATTCCTAACCCGTACCCGAAAGCGGGACCTAAACCTAAAACTAAAACTAACCCTAACCCTAACCCATACCCTATGCCGTACCCGAACCCGTACTCGAACCCGTACCCTAAGCCGTACTGTAACCCTAACCCTAAGTCTAAACCTAAGCTACCCTTCACTGCTTCATCCTCCAATAGATTTCCTAAGCAATAGTGTTTTAAGGAACAGGTTAAAAAGAGAATCCTTAGGTTATTTCTTTATACTTGGTGTGTTCCCTATCTTATCCTAGTGTCTAAACACTTCTTCATGGCTGGACCCCAAATAATATTCCATTACGTGCTAAGTGGTATCTAGAGAGTGGGATAGGTTTAATATACACCCTCACCCTAACGGGTAACCTAACCATAACCCTAACCATAACACGTACCCTAATCGTAACCCGTACCCTACAACGAGCCCTAACCCTAAAACTAAACCTAACCCAAACCTTCACCCTATCCCTATCCCTAACCCAACACTAAGCTACCCTTGACTGCTTCTGCCTCCAATAGATTTCCTAAGCACTAGTGTTTTCAGTGACAGGTTAAAAAGAGAATCCTAATGTGATTTCTTTAGAATGGGTGTGTTCCATATCTTATCCTAGTGTCTAAACTCTTCTCCATGGCTGGACCCCAAATAATATTCATTTACGTCCTAAGTGGTATCTAGAGAGTGAGATAGGTTTAATAAATAGCCTAACTCTAACGTGTGCCCTAACCCTAACCCCCACCCTAACCCTAACATGTACCTTATTCCTAACCCATACCCGAAACCGGGACCTAACCCTAAAACTAACCCTAACCCTAAACCATACCCTATGACGTACTCGAACACGTACCCTAACCCGTACCCTAAGCCGTACTGTAACCCTAATCCTAACTCTAAACCTAAGCTACCCTTGACTGCTTTTGCCTCCAATAGATTTCCTAAGCACTAGTGTTTTAAGGAACAGGTTAAAAAGAGAATCCTAATGTGATTTCTTTATAATGGGTGTGTTCCTTATCTTATCCTAGTGTCTAAACTCTTCTCCATGGCTGGACCCCAAATAATATTCATTTACGTCCTAAGTGGTATGTAGAGAGTGGGATAGGTTTAATAAATAACCTAACCTTAACGCGTACCCTAACTCTAAGCCCTACCGTAAGCCTAACACGTACCCGAATCCTCTCCCATATCCTAAAACGAGCCCGAACCCTAAAACTAACCCTAACCCTAACCAATACCCTATGACGTAACAGAATCCATACACGAACCCGTACCATAAGCCGTACCCTAAACCTACCCATAACCTTAACCCTAACAATCAGCTACGATTGACTGCTTCTGCCTGAAAAAGATTTCCTAAGCACTAGTGTTTTAAGGAACAGCTTAAAAAGAGAATCCTAATGTGATTTCTTTATAATGGAGTGTTCCTTGTCTTATCCTAGTGTCTAAAGTCTTCTCCATGGCAGGACCGCAAATAATATTTCTTTACGTGCTAAATGGTATCTAGAGTGTCGGATAGGTTTAATAAATACACTAACTCTAAGGCGTACCCTAGCCCTACACCTACCTTAACCCTAACACGTACCCTAATCCTAAACCATACCCTAAACCGAGCCCTAACCCTAAAAGTAACCCTAACCCTAACCCATAACCTACGCCGTACCTGAACCCGTACTCGAACCCGTACCCTAAGCCGTACCCTGACCCTAACCCTAAGGTTAACCCTAAGCTACCCTTGACTGCTTCTGCCTCCAATAGATTTCCTAAGCACTAGTGTTTTAAGGAACAGGTTAAAAAGAGAATCCTAAAGTGATTTCTTTATAATGGGTGTGTTCCTTATCTTAGCCTGGTGTCTAAACTCTTCTCCAAGGCTGGACCCAAAGTAATATTCATTTACATGCTAAGTGGTATCTAGAGTGTGGGATAGGTTTAATAAATACCCTAACCCTAACACGTACACTAATCCTAACCCGTACCCTAAACCGAGCCCTAAAACTAAAACTAACCCTAAACCTAATCCTGACCCATACCCTACGCCGTACCCGAACCCGTAACCGAACCCGTACCCTAAGCCGTACCCTAACCCTAACCCTAACCCTAAAGCTAATCCTAAGCTACCCTCGACTGCTTCTGCCTCCAATTGTTTTCCTAAGCCGTAGTGTTTTAAGGAACAGGTTAAAAAGAGAATCCTAATGTGATTTCTGTATAATGGGTGCGTTCCTTTTCTTATCCTAGTGTCTAACTCTTTTCTATGTCTGGACCCCAAATAATATTCCTTTACCTGATAAATGGTATCTAGAGAGTGGGATAGGTTTAATAAATCCCCTAACCCTAACACGTACCCTAACCCTAACCCCTACCCTAAACCTAACACGTAGCCTAATCCTAACCCGAACACTAAACCGAACCCTAACCCTTAAACTAACCCTAACCCTAACCCTAACCTAACCCAACCCTAAGCTACCCTTGAATGCTTCTGCCTGTAATAGATTTCCTAAGCACTAGTGTTTTAAGGAACAGGTTAAAAAGAGAATCCTAATGTGATTTCTGTATAATGGGTGCGTTCCTTATCTTATCCTAGTGTCTAACTCTTCTCTATGGCTGGACCCCAAATAATATTCCTTTACCTGATAAATGGTATCTAGAGCATGCGATAGGTTTAATAAATGCCCTAACCCTAACACGTACCCTAACCCTAACCCCTACCCTAACCCTAAGATGTAGCCTAATCCTAACACGAACACTAAACCGAGCCCTAACCGTAAAACAAACCCTAACGCTAACCCTATCCTAAACCAACCCTAAGCTACCCTTGAATGCTTCTGCCTCTAATAGATTTCCTAAGCACTAATGTTTTAAGGCACAGGTTAAAAAGAGAATCCTAATGTGATTTCTTTATAATTGGTGCATTCCTTATCTTATCTTAGTGTCTAAACTCTTCTCCATGACTGAAACCAAAATAATATTACTTTACGTGCTAAGTGATATCTAGAGAGTGAGATAGGTTTAATAAATAGCATAAGCCTAACGCGTGCCCTAACCCTAACCCCTACCCTAACCCTAACACGTACCCTATTCCTAACCCGTACCCGAAAGCGGGACCTAACCTAAAACTGAAACTAACCCTAGCCCTAACCCATACCCTATGCCGTACCCGAACCCGTACTCGAACCCGTACCCTAAGCCGTACTGTAACCCTAACCCTAAGTCTAAACCTAAGCTACCCTTCACTGCTTCATCCTCCAATAGATTTCCTAAGCAATAGTGTTTTAAGGAACAGGTTAAAAAGAGAATCCTTAGGTTATTTCTTTATACTTGGTGTGTTCCCTATCTTATCCTAGTGTCTAAACACTTCTTCATGGCTGGACCCCAAATAATATTCCATTACGTGCTAAGTGGTATCTAGAGAGTAGGATAGGTGTAATATACACCCTCACCCTAACGGGTAACCTAACCATAACCCTAACCATAACACGTACCCTAATCGTAACCCGTACCCTACAACGAGCCCTAACCCTAAAACTAAACCTAACCCAAACCTTCACCCTATCCCTATCCCTAACCCAACACTAAGCTACCCTTGACTGCTTCTGCCTCCAATAGATTTCCTAAGCACTAGTGTTTTCAGTGACAGGTTAAAAAGAGAATCCTAATGTGATTTCTTTAGAATGGGTGTGTTCCATATCTTATCCTAGTGTCTAAACTCTTCTCCATGGCTGGACCCCAAATAATATTCATTTACGTCCTAAGTGGTATCTAGAGAGTGAGATAGGTTTAATAAATAGCCTAACTCTAACGTGTGCCCTAACCCTAACCCCCACCCTAACCCTAACATGTACCTTATTCCTAACCCATACCCGAAACCGGGACCTAACCCTAAAACTAACCCTAACCCTAAACCATACCCTATGACGTACTCGAACACGTACCCTAACCCGTACCCTAAGCCGTACTGTAACCCTAATCCTAACTCTAAACCTAAGCTACCCTTGACTGCTTTTGCCTCCAATAGATTTCCTAAGCACTAGTGTTTTAAGGAACAGGTTAAAAAGAGAATCCTAATGTGATTTCTTTATAATGGGTGTGTTCCTTATCTTATCCTAGTGTCTAAACTCTTCTCCATGGCTGGACCCCAAATAATATTCATTTACGTCCTAAGTGGTATGTAGAGAGTGGGATAGGTTTAATAAATAACCTAACCTTAACGCGTACCCTAACTCTAAGCCCTACCGTAAGCCTAACACGTACCCGAATCCTCTCCCATATCCTAAAACGAGCCCGAACCCTAAAACTAACCCTAACCCTAACCAATACCCTATGACGTAACCGAATCCATACACGAACCCGTACCATAAGCCGTACCCTAAACCTACCCATAACCTTAACCCTAACAATCAGCTACGATTGACTGCTTCTGCCTGAAAAAGATTTCCTAAGCACTAGTGTTTTAAGGAACAGCTTAAAAAGAGAATCCTAATGTGATTTCTTTATAATGGAGTGTTCCTTGTCTTATCCTAGTGTCTAAAGTCTTCTCCATGGCAGGACCGCAAATAATATTTCTTTACGTGCTAAATGGTATCTAGAGTGTCGGATAGGTTTAATAAATACACTAACTCTAAGGCGTACCCTAGCCCTACACCTACCTTAACCCTAACACGTACCCTAATCCTAAACCATACCCTAAACCGAGCCCTAACCCTAAAAGTAACCCTAACCCTAACCCATAACCTACGCCGTACCTGAACCCGTACTCGAACCCGTACCCTAAGCCGTACCCTGACCCTAACCCTAAGGTTAACCCTAAGCTACCCTTGACTGCTTCTGCCTCCAATAGATTTCCTAAGCACTAGTGTTTTAAGGAACAGGTTAAAAAGAGAATCCTAAAGTGATTTCTTTATAATGGGTGTGTTCCTTATCTTAGCCTGGTGTCTAAACTCTTCTCCAAGGCTGGACCCAAAGTAATATTCATTTACATGCTAAGTGGTATCTAGAGTGTGGGATAGGTTTAATAAATACCCTAACCCTAACACGTACACTAATCCTAACCCGTACCCTAAACCGAGCCCTAAAACTAAAACTAACCCTAAACCTAATCCTGACCCATACCCTACGCCGTACCCGAACCCGTAACCGAACCCGTACCCTAAGCCGTACCCTAACCCTAACCCTAACCCTAAAGCTAATCCTAAGCTACCCTCGACTGCTTCTGCCTCCAATTGTTTTCCTAAGCCGTAGTGTTTTAAGGAACAGGTTAAAAAGAGAATCCTAATGTGATTTCTGTATAATGGGTGCGTTCCTTTTCTTATCCTAGTGTCTAACTCTTTTCTATGTCTGGACCCCAAATAATATTCCTTTACCTGATAAATGGTATCTAGAGAGTGGGATAGGTTTAATAAATCCCCTAACCCTAACACGTACCCTAACCCTAACCCCTACCCTAAACCTAACACGTAGCCTAATCCTAACCCGAACACTAAACCGAACCCTAACCCTTAAACTAACCCTAACCCTAACCCTAACCTAACCCAACCCTAAGCTACCCTTGAATGCTTCTGCCTGTAATAGATTTCCTAAGCACTAGTGTTTTAAGGAACAGGTTAAAAAGAGAATCCTAATGTGATTTCTGTATAATGGGTGCGTTCCTTATCTTATCCTAGTGTCTAACTCTTCTCTATGGCTGGACGCCAAATAATATTCCTTTACGTGATAAATGGTATCTAGAGCATGCGATAGGTTTAATAAATGCCCTAACCCTAACACGTACCCTAACCCTAACCCCTACCCTAACCCTAAGATGTAGCCTAATCCTAACACGAACACTAAACCGAGCCCTAACCGTAAAACAAACCCTAACGCTAACCCTATCCTAAACCAACCCTAAGCTACCCTTGAATGCTTCTGCCTCTAATAGATTTCCTAAGCACTAATGTTTTAAGGCACAGGTTAAAAAGAGAATCCTAATGTGATTTCTTTATAATTGGTGCATTCCTTATCTTATCTTAGTGTCTAAACTCTTCTCCATGACTGAAACCAAAATAATATTACTTTACGTGCTAAGTGATATCTAGAGAGTGAGATAGGTTTAATAAATAGCATAAGCCTAACGCGTGCCCTAACCCTAACCCCTACCCTAACCCTAACACGTACCCTATTCCTAACCCGTACCCGAAAGCGGGACCTAACCTAAAACTGAAACTAACCCTAGCCCTAACCCATACCCTATGCAGTACCCGAACCCGTACTCGAACCCGTACCCTAAGCCGTACTGTAACCCTAACCCTAAGTCTAAACCTAAGCTACCCTTCACTGCTTCATCCTCCAATAGATTTCCTAAGCAATAGTGTTTTAAGGAACAGGTTAAAAAGAGAATCCTTAGGTTATTTCTTTATACTTGGTGTGTTCCCTATCTTATCCTAGTGTCTAAACACTTCTTCATGGCTGGACCCCAAATAATATTCCATTACGTGCTAAGTGGTATCTAGAGAGTAGGATAGGTGTAATATACACCCTCACCCTAACGGGTAACCTAACCATAACCCTAACCATAACACGTACCCTAATCGTAACCCGTACCCTACAACGAGCCCTAACCCTAAAACTAAACCTAACCCAAACCTTCACCCTATCCCTATCCCTAACCCAACACTAAGCTACCCTTGACTGCTTCTGCCTCCAATAGATTTCCTAAGCACTAGTGTTTTCAGTGACAGGTTAAAAAGAGAATCCTAATGTGATTTCTTTAGAATGGGTGTGTTCCACATATCTTATCCTAGTGTCTAAACTCTTCTCCATGGCTGGACCCCAAATAATATTCATTTACGTCCTAAGTGGTATCTAGAGAGTGAGATAGGTTTAATAAATAGCCTAACTCTAACGTGTGCCCTAACCCTAACCCCCACCCTAACCCTAACATGTACCTTATTCCTAACCCATACCCGAAACCGGGACCTAACCCTAAAACTAACCCTAACCCTAAACCATACCCTATGACGTACTGGAACACGTACCCTAACCCGTACCCTAAGCCGTACTGTAACCCTAATCCTAACTCTAAACCTAAGCTACCCTTGACTGCTTTTGCCTCCAATAGATTTCCTAAGCACTAGTGTTTTAAGGAACAGGTTAAAAAGAGAATCCTAATGTGATTTCTTTATAATGGGTGTGTTCCTTATCTTATCCTAGTGTCTAAACTCTTCTCCATGGCTGGACCCCAAATAATATTCATTTACGTCCTAAGTGGTATGTAGAGAGTGGGATAGGTTTAATAAATAACCTAACCTTAACGCGTACCCTAACTCTAAGCCCTACCGTAAGCCTAACACGTACCCGAATCCTCTCCCATATCCTAAAACGAGCCCGAACCCTAAAACTAACCCTAACCCTAACCAATACCCTATGACGTAACAGAATCCATACACGAACCCGTACCATAAGCCGTACCCTAAACCTACCCATAACCTTAACCCTAACAATCAGCTACGATTGACTGCTTCTGCCTGAAAAAGATTTCCTAAGCACTAGTGTTTTAAGGAACAGCTTAAAAAGAGAATCCTAATGTGATTTCTTTATAATGGAGTGTTCCTTGTCTTATCCTAGTGTCTAAAGTCTTCTCCATGGCAGGACCGCAAATAATATTTCTTTACGTGCTAAATGGTATCTAGAGTGTCGGATAGGTTTAATAAATACACTAACTCTAAGGCGTACCCTAACCCTACACCTACCTTAACCCTAACACGTACCCTAATCCTAAACCATACCCTAAACCGAGCCCTAACCCTAAAAGTAACCCTAACCCTAACCCATAACCTACGCCGTACCTGAACCCGTACTCGAACCCGTACCCTAAGCCGTACCCTGACCCTAACCCTAAGGTTAACCCTAAGCTACCCTTGACTGCTTCTGCCTCCAATAGATTTCCTAAGCACTAGTGTTTTAAGGAACAGGTTAAAAAGAGAATCCTAAAGTGATTTCTTTATAATGGGTGTGTTCCTTATCTTAGCCTGGTGTCTAAACTCTTCTCCAAGGCTGGACCCAAAGTAATATTCATTTACATGCTAAGTGGTATCTAGAGCGTGGGATAGGTTTAATAAATACCCTAACCCTAACACATACACTAATCCTAACCCGTACCCTAAACCGAGCCCTAAAACTAAAACTAACCCTAAACCTAATCCTGACCCATACCCTACGCCGTACCCGAACCCGTAACCGAACCCGTACCCTAAGCCGTACCCTAACCCTAACCCTAACCCTAAAGCTAATCCTAAGCTACCCTCGACTGCTTCTGCCTCCAATTGTTTTCCTAAGCAGTAGTGTTTTAAGGAACAGGTTAAAAAGAGAATCCTAATGTGATTTCTGTATAATGGGTGCGTTCCTTTTCTTATCCTAGTGTCTAACTCTTCTCTATGTCTGGACCCCAAATAATATTCCTTTACCTGATATATGGTATCTAGAGAGTGGGATAGGTTTAATAAATCACCTAACCCTAACACGTACCCTAACCCTAACCCCTACCCTAAACCTAACACATAGCCTAATCCTAACCCGAACACTAAACCGAACCCTAACCCTTAAACTAACCCTAACCCTAACCCTAACCTAACCCAACCCTAAGCTACCCTTGAATGCTTCTGCCTGTAATAGATTTCCTAAGCACTAGTGTTTTAAGGAACAGGTTAAAAAGAGAATCCTAATGTGATTTCTGTATAATGGGTGCGTTCCTTATCTTATCCTAGTGTCTAACTCTTCTCTATGGCTGGACCCCAAATAATATTCCTTTACGTGATAAATGGTATCTAGAGCGTGCGATAGGTTTAATAAATGCCCTAACCGTAACACGTACCCTAACCCTAACCCCTACCCTAACCCTAAGACGTAGCCTAATCCTAACACGAACACTAAACCGAGCCCTAACCGTAAAACAAACCCTAACGCTAACCCTATCCTAAACCAACCCTAAGCTACCCTTGAATGCTTCTGCCTCTAATAGATTTCCTAAGCACTAATGTTTTAAGGCACAGGTTAAAAAGAGAATCCTAATGTGATTTCTTTATAATTGGTGCATTCCTTATCTTATCTTAGTGTCTAAACTCTTCTCCATGACTGAAACCAAAATAATATTACTTTACGTGCTAAGTGATATCTAGAGAGTGAGATAGGTTTAATAAATAGCATAAGCCTAACGCGTGCCCTAACCCTAACCCCTACCCTAACCCTAACACGTACCCTATTCCTAACCCGTACCCGAAAGCGGGACCTAAACCTAAAACTAACCCTAACCCTAACCCATACCCTATGCCGTACCCGAACCCGTACTCGAACCCGTACCCTAAGCCGTACTGTAACCCTAACCCTAAGTCTAAACCTAAGCTACCCTTCACTGCTTCATCCTCCAATAGATTTCCTAAGCAATAGTGTTTTAAGGAACAGGTTAAAAAGAGAATCCTTAGGTTATTTCTTTATACTTGGTGTGTTCCCTATCTTATCCTAGTGTCTAAACACTTCTTCATGGCTGGACCCCAAATAATATTCCATTACGTGCTAAGTGGTATCTAGAGAGTGGGATAGGTTTAATATACACCCTCACCCTAACGGGTAACCTAACCATAACCCTAACCATAACACGTACCCTAATCGTAACCCGTACCCTACAACGAGCCCTAACCCTAAAACTAAACCTAACCCAAACCTTCACCCTATCCCTATCCCTAACCCAACACTAAGCTACCCTTGACTGCTTCTGCCTCCAATAGATTTCCTAAGCACTAGTGTTTTCAGTGACAGGTTAAAAAGAGAATCCTAATGTGATTTCTTTAGAATGGGTGTGTTCCACATATCTTATCCTAGTGTCTAAACTCTTCTCCATGGCTGGACCCCAAATAATATTCATTTACGTCCTAAGTGGTATCTAGAGAGTGAGATAGGTTTAATAAATAGCCTAACTCTAACGTGTGCCCTAACCCTAACCCCCACCCTAACCCTAACATGTACCTTATTCCTAACCCATACCCGAAACCGGGACCTAACCCTAAAACTAACCCTAACCCTAAACCATACCCTATGACGTACTCGAACACGTACCCTAACCCGTACCCTAAGCCGTACTGTAACCCTAATCCTAACTCTAAACCTAAGCTACCCTTGACTGCTTTTGCCTCCAATAGATTTCCTAAGCACTAGTGTTTTAAGGAACAGGTTAAAAAGAGAATCCTAATGTGATTTCTTTATAATGGGTGTGTTCCTTATCTTATCCTAGTGTCTAAACTCTTCTCCATGGCTGGACCCCAAATAATATTCATTTACGTCCTAAGTGGTATGTAGAGAGTGGGATAGGTTTAATAAATAACCTAACCTTAACGCGTACCCTAACTCTAAGCCCTACCGTAAGCCTAACACGTACCCGAATCCTCTCCCATATCCTAAAACGAGCCCGAACCCTAAAACTAACCCTAACCCTAACCAATACCCTATGACGTAACCGAATCCATACACGAACCCGTACCATAAGCCGTACCCTAAACCTACGCATAACCTTAACCCTAACAATCAGCTACGATTGACTGCTTCTGCCTGAAAAAGATTTCCTAAGCACTAGTGTTTTAAGGAACAGCTTAAAAAGAGAATCCTAATGTGATTTCTTTATAATGGAGTGTTCCTTGTCTTATCCTAGTGTCTAAAGTCTTCTCCATGGCAGGACCGCAAATAATATTTCTTTACGTGCTAAATGGTATCTAGAGTGTCGGATAGGTTTAATAAATACACTAACTCTAAGGCGTACCCTAGCCCTACACCTACCTTAACCCTAACACGTACCCTAATCCTAAACCATACCCTAAACCGAGCCCTAACCCTAAAAGTAACCCTAACCCTAACCCATAACCTACGCCGTACCTGAACCCGTACTCGAACCCGTACCCTAAGCCGTACCCTGACCCTAACCCTAAGGTTAACCCTAAGCTACCCTTGACTGCTTCTGCCTCCAATAGATTTCCTAAGCACTAGTGTTTTAAGGAACAGGTTAAAAAGAGAATCCTAAAGTGATTTCTTTATAATGGGTGTGTTCCTTATCTTAGCCTGGTGTCTAAACTCTTCTCCAAGGCTGGACCCAAAGTAATATTCATTTACATGCTAAGTGGTATCTAGAGTGTGGGATAGGTTTAATAAATACCCTAACCCTAACACGTACACTAATCCTAACCCGTACCCTAAACCGAGCCCTAAAACTAAAACTAACCCTAAACCTAATCCTGACCCATACCCTACGCCGTACCCGAACCCGTAACCGAACCCGTACCCTAAGCCGTACCCTAACCCTAACCCTAACCCTAAAGCTAATCCTAAGCTACCCTCGACTGCTTCTGCCTCCAATTGTTTTCCTAAGCCGTAGTGTTTTAAGGAATAGGTTAAAAAGAGAATCCTAATGTGATTTCTGTATAATGGGTGCGTTCCTTTTCTTATCCTAGTGTCTAACTCTTTTCTATGTCTGGACCCCAAATAATATTCCTTTACCTGATAAATGGTATCTAGAGAGTGGGATAGGTTTAATAAATCCCCTAACCCTAACACGTACCCTAACCCTAACCCCTACCCTAAACCTAACACGTAGCCTAATCCTAACCCGAACACTAAACCGAACCCTAACCCTTAAACTAACCCTAACCCTAACCCTAACCTAACCCAACCCTAAGCTACCCTTGAATGCTTCTGCCTGTAATAGATTTCCTAAGCACTAGTGTTTTAAGGAACAGGTTAAAAAGAGAATCCTAATGTGATTTCTGTATAATGGGTGCGTTCCTTATCTTATCCTAGTGTCTAACTCTTCTCTATGGCTGGACCCCAAATAATATTCCTTTACCTGATAAATGGTATCTAGAGCATGCGATAGGTTTAATAAATGCCCTAACCCTAACACGTACCCTAACCCTAACCCCTACCCTAACCCTAAGATGTAGCCTAATCCTAACACGAACACTAAACCGAGCCCTAACCGTAAAACAAACCCTAACGCTAACCCTATCCTAAACCAACCCTAAGCTACCCTTGAATGTTTCTGCCTCTAATAGATTTCCTAAGCACTAATGTTTTAAGGCACAGGTTAAAAAGAGAATCCTAATGTGATTTCTTTATAATTGGTGCATTCCTTATCTTATCTTAGTGTCTAAACTCTTCTCCATGACTGAAACCAAAATAATATTACTTTACGTGCTAAGTGATATCTAGAGAGTGAGATAGGTTTAATAAATAGCATAAGCCTAACGCGTGCCTTAACCCTAACCCCTACCCTAACCCTAACACGTACCCTATTCCTAACCCGTACCCGAAAGCGGGACCTAACCTAAAACTGAAACTAACCCTAGCCCTAACCCATACCCTATGCAGTACCCGAACCCGTACTCGAACCCGTACCCTAAGCCGTACTGTAACCCTAACCCTAAGTCTAAACCTAAGCTACCCTTCACTGCTTCATCCTCCAATAGATTTCCTAAGCAATAGTGTTTTAAGGAACAGGTTAAAAAGAGAATCCTAATGTGATTTCTTTATAATGGGTGTGTTCCTTATCTTATCCTAGTGTCTAAACTCTTCTCCATGGCTGGACCCCAAATAATATTCATTTACGTCCTAAGTGGTATGTAGAGAGTGGGATAGGTTTAATAAATAACCTAACCTTAACGCGTACCCTAACTCTAAGCCCTACCGTAAGCCTAACACGTACCCGAATCCTCTCCCATATCCTAAAACGAGCCCGAACCCTAAAACTAAACCTAACCCTAACCAATACCCTATGACGTAACAGAATCCATACACGAACCCGTACCATAAGCCGTACCCTAAACCTACCCATAACCTTAACCCTAACAATCAGCTACGATTGACTGCTTCTGCCTGAAAAAGATTTCCTAAGCACTAGTGTTTTAAGGAACAGCTTAAAAAGAGAATCCTAATGTGATTTCTTTATAATGGAGTGTTCCTTGTCTTATCCTAGTGTCTAAAGTCTTCTCCATGGCAGGACCGCAAATAATATTTCTTTACGTGCTAAATGGTATCTAGAGTGTCGGATAGGTTTAATAAATACACTAACTCTAAGGCGTACCCTAACCCTACACCTACCTTAACCCTAACACGTACCCTAATCCTAAACCATACCCTAAACCGAGCCCTAACCCTAAAAGTAACCCTAACCCTAACCCATAACCTACGCCGTACCTGAACCCGTACTCGAACCCGTACCCTAAGCCGTACCCTGACCCTAACCCTAAGGTTAACCCTAAGCTACCCTTGACTGCTTCTGCCTCCAATAGATTTCCTAAGCCCTAGTGTTTTAAGGAACAGGTTAAAAAGAGAAGCCTAAAGTGATTTCTTTATAATGGGTGTGTTCCTTGTCTTAGCCTGGTGTCTAAACTCTTCTCCAAGGATGGACCCAAAGTAATATTCATTTCCATGCTAAGTGGTATCTAGAGCGTGGGATAGGTTTAATAAATACCCAAACCCTAACACGTACACTAATCCTAACCTGTACCCTAAACCCAGCCCTAACACTAAAACTAACCCTAACCCTAATCCTGACCAATACCCTATGCCGTACCCGAACCCGTAACCGAACCCGTACCCTAAGCCGTACCCTAACCCTAACCCTAAAGCTAATCCTAAACTACCCTTGACTGCTTCTGCCTCCAATAGTTTTCATAAGCTCTAGTGTTTTAAGGAACAGGTTAAAAAGAGAATCCTAATATGATTTCTGTACAATGGGTGCGTTCCTTATTTTATCCTAGTGTCTAACTCTTCTCTATGGCTGGACCCCAAATAATATTCCTTTAAGTGATAAATGGTATCTACAGAGTGGGATAGGTTTAATAAATCCCCTAACCCTAACACGTACCCTAACCCTAACCCCTACCCTAACCCTAACACGTAGCCTAATCCTAACCCGAACACTAAACCGAACCCTAACCCTTAAACTAACCCTAACCCTAACCCTAACCTAACCCAACCCTAAGCTACCCTTGAATGCTTCTGCCTGTAATAGATTTCCTAAGCACTAGTGTTTTAGGGAACAGGTTAAAAAGAGAATCTTAATGTGATTTCTTTATACTGGGTGTGTTCCTTATCTTATCCTAGTGTCTAAACTCTTCTCCATGGCTGGACCCCAAATAATATTCATTTACGTCCTAAGTGGTATCTAGAGTGGGATAGGTTTAATAAATACCCTAACCCTAACGCGTACCCTAACCCTAAGCCCTACCGTAAGCCTAACACGTACCCTAATCCTCTCCCGTACCCTAAAACGAGCCCTAACCCTAAAACTAACCCTAACCCTAACCAATACCCTACGCCGTACCCGAACCCGTACCATAAGCCGTACACTAAAGCTACCCATAACCTTAACCCTAACAATAAGCTACGCTTGACTGCTTCTTCCTGAAAAATATTTCCTAAGCACTAGTGTTTTAAGGAACAGCTTAAAAAGAGAATCCTAATGTGATTTATTTATAATGGAGTGTTCCATATCTTATCCTAGTGTCTAAAGTCTTCTCCATGGCTGAGGCGCAAATAATATTTCTTTAAGTACTAAATGGTATCTAGAGCGTGGGATAGGTTTAATAAATACCCTAACTCTAACGCGTACCCTAGCCCTACACCTACCTTAACCCTAACACGTACCCTAATCCTAACCCATACCCTAAACCGAGCCCTAACCCTAAAAGTAACCCTAACCCTAAACAATAACCTACGCCATACCCGAACCCGTACTCGAACCCGTACCCTAAGCCGTACCCTGACCCTAACCCTAACCCTAACGCTAACCCTAAGCTATCCTTGACTGCTTCTGCCTCCAATAGATTTCCTAAGCACTAGTGTTTTAAGGAACAGGTTAAAAAGAGAAGCCTAAAGTGATTTCTTTATAATGGGTGTGTTCCTTATGTTAGCCTGGTGTCTAAACTCTTCTCCAAGGCTGGACCCAAAGTAATATTCATTTACATGCTAAGTGGTATCTAGAGCGTGGGATAGGTTTAATAAATACCCTAACCCTAACACGTACACTAATCCTAACCCGTACAGTAAACCGAGCCCTAACACTAAAACTAACCCTAACACTAATCCTGACCCATACCCTACGCCGTACCAGAACCCGTAACTGAACCCGTACCCTAAGCCGTACCCTAATCCTAACCCTAACCCTAAAGCTAATCCTAAGCTACCCTTGACTGCTTCTGCCTCCAATAGTTTTCCTAAGCAGTAGTGTTTTAAGGAACAGGTTAAAAAGAGCATCCTAATGTGATTTCTGTATAATGGGTGTGTTCCTTATCTTATCCTAGTGTCTAAGTCTTCTCTATGGCTGGACCCCAAATAATATTCCTTTACGTGATAAATGGTATCTAGAGAGTGGGATAGGTTTAATAAATCCCCTAACCCTAACACGTACCATAACCCTAACCCCTACCCTAACCCCTTCCCTAACCCTAACACGTAGCCTAATCCTAACCCGAACACTAATCTGAGCCCTAACCCTAAAACTAACCCTAACCCTAACCCTAACCTTACCGAACCGTAAGCTACCCTTGAATGCTTCTGCCTCCAATAGTTTTCCTAAGCAGTAGTGTTTTAAGGAACAGGTTAAAAAGAGCATCCTAATGTGATTTCTTTATAATGGGTGTGTTCCTTATCTTATCCTAGTGTCTAAACTCTTCTTCATGGCTGGACCCCAAATAATATTCCTTTACGTGCTAAGTGGTATCTAGAGAGTGGGATAGGATTAATATATACCCTTACCCTAACGGGTAAACTAATCCTAACCCTAACCATAACACGTACCCTAAACGTAACCGGTACCCTAAAATGAGCCCTAACCCTAAAACTAAAGCTAACCCAAACCTTCACCCTATCCCTAACCCTAACCCAACCCTAAGCTACCCTTGACTGCTTCTGCTTCCAATAGATTTCCTAAGCACTAGTGTTTTAAGGAACAGTTTAAAAAGAGAATCCTAATGTGATTTCTTTATAATGGGTGTGTTCCTTATCTTATCCTTGTATCTAAACTCTTCTCCACTGCTGGACGCCAAATAATATTCCTTTACGTTCTAAGTGGTCTCTAGAGAGTGAGATAGGTTTAATAAATAGCCTAACTCTAACGTGTGCCCTAACCCTAAACCCTACCCTAACCCTAACATGTACCTTATTCCTAACCCATACCCGAAACCGGGGCCTAACCCTAAAACTAACCCTAACCCTAAACCATACCCTATGACGTACTGGAACACGTACCCTAACCCGTACCCTAAGCCGTACTGTAACCCTAATCCTAACTCTAAACCTAACCTACCCTTGACTGCTTTTGCCTCCAATAGATTTCCTACGCACTAGTGTTTTAAGGAACAGGTTAAAAAGAGAATCCTAAGGTGATTTCTTTATAATGGGTGTGTTCCTTATCTTATCCTAGCGTCTAAACTCTTCTCCATTGCTGGACCCCAAATAATATTCCTTTACGTGCTAAGTGGTATCTAGAGAGTGGGATAAGTTTAATAAATAACCTAACGCTAACGCGTACCCTAACCCTAAACTCTACCCTAACCGTTACACGTACCCTAATCCTCTCCCGTACTCTAAACCGAGCCCTAACCCTAAAAATAAACATATCCCTAACCCTAACCCATACCCTAAGATGTACCCTAACCCTAACCCTAACCCACCCTAGACTGCTTCTGCCTCCAATAGATTTCCTAAGTACTAGTGTTTTAGGGAACAGGTTAAAAAGAGAATCCTAATGTGATTTCTTTATACTGGGTGTGTTCCTTAACTTATCCTAGTGTCTAAACTCTTCTCCATGGCTGGACCCCAAATAATATTCATTTACGTCCTAAGTGGTATCTAGAGAGTGGGATAGGTTTAATAAATACCCTCACCCTAACGCGTACCCTAATCCTAAGCCCTACCGTAAGCCTAACACGTACCCTAATCCTCTCCCGTACCCTAAAACGAGCCCTAACCCTAAAACTAACCCTAACCCTAACCAATACCCTACGCCGTACCCGAACCCGTACCATAAGCCGTACACTAAAGCTACCCATAACCTTAACCCTAACAATAAGCTACGCTTGACTGCTTCTTCCTGAAAAAGATTTCCTAAGCACTAGTGTTTTAAGGAACAGCTTAAAAAGAGAATCCTAATGTGATTTCTTTATAATGGAGTGTCCCATATCTTATCCTAGTGTCTAAAGTCTTCTCCATGGCTGGAGCGCAAATAATATTTCTTTACGTGCTAAATGGTAGCTAGAGCGTGGGATAGGTTTAATAAATACCCTAACTCTAACGCGTACCCTAGCCCTACACCTACCTTAACCCTAACACGTACCCTAATCCTAACCCGTACCCTAAACCGAGCCCTAACCCTAAAAGTAACCCTAACCCTAAACAATAACCTACGCCATACCCGAAACCGTACTCGAACCCGTACCCTAAGCCATACCCTAACCCTAACCCTAACGCTAACCCTAAGCTATCCTTGACTGCTTCTGCCTCCAATAGATTTCCTAAGCACTAGTGTTTTAAGGAACAGGTTAAAAAGAGAAGCCTAAAGTGATTTCTTTATAATGGGTGTGTTCCTTATGTTAGCCTGGTGTCTAAACTCTTCTCCAAGGCTGGACCCAAAGTAATATTCATTTACATGCTAAGTGGTATCTAGAGCGTGGGATAGGTTTAATAAATACCCTAACCCTAACACGTACACTAATCCTAACCCGTACAGTAAACCGAGCCCTAACACTAAAACTAACCCTAACCCTAATCCTGACCCATACCCTACGCCGTACCCGAACCCATAACTGAACCCGTACCCTAAGCCGTACCCTAACCCTAACCCTAACCCTAAGGCTAATCCTAAGCTACCCTTGACTGCTTCTGCCTCCAATAGTTTTCCTAAGCAGTAGTGTTTTAAGGAACAGGTTAAAAAGAGCATCCTAATGTGATTTCTGTATAATGGGTGTGTTCCTTACCTTATCCTAGTGTCTAAGTCTTCTCTATGGCTGGACCCCAAATAATATTCCTTTACGTGATAAATGGTATCTAGAGAGTGGGATAGGTTTAATAAATCCCCTAACCCTAACACGTACCCTAACCCTAACCCCTACCCTAACCCTAACACGTAGCCTAATCCTAACCCGAACACTAATCCGAGCCCTAACCCTAACCCTAACCCTAACCTAACCGAACCGTAAGCTACCCTTGAATGCTTCTGCCTCTAATATATTTCCTAAGCACTAGTGTTTTAAGGCACAGGTTAAAAAGAGAATCCTAATGTGATTTCTTTATAATGGGAGTGTTCCTTATCTTATCTTAGTGTCTAAACTCTTCTCCATGGCTGAACCTCAAATAATATTCCTTTACGTGCTAAGTGGTATCTAGAGAGTGAGATAGGTTTAATAAATAGCCTAAGCCTAACGTGTGCTCTAACCCTAACCCCTACCCTAACCCTAACACGTACCCTATTCCTAACCCGTACCCGAAAGCGGGACCTAACTCTAAAACTAACCCTAACCCTATCCCATACCCTATGCCGGACCCGAACCCATACCCGAAACCGTACCCTAAGCCGTACTGTAACCCTAACCCTAACTCTAAACCTAAGCTACCCTTCACTGCTTCTGCCTCCAATAGATTTCCTAAGCACTAGTGTTTTTAAGGAACAGGTTAAAAAGAGAATCCTAAAGTGATTTCTTTATAATGGAGTGTTCCTTATCTTATCCTAGTGTCTAAAGTCTTCTCCATGGCTGGACCGCAAATAACATTTCTTTATGTGCTAAATGGTATCTAGAGCGTGGGATAGGTTTAATAAATACCCTAACTCTAACGCGTACCCTAGCCCTATACCTACATTAACCCTAACACGTACCCTAACTCTAACCCGTACCCTAAACCGAGCCCTAACCGTAAAAGTAACCCTAACCCTAACCCATAACCTACACCGTACCCGAACCCGTATCCGAACCCGTACCCTAAGCTGTACCCTAACCCTAACCCTAAAGGTAATCCTAAGCTACCCTTGACTGCTTCTGCCTCCAATAGAATTCCTAAGCACTAGTGTTTTAAGGAACAGGTTAAAAAGAGAATCCTAATGTGATTTCTTTAAAATGGGTGTGTTCCTTATCTTATCCTAGTGTCTAAACTCTTCTTCATGGCTGGACCCCAAATAATATTCCTTTACGTGCTAAGTGGTATCTAGAGAGTGGGATAGGATTAATATATACCCTCACCCTAACGGGTAAACTAACCCTAACCCCTACCCTAACCCTAACACGTAGCCTAATCCTAACCCGAACACTAATCCGAGCCCTAACCCTAAAACTAACCCTAACCCTAACCCTAACCTAACCGAACCGTAAGCTACCCTTGAATGCTTCTGCCTCTAATATATTTCCTAAGCACTAGTGTTTTAAGGCACAGGTTAAAAAGAGAATCCTAATGTGATTTCTTTATAATGGGAGTGTTCCTTATCTTATCTTAGTGTCTAAACTCTTCTCCATGGCTGAACCTCAAATAATATTCCTTTACGTGCTAAGTGGTATCTAGAGAGTGAGATAGGTTTAATAAATAGCCTAAGCCTAACGCGTGCCCTAACCCTAACCCCTACCCTAACCCTAACACGTACCCTATTCATAACCCGTACCCGAAAGCGGGACCTAACTCTAAAACTAACCCTAACACTATCCCATACCCTATGCCGGACCCGAACCCATACCCGAAACCGTACCCTAAGCCGTACTGTAACCCTAACCCTAACTGTAAACCTAAGCTACCCTTCACTGCTTCTGCCTCCAATAGATTTCCTAAGCACTAGTGTTTTAAGGAACAGGTTAAAAAGAGAATCCTAATGTGATTTCTTTATACTTGGTGTGTTCCTTATCTTATCCTAGTGTCTAAACTCTTCTTCATGGCTGAACCCCAAATAATATTCCTTTACGTGCTAAGTGGTATCTAGAGAGTGGGATAGGTTTAATATATACCTTCACCGTAATGGGTAAACTAACCCTAACCCTAACCATAACACGTACCCTAAACGTAACCCGTACACTAAAATGAGCCCTAACCCTAAAACTAAACCTAACCCAAACCTTCACCCTATCCCTAACCCTAACCCAACCCTAAGCTACCCTTGCCTGCTTCTGCCTCCAATAGATTTCCTAAGCACTAGTGTTTTAAGGAACAGGTTAAAACGAGAATCCTAATGTGATTTCTTTATAATGGGTGTGTTCCTTATCTTATCCTAGTGTCTAAACTCTTCTTCATGGCTGGACCCCAAATAATATTCCTTTACGTGCTAAGTGGTATCTAGAGAGTGGGATAGGATTAATATATACCCTCACCCTAACGGGTAAACTCACCCTAACCCTAACCATAACACGTACCCTAAACGTAACCCGTACCCTAAAATGAGCCCTAACCCTAAAACTAAACCTAACCCAAACCTTCACCCTATCCCTAACCCTAACCCAACCCTAAACTACCCTTGACTGCTTCTGCTTCCAATAGATTTCCTAAGCACTAGTGTTTTAAGGAACAGTTTAAAAAGAGAATCCTAATGTGATTTCTTTATAATGGGTGTGTTCCTTATCTTATCCTTGTATCTAAACTCTTCCCCACTTCTGGACGCCAAATAATATTCCTTAACGTTCTAAGTGGTATCTAGAGAGTGAGATAGGTTTAATAAATAGCCTAACTCTAACGTGTGCCCTAACCCTAACCCCTACCATAACCCTAACATGTACCTTATTCCTAACCCATACCCGAAACCGGGGCCTAACCCTAAAACTAACCCTAACCCTAAATCAAACCCTATGACGTACTCGAACCCATATCCTAACCCGTACCCTAAGCCGTACTGTAACCCTAATCCTAACTCTAAACCTAAGCTACCCTTGACTGCTTTTGCCTCCAATAGATTTCCTACGCACTAGTGTTTTAAGGAACAGGTTAAAAAGAGAATCCTAAGGTGATTTCTTTATAATGGGTGTGTTCCTTATCTTATCCTAGTGTCTAAACTCTTCTCCATGGCTGGACCCCAAATAATATTCATTTACGTCCTAAGTGGTATCTAGAGAGTGGGATAGGTTTAATAAATACCCTAACCCTAACGCGTACCCTAACCCTAAGCCCTACCGTAAGCCTAACACGTACCCTAATCCTCTCCCGTACCCTAAAACGAGCCCTAACCCTAAAACTAACCCTAACCCTAACCAATACCCTACGCCGTACCCGAACCCGTACCATAAGCCGTACACTAAAGCTACCCATAACCTTAACCCTAACAGTAAGCTACGCTTGACTTCTTCTTCCTGAAAAAGATTTCCTAAGCACTAGTGTTTTAAGGAACAGCTTAAAAAGAGAATCCTAATGTAATTTATTTATAATGGAGTGTTCCATATCTTATCCTAGTGTCTAAACTCTTCTCCATGGCTGGACCCCAAATAATATTCTTTCTGTGCTAAGTAGTATCTAGAGAGTGGGATAGGTTTAATAAATACCCTAACCCTAACACGAAACCTAACCCTAACCCCTACATTAACCCAAACACGTACCCTAATTCTCTCCCGTACCCAAAACTGACCCTAACCCTAAGACTAACCCTAACCCTAAACCAAACCCATACCATACGCCGTTCCCGAACCCGTACGCGAACCCTTACCCTAAGCCATACCCTAATCCTAACCCTGTTCCTAAACCTAACCCTAAGTTACGCTTCACTGCTTCTGCATCCAATAGATTTCCTAAGCACTAGTGTTTTAAGGAAGAGGTTAAAAAGGGAATCTTAATGTCATTTCTTTATAATGGGTGTGTTCCATATTTTATCCTAGTGTCTAAGGTCTTCTCCATGGCTGGAACCCAAATAATATTCCTTTACGTGCTAAGTGGTATCTAGAGTGTGGGATAGGTTTAATAAATACCCTTACCCTCATGCATACCCTAAACCTAACCCTAACCCTAACACTAACCCTAACCCTAACCCTAACCCATACGTTATGCCGTATCCCAACTCATACCCAAACCCGTACCCTAAGCCTTACCCTAACCCTAACTCTAACTGTAAGCTACCCTTCACTGCTTCTGCATCCAATAGATTTCCTAAGCCCTAGTGTTTTAAGGAACAGTTTAAAAAGAGAATCCTAAGGTGATTTCTTTATAATCGGTGTGTTCCTTATCTTATCTTAGTGTCTAAGCTCTTCTCCATGGATGGAGCCCAAATAATATTCCTGTACGTGCTAAGTGGTATGTAAAGAGTGGGATAGGTTTGATAAATACCCTAACCCTAACACGTAACCTAACCCTAACTGCTACCCTAACCCTAACACGTACCCTAATACTAACCCGTACCCTAAACCGAGCCCTAACCCTAAAACTAAACCTAACCCAAACCTTAACTCTAACCCTAACCCAACCCTAAGCTACCCTTGACTGCTTCTGCCTCCAATAGATTTCCTAAGCACTAGTGTATTAAGGAACAGGTTATAAAGAGAATCCTAATGTGATTTAATTATAATGGGTGTGTTCCTTATCTTATCCTAGCGTCTAAATTCTTCTCCATGGCTGGACCCCAAATAATATTCCTTTACATGCTAAGTGGTATCTAGAGAGTGGGATAACTTTAATAAATTCCTTAACGCTAACGCGTACGCTAACCCTAACACGTACCCTAAACCTCTCCCATACCCTTATCCGAGCCCTAACCTTAAAACGAACCCTAACCCATACTCTAAGCCATACTCTAACCCTAACCCTAACCCTAATCCACTCTAGCCTCCTTCTGCCTCCAAATAGTTTTCCTAAGCACAGTGTTTTAAATAACAGGTTAAAAAGAGAATCCTAAGGTGATTTCATTATAATGGGTGTGTTCCTTATCTTATGCTAGTGTCTACACTCTTCTCCATGGCTGGACCCAAAATAATATTCCTTTATGTGCTAAGTGGTATCTAGATAGTGGGAGAGGTCTAATAAATACCGTAACCCTAACGCTTGCCCTAACCCTAATCCCTACCCTAACACTAACACGTACTCTATTCCTAACCCGTACCCGAAACCGGGACCTAAACAAAAACTAACCCTAACCCTAACCCATACCCTACGCCATACCCGAACCCGTACCCTAAGCCGTACCCGAATCCTAACCCTATCACTAAGGTACGCTTGACTGCTTCTGACTCCAATAGATTTCCTAAGCACGAGTGTTTTAAGGCACCGTTTTAAAAGAGAATCCTATTGTGATTTCTTTATAATGGGTGTGTTCCTTATCTTATCCTGGTGTCTAAACTCTTCTCAATGGCTGGACCCAAAGTAATATTCCTTTACCTGCTAAGTGGTATCTAGAGAGTGGGATAGGTTTAATAAATAACCTAACCCTAATGCGTGCCCTAAACCTAAAACCTACCTTATCCCTAACAGGTACCCTAATTCTCTCACGTACCCAAAACTGAACCTTAACCCTAAGACTAAACCTAACCCTAACACAAACACATACCAAAAGCCGTACACGAACCCGTACTCGAACTCGTACCCTAAGCCATACCCTAACCCTAACCCTAACACTAAACCTAACGCTAACCCTAAGCTACCCTTGACTGCTTCTGCCTCCATTAGATATCCTAAGCACTAGTGTTTTAAGGCACAGGTTAAAAAGAGAATCCTATTGTGATTTCTTTATAATGGGTGTGTTCCTTATCTTATCCTGGTGTCTAAACTCTTCTCCATGGTTGGACCCCAAATAATATTCCTTTACGTGCTAAGTGGTATCTAGAGAGTGGGATAGGTTTAATAAATACCCTAACCCTAACGTGTACCCTAACCCCAACCCCTACCCTAACACTAACACCTATCATAATCCTAACCCGTACCCTAAACCGAGCCCTAACCCTAAAACTGACTCTAAATCTAAACGTAACACATACCCTACGACCTACCCGAAACCGTACCCAAACCCGTACCCTAAGCCGTACCCTAACCCTAACCCTATCCCTAAGCTACGCTTGACTGCTTCTGCCTCCAATAGATTTCCTAAGCACTAGTGTTTTAAGGAATAGGTTAAAAAGAGTAGCCTAATGTGATTTCTTTATAATGGGTGTGTTCCTTATCTTATCCTGGTGTCTAAACTCTTCTCAATGGCTGGACCCAAAGTAATATTCCTTTCCGTGCTAAGTGGTATCTAGAGAGTGGGATAGCTTTAATAAATAACCTAACCCTAACGTGTAACCTAACCCTAACAACTATCCTAACCCTCACACTTAACCTAATCCTAACCCGTACCCTAAACCAAGCCCTAACCCTAAAATTAACCCTAACCCTAAGCCGAAACTATAACCGAATCCGTACCCTAAGCCGAACCCTAATCCTAACGCTGACCCTAAGGTACCCTTGACTTCTTCTGCCTCCAGTAGATTTCCTAAGCACTAGTGTTTTATGGAACAGGTTAAAAAGAGTAGCCTAATGTGATTTCTTTATAATGGGTGTGTTCCTTATCTTATCCTAGTGTCTAAATTCTTCCCCATTGATGGACTCCAAGTAATATTCCTTTTTGTGCTAAGTGGTAACTAGAGAATGGGATTGGTTTAGTAAATACCCTATCCTCAACATGTACGCTAACCCTAACGCCTACCCTAACACTAACACGTATCCTAATCCTAACCCGTACCCTAAACCGAGCCCTAACGCTAAAAGTAACCCGAACCCAAACACTAACCCATACCCTACGTCATACACGAGCCCGTACCCGAACCCGTACCCTAAGCCGTACCCTAAACCTAACCCGAACCCTAACGCTAACCCTAAGCTACCCTTGACTTGTTCTGCCTCCAATAGATTTCCTAAGCACTAGTGTTTTAGGGAACAGGTTAAAAAGAGAATCCTACTGTGATTTCTTTATACTCGGTGTGTTCCTTATCTTATCCTAGTTTATAAACTCTTCTTCATGGCTGGACCCCAAATAATATTCCTTTACGTGCTAAGTGGTATCCAGAGAGTGGGATAGGTTTAATAAATACCCTAACCCTAACGCATACCCTAAACCTAATCCTAACACGTACCCTAATCCTAACCCATACACTAAACTGAGTCCTAACCCTAAAACAAAACGTAACCCAAACCTTAACCCTAAACCTAACCCTAACCCAACCCTAAGCTACGCTTGACTGCTTCTGCCTCCAATAGGAATCCTAAGCACTAGTGTTTTAAGGAACAGTTTAAAAAGAGAATCCTAATGTCATTTCTTTATAATGGGTGTGTTCCATATCTTATCCTAGTGTCTAAGCTCTTCTCCATGGCTAGACCCCAAATAATATTCCTTTACGTGCTAAGTGGTATCTAGAGAGTGGGATAGGTTTGATAAATAACTTAACCCTAACATGTAACCTAACTATAACCCCTACCCTATCTTAACACATACCCTAATCCTAACCGTACTCTAAACCGAGCCCTAACCGTAAAACAAACCCTAACCCTAAACCTAACCAATACCCTATGCCATTCCCAAACCTATACCCGAACCCATACCCTAAGCCGTACCCTAACCCTAACCCTAACCCTAAACCTAACGCTAACCCTAAGCTACCCTTGACTGCTTCTGCCTCCAATAGATTTCCTAAGCACTATTGTTTTAAGGAACAGGTTAAAAATAGAATCCTAATGTGATTTCTTTATAATGGGTGTGTTCCTTATCTTATCCTAGTGTCTAGGCTCTTCTCCATGGCTGGACCCCAAATAATATTCCTTTACGTGCTAAGTGGTATCTAGAGAGTGGGATAGGTTTAATAAATACCCTAATCCTAAAGTGTATCCTAACCCTAACCCCTACTCTAACCCTAAAACGTATCCTAAATCTAACCCGTACCCTAAACCGAGCCCTAACCCTAAATCTAATCCTAAACCTAACACTAACCCATACCCTACGCCGTACCTGAACCCGTACCCAAACCCGTAACCTAAGCCTAAACCTAACCCTAACACTAAGCTACCCTTGACTGCTTCTGCCTCCCATAGATTTCCTTAGGACTACTGTTTTAAGGAACAGGTTAAAAAGAGAAATGTAATGTGATTACTTTATAATGGGTGTGTTCCTTATCTTATCCTAGTGTCTAAACTCTTCTCCATGGCTGAACCTGAAATAATATTCCTTTACGTGCTAAGTGGTATGTAGAGAGTGCGATTGGTTTAATAAATACCTGAACCCTAACGCGTACCCTGTCCCTAACCCTAACACGTAGCCTAATCCTTACCCGTACCCTAAACCGAGCCCCAACCCTAAAACTAACCCTAACCCAAACATTAACCCTAACCCTTAACCTAACCCTAACCCAACCCTAAGCTACCGTTCTATGCTTCTTCCTCCAATAGATTTCCTAAGCACTAGTATTTTAAGGAAGATGTTAAAAAGAGAATCCTAATGTGATTTCTTTATAATGGGTGTGTTCCTTATCTTATCCTAGTTTCTAAACTCCTCTCCATGGCTGGACCCAATATAATATTCCTTTACGTGCTAAGTGGTATCTAGAGAGTGGGATAGGTGTAATAAATACCCTATCCCTAACGCGTACCTGTACCCTAACACTAACACGTACCCTAATCCTAACCCATACCCTAAAACAAGCCTTAAGCCTAAAACGAAACCTAACCCAAACCTTAACCCTAACCCTAACCCTAACCCAACGCTAAGCTACCCTTGACTGCTTCTGCCTCCAATAGATTTCCTAAGCACTAGTGTACTAAGGAACAGATTAAAAAGAGAATCCTAATGTGATTTTTTTTATAATGGGTGTGTTCCTTATCTTATCCTAGTGTCTAAACTGTTCTCCATGGCTGGACCCCAAATAATATTCCTTTACGTGCTAAGTCGTATCTAGAGAGTGGGATAAGTTTAATAAATATCCTAACCCAAACGCATACCCTAACCATAAGCAATAGCCTAACCCCAACACGTACCCTAATATTCTCCCGTAGCCTAAACTGAGCCCTAACTCTAAAACTAACCCTAACCCTAACCCTAACACTAACCCACCCTTGACGACTTCTGCCTCCAATAGATTTCCTAAGCACTAATGTTTTAAGGCACAGGTTAAAAAGAGAATCGTAATATGAATTCTTTATAATGGGTGTGTTCCTAATCTTATCTTAGTGTCTAAACTCTTCTCCATGGCTGGACTCCAAATAATATTCCTTTACATGCTAAGTGGTATATATATAGTGGGATAGGTCTAATAAATACCCTAACTCTAACGCGTGCCTTAACCCTAACCCCTACCCTAACCCTAATACGTACTCTATTCGTAACCCGTACCAGAAATCGGGACCTAACCATAAAACTAACCCTAATCCTAACCCATACTCTACGCCATACCCGAACCCATAGCCTAAGCCGTACCCTAACCTTAACCCTTTCCCTAAGGTACGCTTGACTGCTTCTGCCTCCAATAGATTTCCTAATTACTAGTGTTTTAAAGCACAGGTTAAAAAGAGAATCCTATTGTGATTTCTTTATAATGGGTGTGTTCCTTATCTTATCCTAGTGTGTAAACTCTTCTCCATGGCTGGATCACAAATAATATTCCTTTACGTGCTAAGTGGTATCTAGAGAGTAGGATAGGTTTAATAAATACCCTAACCCTAACGTGTACACTAACCCTTACCCCTACCCTAACCCTAACACCTACCCTAATCCTAACCCATACCCTAAACTGAGCCCTAACCCTAAAACTAACCCTAACCCTAAACTGTACCCGTACCCTAGACCGTACCCTAAGCCTAAGCCTAACCCTAACCCTACCTCTAAGCTACCCTTGATTGCTTCTACCTCCAGTAGATTTCCTAAGCACTAGTGTTTTAGGAACAGTTTAAAAAGAGAATTCTAATGTGAATTCTTTATAATGGGCGTGTTCCTTATCTTATCATAATGTCTAAACTCTTCTCCATGGCTTGACCCCAAGTAATATTCCTTTACGTGCTAAGTGGTATCTAGAGAGTGGGATAGGTTTAATAAACACCCTAACCATAACGCGTACCCTAACCCTAACCCCTACCATAATCCTAACACGTACCCTATTCCTAACCCGTATCCTAAACCGAGCCCTAACCCTAAAACTGACTCTAAACCTAACCCTAACACATACCCTAAGACCTATCCGAATCGGTACCCAAATCCGTACCCTAAGCCGTACACTAACCCTAAGCTACCCTTGACTGCTTCTGCCTCCAATAGATTTCCTAAGCACTAGTGTTTTAAGGAACAGGTTAAAAAGGGAATCCTAATGTGATTTCTTTATAATGGGTTTGATCCTTATCTTAATCTACTGTCTAAACTCTTCTCCATTGCTGGAACCCAAATAATATTCATTTACGTGATAAGTGGTATTTAGAGAGTGGGATAGGTTTAATAAATGCCCTAACCCTAAACCGTACCCTAACCCTGACCACTACCCTAATAATAACACGTACCCTAATCCTAACTCGTACCCTAAACCTAGCACTAACCCTAAAACTAACCCTAACCCTAACCCTAATGCATACCTTATGCGGTACCCGAACCCGTACACTAAACCGTACACTAAGCCGTACCCTAAACATAACCCTAACCCTAACCCTAAGCTACCCTTCACTGCTTCTGCCCCCAATAGATTTCCTAAGCATTAGTGTTTTAAGGAACAGGATAAAAAGAGAATCCTCACGTGATCACTTTATAATGGGTGTGTTCCTTATCTTATCCTACTGTCTAAACTCTTCTCCATAGCTCACCCCAAATAGTATTCCTTTACGTGCTAAGTGGTATCTAGAGAGTGGGATAGGTTTAATAAATACCCTAACCCTAACGCGTAGTGTAACCCTTACCCCTACCCTAACCCTAACACGTAACCTAATCCTTACCCGTACCCCAATCCGAGCCCTAACCCTAATACTAACCCTAAAGCTAAACCTAACCCTTACTCTACGCCGTACCCGAACCCATACCCGAACCCATACCGTAAACCGTACGCTTACCCTAAGCTACCCTTGACTGCTTCTGCCTGCAGTAGATTTCTTAAGCTCTGGTGTTGTAAGGAGCAGGCTAAAAAGAGAATCGTAATGTGATTTCTTTATAATGGTTGTGTTCGTTATCTTATCCTAGTGTCTAAACTATTCTCCATTGCTGGAAACCAAATAATATTCCTTTACAAGCTAAGTGGTATTTAGAGCGTGGGATAGGTTTAATAAATACCCTAACTCTAACGCGTACCCTAATCCTATATCTATCCTAACCCTAACACGTACCATAATCCTAACCCGTATCCTAAACTGAGTTCTAACCCTAAAAGTAACCCTAAACCTAACCCATACCCTACGCCGTACACGAAACGGTACTCGAACCCGTACGCTAAGCCGTACCCTGACCCTAACCCTAACACTAACCCTAAGCTACCCTTGACTGCTTTTGCATCCAATAAATTTCCTAAGCACTATTGTTTTAAGGAACAGGTTAAAAAGAGAATCCTAATGTGATTTCTTTATAATGGGTGTGTTCCTTATCTTATCCTAGTGTCTAAACACTTTTCCATGGCTGCACCCCAAATAATATTCATTTACGTCCTAAGTGGTATCTAGAGAGTGGGATAGGTTTAATAAATACCCTAACCCTAACGCGTACCCTAACCCTAACCCTTACCCTATCCCTAACACGTACCCTCATCCAAACCCGTAACCTAAACCGAGCCCTAACCCTAAAACTAACCCTAAACCTAACCCTAATCGATAACCTACGCCATACCCGAACCCGTACCCGAAACTGTAGTTGCAGCCGTACCCTAACCCTAAGCTACCCTTGACTGCTTCTGCCTGTAATAGATTGCCTAAGCACTAGTGTTTTAAGGAACAGGTTAAAAAGAGAATCGTAATGTGATTTATTTATAATGGGTGTGTTCCTTATCTTATCCTAGTGTCTAATCTCTTCTCTATGGCTGAACCCCCAATAATATTCCTTTACGTGATAAGTGGCATATAGATAGTGGCATAGGTTTAATAAATACCTTAACCCTAATGCGTACCCTAACCCTAACCACTACTCTAACCCTAACACATACCCTAATCTTAACCCATACCCTAAACCTAACCCTACCCCTAAAACTAACCCTAACCCTAACCCATATCCTACGCTGTAACCTACGCCATACACGAACCCGTACCCTAAGGCGTACCCTAACCCTAACCCTATCCCTAAGCTACGCTTGAATGCTTCTGCCTCCAATAGATTTCGTAAGCACTAGTGTTTTAAGGAAAAGGTTAAAAAGAGAATCCTAATGTGATTTCTTTATAATGGGTGTGTTTCTTATCTTATCCTACTGTCTAAACTCTTCTCCATGGCTGGACCGCAAATAATATTCCTTTACGTGCTAAGTGGTATCTAGAGATTGGGATAGGTTTAGTAAATACTCTAACTCTAACGCGTACCCTAACACTAACCCCTACCCTAACCCTAACACGTACCCTAATCCTCTACCGTACCGTATACCGAGCCCTAACCCTAAAACTAACCCTAACCCTAAACCCAAACCATACCCTACGCCGTACCCGAACCAGTACACGAACCCGTACCCTAAGCCGTACCCTAACCCTAAACTATGCTTGACTGCTTCTGCCTGCAATAGATTTCCTAAGCACTTGTGTTTTAAGGAACAGGTTTAAAAGAGAATCGTAATGTGATTTGTTTATAATGGGTGTGTTCCTTATCTTATCCTAGTGTCTAATCTCTTCTCCAAGGCTGGACCTCAAATATATTCCTTTACATGCTAAGGGGTATCTAGAGCGTGTGATAGGTTTAATAAATTCCCTAACTCTAACGCGTACCCTAAACCTACACCTACCCTTACCCTAACACGTACCGTAATCCTAACCCGTACCCTAAACTGAGCCCTAACCCTAAAACTAACCCTAACCCTCACCCTAACCCATAACCTACACCGTAACCTACGCCATACACGAACCCGTACCCTAAGCCATACTCTAATCGTAACCCTATCCCTAAGCTACGCTTGACTGCTTCTGCCTCCAATAGATTTCCTAAGCACTAGTGTTTTAAGGAACAGGTTAAAAAGAGAATCCTAATGTGACTTCTTTATAATGGGTGTGTGCCTTATCTCATCCTAATGTCTAAGCTCTTCTCCACAGCTGGACACCATATAATATTCCTTTACGTGCTAAGTGGTATCTAGAGAGTGGGATAGGTTTAATAAATACCCTAACTCTAATGCGTACCCTATCCCTAACCCCTACCCTAACACGTACCCTAATATTAACCGTACCATAAACCGAGCCATAACCCTAAGACTAATCCTAACACTAACCCATGCCCTACGCCGTACCCGAACCCATACCCGAACCCGTATCATAAGCCGTACCCTAAGCCTAACCCTAAGCTACTCTTCACTGCTTCTGCCTCCAATAGTTTTCCTAAGCACTAGTGTTTAAGGAACAGTTTGAAAAGAGAATCCCCATGTCATTTTTTTATAATGGATGTGTTCCTTATCATATTCTAGTTTCGAAGCTCTTCTCCACTGCTGGACCCCAAATAATATTCCTTTACAGGCTAATTGGTATCTAGACATTGAGATAGGTTTAATAAATACCCTAACCCTAACACATACCCTAACCCTAAGCACTATCCTAACCATAACACGTACCCTATTTCTAAACCCTACCCTAAACCGAACACTGACACTAAAACTAACCCTAACCCTAACCCATACCTTACGCCATACCTGAACCCGAACCAGAACCCATACCCTAAGCCGTACCCTAACCCTAAGCTCCCCTTGACTGCTTCTGCTTCCAATAGATTTCCTAAGAACTAGTGTTTTAAGGAACAGGTTAAAAAGAGAATCCTAATGTGAATACTTTATAATGGGTGTCTTCCTTATCTTATCCTAGTTTCTAAACTATTCTTCAAGGCTGGACCCCAAATAATATTCCCTTACGTGCTAAGTGATATCTAGAGTGTGGCATGGGTTTAATAAACACCCTAACCTTCACGCGTACCCTAACCCTACCCCTACCCTAACCCTAACATGTACCCTAATCCTATCCCATACCGTAAACTGAGCCCTAACCCTAAAACTAACCCTAACCCTCACCCTAACCCATACCCTACGCCATACACGAACCCGTACCCGAACCCGTACCCTAAGCCGTACACTATCCCTAACCCTAACCCTACTGCTTACCCTAAACTACCCTCGACTTCTTCTGCTTCCAGTAGATTTCCTGAGCACTAGTGTTTTAAGGAACAGGTTAAAAAGAGAATCCTAATGTGATTTCTTTATAATGGGTGTGTTCCTTATCTTATCCTAGTGTCTAAACTCTTCTCCATGGCTGGACCCCAAATAATATTCCTTTACGTGCTAAGTGGTATCTAGAGAGTGGGATAGGTTTAATAAATACAATAACCCTAATGCGTACCCTAAGCCTAATCCCTACCCTAACCCTAACACGTACCCTAATCCTAACCCGTACCCTAAACCGAGCCCTAAACCTAAAACTAACCGTAACCCTAACCCATACCTTACGCCGTACCCGAACCCGTACCCTAAGCCGTACCCTAACTCTAATCCTAACCCTAAGATTCCCTTCACTGCTTCTGCCTCCAATAGATTTCCTAAGCAGTAGGGTTTTAAGGAACAGGTTAAAAAGAGAATCCTAATGTGATTTCTTTATAATGGGTGTGTTCCCTATCTTATCCATTGTCTAAACTCTTCTTCATCGCTGGACCCCAAATAATATTCCTTTACATGCTAAGTGGTATCTAGAGAATGGGATAGGTTTAATAAATACCCAAACCCTAACGCGTCCCCTAACCCCAACCCCTACCCTAACCCTAACACGTACCCTAATCCTAACCTGTACCCTAAACCGAGCCCTAACCGTAAAACTAACCCTAACCCTAACCCTAACCCATACCCTATGCCGTATCCGAACCCGTACCCGAACCCGTACCGTAGGCCGTACCCTAAGCCTAACCCTAACCCTCTCCCTAACCCTAAGCTACCCTTGACTGCTTCTGACTCCAATAGATTTCCTAAGCACTAGTGTTTTAAGGAATAGGTTAAAAAGTATGTATTAAAGTATGTAAATGTATGTATAATAGTATTAAAATATGAAAAATATGTATATATGTATGTGTATATATATATATATATATGAATCACTTTGCTGTACAGTGGAAATTAACACAACATTGTAAGTCAACTATACTTCAGTATCAATTATTTTGAAGGCACTTTTATATATTAGGCCTTATTTCTCTTGTCCTTTCATCCTGGGACACATGTATAACAGAAACTAACCTAGATTACTCCAGGATGAATTCATATCACACAGAACTTTAATTGTTGAACAAACCATTAATACCAGTTACACCATGGGATGTCCTGATCCAATATGACGTTTGTAAACCCTGTATCAAGCCTGCAGAATGCACTAAATTTGGAAATTCAAACTGCAATGACGCCAACTATCCCATGACTTCTCCACAACTAGTTATACAACATCAATTGGAAACCATATACAATCAAATGAATGTAGACAGAAACAACTATAGCCTTCCTTTTTTTTCCTTTAAATGAAGACGGTATTTAAGGTGATGTCTTGGGCCCTTTCAGGGTGTTACTCAATTTTCTGGGTATCTTCCATGAACACAGGAGGTACACATGTTAGTTAACTTGTTTGTGCAACTATATGAAGGTAATTAATACCACAAAACTGTATACGTAAAAAGAATTAAATGTTAAAGTCATGTTTTGTATTTTTAATGACAATGAAAAAAAGTGTAGTGCTGATATTTGTTACAAAAATGAACATTAAAAACATTCTTAGTGAAAAAAAGCCATGCAGAAAAGGCAACCTAGATCCCATGCTCATCTTGTCTGCTTCAAATCCATCAAGGCTGTCCAAATGAGGGGGAAACTCAGTAATGGTTCCAGAAAAAGAAAACTGGATCAGGATGGAAAAAGACATTTTCATACAGTTGGGACAGCAGGTGAAAGTTGAAGTGGGGCTGAGTATTAAATTATAATGTAGACATCAGGATTTCCTCATTTAGGGGTTATGTGCTGGTTCCTTGGGCAAAACACACTGAGCATTTTGTGTGAGGTGGCAAATGTGAGTACTTTTGGCCATTACTGAAACTTTTCTGTACATTTTAAATTACTGGTAAGTAAATTACTTTTCTAGACAACCGTGTCAGCATCATGCCAGAAAATCGGACAAGACAGACATCAAATTTTGTTATAGAGGCCAAGACTTACCCAGATCAAGTTCAACCAAACTTGTGATACTTATTTCCCTTGTAGGAGTCCACATGGTATTAAGAGGGACCGTGGGAAGAGTATATTAGTAGCTACCATGTCTTGGGTCCTGTGGATTACCTGGGGTGCAGTAGAAACTGTGAGATTTTAGTATTGCAATTTTTCACATTACTTCAAAAAATATGTTAAAAAATAAATTCAGTAAAGTTGCAAAATATGGAATCAATATACACAAATCAGTTTTGTTTCTATACACTAATAATGAACACCAACAAGAAAAAATAAGAAAACAATCCCATTTACAATTCCATCAAAAAGAACAAACTATTTAGGAATAAATTTAACCAAGGGCATGAAAGACCTATACTCAGAAAACTATAAAGCACTGATAAAGAAATTGAAGACACAATAGAAAACAATATTCCATGCTCATGCATCAGAAAAATTACAATTATTAAAATGTTTATTCTATCCAAAGCCATCAACAAACAGTGCCAGGAAAACTAGACACCAGACCCCAAAGAACGACACTGGTCACCATCTACACTGCACATAAAACTAACTAAAAGTGCACAGTATTCCACATTAAACCCTTTCTCTCCTGAGTCCCCTGAAGAAGCACCCCACCCACCCAGCAGTCAGCTGCACAGGAAGATTCTCCACACTTGCTCGTTTTTTCCTCTTGTGGAGTCTCCTCACCAGTGGTTCCTGAGAAAACCCAGCTGCTGTCAGTGTGGACAATGCCTCATGGTCCAGAAGCCTAAGCTCTGACAGGAGACAAAGCTCCTGTCTGCTTGTCACAGAGCAAAGTCTGTGGGCAGGGTGCACCTGTGCCCCCAGGGTCAGACAGGTGGGTTTGGCGCCCCCTGTGGGACGTCAGAGAAGTACCGGGAGCGCCGCACTCACAAACCCAGAGGCCTCATCCGGAAGGCAGTTCTGCTGTATATACTAAGTTTGGAAATCCAAAATGAAATGGAGCCAAGTATCTCACTGTATCTTCTCAAAAGATGGTTAAGGAACAATTAATTACAAACCATATGTAATGAAATGAACTTAGACACAAACTTTACAACTTAAACCAAAATTCACTCAAAATTGCCCATAGACAAATTTAAATTACCAAACTATAAAAAATCCTAGAAAAAAAAAGATAATCTACACGACTTTGGGTCTGGTGACCCTATTCAGAAAACCGGAAGACAAACCACAAACTGCAAGAAACTATTTCCAAAGCACATATCTGATAAAGGATTTGTACTCAAATTATGCCAACGCCATTAAAATTTGGTAAAGATTGAAACACACACCTGGCCCAAGAAGATAAACAGGCAGTAAATAAGCATACAAGAATATACTCAAGATGCTGGTGGAATGCATGTACAACCAACTTTGGAAGACAGTTTGGCAATTTTTTCCAAATCTAAAATGTCTCACCTTAGGATCCAAGAAGTGTACCTCTTGTATTTAGACAACTGCTTTGAAAAACTGTGTTCAAACCCAAACTAGCATCAAGTAATGCACAGCAGCTCTATTCATAATGGCTAAAAACTTAAAGATATCAGGATGTCCTTCTGTAGGTGAATTCATAAGCAAATTAGGGCACATACATGTCAAGGAGAGCAGAATACACCACCCCAAAATATGCCCATTTGACAAAAGGATTATTTTGGACTGATTAATAAGAAACAGCAGACCCAGGAGAATCTTTCAAAACCAAGTAGAAAATGCCCTTTTATGAGGTAAATTTACATTTATTAAGGATATCTCCATTTGTAAGGGTTTGTCCCTCTCTGGACCAGGAATTGAATGATGACTAAATATCAAGAAAAGCTTGTTGGGACTTCCCTGCTGGTCCAGTGGCTAAGGCTCCATGCTCCCAATGCAGGGGACCAGGGTTCAACTCCTGGTCATGGAACTAGATCCCGCATTCTGCAACTAAGAGCCCATGCCGCAACTAAAGATTCCACAGGCCCAACTAAGACCTGGCACAGCCAAATAAATAAATGTTTTTTATAAAAAAACCTTGTCAATGAAATAGGCCTGGATGTAAATCTGTGTAACAACCATACCCTTGTTTACTGTGCTTTGCCTAATAACCTCCTTTAAATGGCTTCTTCCATTCCCTAACATCTTTCTTTTGTTCTCAGCCGGAGATAGCATTTAAGGTAACGGCTTGGGCCAATTCAGGGAGTGACTCAGTTTTCCTGGGTATCTTTCAAGTATACAGGAGGTATGCATGGTATATATTAAACTTCTGATTGTTTTCTCTAGTTCCTCTCTTTTTCATTACAAGGGAGATCTCAATAAAGAACATAGAAAGGTAGAGGGAAAATTATTTTTCCTCTAATATAAATGCAATGCAATAGTATTCAGAGATATAAAGGAATGGACCATCAACCCGTGCAAAAAAAAAATAGATAAATCTAACTTACATTGCTAAGTGAAAGAATCCAGTCTGAAGTGCTACACACTGTATGGCCTCATTTATATGACATTCTAGAAAAGGCAAAACTGACATGGTAAACAATGTATAGAATATGTGGTTGAAATAGTCCATATGATACTTTAGTGGTGAATACCTGTCACTATGCATTTGTCTATACCCACAGATTTTTACAACCCAACAAGTAAATTACAATCTATTCAAACTTAGCTGCTTAGGATATGGGAGTGTCAAAGACTGGAATACAGAATGTAACAAAGAATCTGATTCAGAAATGTATGAAAAAACTCACTGTTGGTAGTGGGACAAATGGGTTGACCTAAGTTAACTTTGGAAATATACAGAATCTGTAGGCCAAAGACAAAATGTGTCATACATACACAGTGGACTCTATGTTGTTTCCATGAGGGGTAGTAGCTAATACTACTGAAACTACTATATCAGTAATTGAATGGAACAAGCACTGAATTTAATAAATGACAAATGGTGGAAGCCAGGTTTCTTACCACTGGAGTGGGATGTTACAGTCAAACAAAGGGAGAAGGTTACAATATCCATGTCATAACAGATCCGGTTGGAGATATCAGTATAAACTATCTTTAGCCTGTACATAGTTCCACATGGAAATCTTTATAATTATGTGTGTATGCATAGGGCGGGATACATGCATATATTTCCATGCACTGTCAGCTGAGCATATTTAGCTCCCACATGTACGTTTTTAATACCATTCTCTAATAAAAGGAACAAGGGCTCTTTGAAGAAAGGGCTGATACTAGGACTGAGACTGTAACTACATGAAGCAGGATAATCTTAAAATATCAGAAAGTAAAGAAGTACCAAAAATTTTAAAAACCCACAAAAGAGAAAGTATGTAAAATGAAAACAGGAGCAAATGGAAAAAGCTCTCAACAGCCAAAGCAAGAATTAACTAAGCAGTCTAATAATGTAGCGCTGGATTATAACCAAAAGTTTACAATAATTATTCACGTGCCCAAACTGGTAAAAATAAATTACATAGTTTTTGATGAATGGTGTTAAATAGAAATCTCCTATGCAAAAAGCTTCTAAACAATTTATATAGCCACTCAGCTGTCCATCAAGGATGTGAAGCTAACCCCTCTCTCCTCAAGTGTGGGTTCTGCATTATGACTTCCTCCTAAATAAGACACACAGGATGGACATGGGAAAAAATTAACTTCACTGTGGGAACACTTGACAAACACTACCTCAGCTAGGTGACCAAAGTTGAGAATATAAGTGAGAAGTTCCCTTGAGAGTCTGTCCTCTTGACATACAGTGAAGAGGAAGCACTTCACCTCTGTGATCTGCTTTTTCAAAGCCAAGTCTAACCACGACAAAAACACCAAGCAAATCCCAGTGCCCGGCAGTCTATAAAATACCTGACCAGTCCTCCTCCACACTGTCAAGGTCATGGAAACAAGGAGAGTCTGAGCAACTGTCAAAGCCCAGAAGAGACTAAATAGATATGATGACCCCATGTCCTTTGAGATCCTGGAACAAGGTATAACAAAGGGAACATGAATAGGGACTTCGGTTAATAACAGAGTATCAATATTTGTTCATTATTTGTCATGATTCTGTAGAAAATTAGACAGGAAAAATTAAACGTCAAATAAGAGAAACCTACTGTAACAAACTGGAAATCTAGAAGAAACGGGTGATTTCTTTGTAAAAACACATTACCAAAATGAACACTAAATTAAGGAAAATACAAAAAGACCAATTAATCACTGAGGAACCTCTTCCCCATACTGGTCATCCTATCACTGTTCCAGGGTTTCCCTCTCCCGGGACAGGGAAGGAAAAGGGGCAGAGCTGTTTGGCAGCTCCAATAATATCTGGTCCCACCCAATATCTTCATCTCCCTCAGCCATGCCTACCCAGTGAGGACACCTGAGGAAGGATCAGGGATTATTGATTGAGATGTATCAACTACGAATTTTTCTTTTCCCAACGACTGGACACACTTACTGAAGTAAAATAAGTTAGTATTTATTGTAAGGGTAGAAATAAATTAATACTTGCAAGTGGCAAGTTAAAGAATGGGTTTGGACCTGGTAGGTCCAGTGGCTCACACTATATCAGTGTGACCTTGCTTCTATCCAAAACTTTGTCCTGCTCAGTGCCTTTGGGGGACCCCATTCACAGGCACAGGCTCTCTCATTGCCCTTGGGCCAACAGCAATTCTAGGCTGACAACCACTCACCATCCATTTTCCAAGAAAGAGTTTCTCCTTTTCTTGGGTTCCAAGAATGTCATGGTTTTAAATGCCTTTGATCTGGCTTGGGTTGCATTCTCATCCTTGACCCATCACCAGAAGATGGAAAATGGGACTGACTAGATGTGGGTTGTAAACCCATCTTCAAGCTGGGTGGAACATGGGGTCATCCTTCTGCAACTGTTTGGACTGGAAGCAGGTGAGATGTAATTCCCAAAGGAAAACTGAGGCACTTGGGCCTGAGAACAGATGCTGGCTGGCAGAAAGCAACAGATACTAAGTCAATGACAGCTCACTGCACAGCACAGAATCTGACACAAAAGGAAGAAAGGGGTTCACTCAGGGTCAGTGGCTGCAGCTACTCATCCAGTGCTCTTACTGTCCTCCCAAGACTGCAAGAAGTTCTTTCACTTGCTGACAAGTCAGGATCGTTGGTGGTGGTAAACTCAAGTCTCTTTCCTTGGGCATCAGGTCCTCACATCTCAGAGGTGGGCCCAAAACAGCCCATGTGCCCTCAGAAGACACACAGAACTCATTCCTGCCCCTGAGAGGTGGGAGCCCTTCAGTTATGCCATCTCCCTGGCCATATTAATTCCTCATCCCTGAAAAACAATACTGCTCATTTTCCAGTTTCTTCTCTCTCATTTACTAAGTGAAGAAACCAAATGCTAGGGTGGTAAGGAAACTCTTGTGCAATGAAGTAATGGGAGGCTCAAGAATTATTCCATGCCATGGAACCCATAATTGGCAGGCTTTCCAGAGGCCACATGGATGCATGTGGCTCTCCAAGACAATGCAGTCTCAGTGTGAACCTCCCATTGTGAGGTCCAGGTGCTCCCATATCTTTGATTCTTAATGAATATGAATGTCAAAAGTTTCTAACGACTGAAAGGACAAAGGATTGCAGGGCCATGGTCTCCTGTATGGTTGTTGTGTCAGAGACACATTCCAATGTTTAGAGGATTATTACTTCTCTTGGCAGCCTATGAGGCTGTGAGGGGGAGGCCTTTTTCTCAACCACATGGATGTTGGTAGTTGAAACTTCTCAAAGGAATGTCTACACTGCCTAGGTAGCTGTTGAATTGCCCGACATCACGGTCAGCTCTGTAACTATACATGAGGGCCTGGCAATGCCCAGGCTGGACTGAGCTAGAGGACCACAGATGCCTGCTTGGATAGTCAGAGGTCAAGGGCTGTCCTGCCTGAGACCTGATCATCTATTCATGCCCACTCAGATGGGACAAAGGATGACTCCAGTGTCAGGAGGGCCCCACCAGCCCTTAAGAAGGCAACATCTGGGGGCTGGCAGGTCACTGCACCCAGTCCTGTATAAATCCACACATGTCCACTGAGTGCCCTGCTGTCTGGGCTGTGCTGGAACCTGGGGCTGCCCAGGCAGAGTAGGGCCAGCATCACCCTTCCCAGGTAGGAGGGCAGAAGGAAACCATGCATGACTTCTGACACCCTCCCCAATCCTTGACAGAGGTTGAGTTGGGTAAGAAACAGTCCGAGACAAGAACAGACATTTCATTCTTCTCTCAGAGCCCAGGACTGAGGGAAGCGAGGCCAGAAAAACAGTTATTGACCTCAGCTCCCTGACTCCTGTCTGACCCTGGGCAAGTCCTATCCATTCTGGAGGCTTCAGAGAGAAGGAGAGGGGAGGGCAATTAGGCCAATTGTGCTTAAACATAACTCTAACCTTTACCCTAAGAACCCTAACTTCTAACCTTAACCCCCTAACAACCCTAGCCCCAGACCCCTAGACACTCGCCCCTGACCCATAAACTCTAATCCCCGACCCTGACCCTTTAACCACAACCCTCTACCATGACTCTCCAACAATGACCCATAACCCTAAACCATGGCCCCGGAACCCTCACACTGACTCAACCCAAGACCTAAAGCCTGGCCTAGTGGGTACCGAGGGATGACTGTATGAACTCTCAAATAAACCAAGGAATTAAATCTTCTTGACCATGAATTTAGCAATGGTTTCTTAGATTTGACAGTAAACCATAAGAAATGAAAGGAAAAAATAGACAAATTGGATTTCCTCAAAATTACAAATCTTTGTGCATCAAAAGAGGCTATCCAGAAAGTAAAAAGACGGCCCACAGAATGGAAGACAATATTGGCACGTTGTATATCTGATAAGACTCTTTACCTAGAATATACCCAGGACTTTTACAACTCATCAACAAAAAGACAAACAATAAAATTTTTGAAACAGACAAATGGCTTGCATGGACTGCTCTTCAGGCAAGACATACAAATGGTCAACAAGGACATGAAAAGATGTCAAACATCTGTAGTCATGATGAAGATGCAAATTAAAGCCACGATGTGATGCCCCTTCACACACACTAGAATAAAAATAAATTTTTAAATAAATTTTTAAATATATAAATAAAAATAACAAATGTTGGCAACAATGTAGAGAAATTAGAACCCTTAAAAGTTACTTGTGGAGATGTACAATGGTGCAGTCTATGTGTACAAAAATTTAGCATTTACTCAAAAATTTAAAATATAATTACCATGTGGTTCAACAACTCCACTCCTAGACATATACCCAAAAAATTGAAAACAGGTGTTCAAACAAAAACTTGTTCACCAATTATTCATAGCAGCACTGTTCACAGTAGCCCAAGGTAGAAAAGATTTAAATGTCCATCAGCAGGTAAACAGATAAGCAAAATAAGGTAGACCCATAAGCTGCATTATTCTGTCATATAAAGGAATAAAGTAAAATTATACAGCCGCTGTGGAAAACTGTATGGTGGCTCCTCAAAAACATGGAAAATGTATGATCCCTTGATTCCCTTCCAGGGTGTACACTCAAAATATTAGAAAGCAAGGACTGGAACAGATATTTGTACTCCATATTCATAGCAACATTATTCACAATAGCCAAAAGGTGGAAGCAACGCAACACATCCTTCAACAGATGAATGGATAAGTACAGTGTAGTATATACACAATGGAATATGACTCAACCTTTAAAACTAAGGTAATTCTCACACATGCTACAATGTGATGAACCTTGAAGTTATTATGCTAAGTGAAACAAGCCAGACACAGAAAGGACAAACATTCTATGATTCCACTAGTATGAGGTATCCAGATAAGTCAAATTCAAAGACAAAGTAGAATAAGGTTGCCAGAGGTTGAGGTGAGTTAGTGTTTAATGGCTATGGTTTCACATGGGGAAAATAAAGTTCTGGAGATGGATGGTGAGGATATTTTTACAACGATGTGAATGTAGTTAACGCCATAGCACTGTACACTTAAAAATGGTTTAAATGGGTCTTCCCTCGTGGGACAGTGGTTAAGAATCCGCCTGCCAATGCAGGGGACACGGGTTCAAGCGCTGGTCCTGGAAGATCTCGCATGCCGTGGAGCAACTAAGCCCATGCACCACAAATACTGAGCCTGCGCTCTAGAGCCCGTGCTCCGCAAGAGAAGCCACCGCAATGAGAAGCCTGCACACAGCAACTAAGAGTAGCCCCCGCTCGCTGCAACTAGAGAAAGCCTGCACACAGCAACAAACACCCGACACAGCCAAAAAATAAAATAATTTTTTTAAAAAAGCTTTAAAAAATGGTTTAAGTGGTAAATGTTATGTGTTTTTAATCACGATGGAAAAAATGAATGAAAAAATGATCAATGTTACAATGTGGATAAACATTGAAAACATCCTAAGTGAAAGAAGCCATACAGAAAAACCACCCAGATCATGCTCATCTTGTACACTTGAAATCCAGCAAGGTTTTTAAAGTGAGGAAAAGCCCCAGTGATGGTTCCAAGAAAAGAAAACTGGATTTGAATGGAAAAATACGTTTCCACAAAGCTGGGGCAGCTGGTGAAAGTTGAAGCAGGTCTGGGGATAGGATTATAATGTGGAAACCATAATTATTCCCCATTTTGGGGTTATGTGCTGGTTCCCTGGGAGAGTGGCCCTCCCACTCTCACAGGGTAAAACAAACTGGAGTATTTTGTGAATGTGGAAAACTTGATACTGCTATTTGAAGTTTTTTATACACTTGAAATTTACTAAAAAATAAAGTGCTTATCAAACAACCATGTCGTACCACGCCAGAAATACAGACATCAAACTTTGTTATAGAGGCCAAGCTCTACCCAGATCCAGCTCACCCACAGTGGTGAGGCCAATCACCCTTGTAGGAGGCCACATACTACAAGAGGCACTGAGGGAAGATTATATTGGGAGCCACTATGTCTTGGGTGCTGTGGATGACCTAGATGTAGTTGAAACAGTGGGATTTCTGAATTCTAGTTTTCCACATTCAACCACCAAAAATCTGTTACAACCAAAAAATGAATTCAGTAAAGCTGCAGGATACAAAAGAAAGAAAAATCAATGCACAAAAATCATTTGTGATTCTATACACTGATAATGAACCATCAGAAAAAGAATTTTTTAAAAAAATCCCACTTACAATTGCATCCAAAAAGATAACTAGGAGTAAATTTAACCAAGGACGTGAAGGACCTGAACACTGAAAACTGGAAGACACTGATAAAGGAAACTGAACAGACAAAAATAAATGGAAAGATACCCCGTGCTCATGGGTAAAAAGAATAGTGTGAAAATATGCATTCTAAGGTGGGACTTCCCTGGCAGTCCAGGGGTTGGGACTCTGCGCTCCCACTGCAGGGGGCACAGGTTCGATCCCTGGTTGGGGAACTAAGATCCCACATCTTGCATGCCACATGGTGTGGCCCAAAATTTTTTTTTTAATTTTAAAAAATATGCATTCTAGCCAAATTAATGTACACATTCAACACAATCCCTACCAAAAGTCCAAAGACATTTTCCATAGAAACAGAGTAAACAATCTTAAGATGTGTGTGGAACCACAAAGGACCCAGAAGAGCCAAAGCCCCCCTGAGGAAGGATAATGGGCTGGAGGCATCTCGCTCCCTGACTTCACACTTCATTACAAAGCTACATTCCCAAAAAAGTGTGGAATTGGCACAAAAACAGGCGCACAGACCAGAGGAACAGAGCAGAGAGCCCAGGAACCAACCTAAAGGTATGTGATCAGTTAATTCACAAGCAAGGAGCCACGAACATACACCAGGGAAAGGACAGTCCCCTCAATGAACGGTGCTGGGAAAACTGGACGCCACTCGCCAAAGAACAACACTGCACTCTGTCTACCCCACACACAAAAGCGGCCAAAAACCCAGTTTTCCACATCAAGCCCTTCCTCTCCTGGGTCCTCTGAAGACAGACACCCTCAGCGGTCAGCAATGCACAGGAACCTTCTCCTCACATTTCCTCACCTTTCCCCTCAGTGGTGTCACCTCCCGGCAGGTTCTGAGGAGACCAGGTTCCTCTCAGCATGAACTGGACCCCACAGTGTCCCAAAGCTGAAGCCTCAGGGGGTCCTGAGGAGACTCGGCTTCTGTTAGTGTGGACTCGACCCCAGCTTGTCCTGAAGCCCTGCCAGCGTGGACGCAACCCGCGTGTCCCAGAAGCCAAAGCCCCAGTGGGTCCTGAGGAGATAGGGCTCCTCTAAGCATGAACGTGAACAGCATGATCTGAACAGACATCCCGCCATAAAAAGATATACAGATGGTAAAAATCATACAGAAACAAGCTCAACATCATATACCATTAGGGAATTACAAATTAAAATCATGAGATATCACAGCATACCTATTAGCACTGCTAAACTCCAAAAATATGAAAATACCAATTGCTAGAGGGTGAGGAACAAAAGCAGCTCTCCTTCATAGCTGGGGGGATGCATGTGCAGCCACTTTGTAAGACAATTTGGCAGTTTTTTCCAAACCTAAACAAGTCTCACGTTGGGATCCAACAATCATGCTTCCAGTATTCAGGCAACTGCTTTGAAAATCTATGTCCAAATGCAAACAAGGATGCAATTATGCACAGCAGCACTTTCATAATGGCTAAAAACTTGAAGAAATCAGGATATCCTTCAAAAGATGAATGTATAAGCAAATTGGGGTACATCCATGTCAAGGCGAGTAGAATATGCCACCCCAAAATATGTCTCTCTGGCATAAGGATTATTGGTCTTCTTTTAAAAAAAAAAGGGGGCTTCCCTGGAGGCTCAGCGGTTAAGAGTCTGCCTGCCAATGCAGGGGACATGGGTTCGAGCCCTGGTCCGGGAAGATCCCACATGCCGCAGAGCAACTAAGCCCGTGCTCCACAACTACTGAGCCTGCGCTCTAGAGCCCACAAGCCACAACTATTGACCCCGTGTGTCACAACTACTGAAGCCTGCACACCTAGAGCCTGTGCTCCATGACAAGAAAAGCCACAATGAGGAGCCCATGCACTGCAAAGAAAAGTAGCCCCTGCTCGCCACAACCAGAGAAAAGCCTGCACGCAGCAACGAAGACCCAATGCAGCCAAAAATAAAATAATATATCCAATAAAAATATCTCAGAAAACTGAGATTGCTGTTTTATGAAAGACATTTACAATACAGAAGTCTCCATTTATAAGGGTATGTCCCTCTTTGCACCAAAAATGGAAGGATAATTAAATCTTAAGTAACTCTTTTCAATGGAGAAGTCCTGATTTAAATGTGCAAACAATCATACGCTTGTTTACTGTGCTTTGCATGATAACCTGCCATAAGTGGTCTTCCCCCCTTCCCCAGCATATTTCTTCTGTTTTTAGCTGAAGAGGTATTTAAGGGGATGGTTTTGGTCATTTCAGGGAGTGACTCAGTTTTCCTTGCTATCCCCCCTGTATTCAGAAGGTATACATGTAATTAAACTTCTGCTTTTCTCCTGGTAATCTGTCATTTATTTCAGGGGCAGGGGGGGCCTCAACCAAGAACCTAGAAAAGTAGAGGGAAAATTGTTTTTCCGTCCATACACATGCAGTGGAATACTACTCAGCAGAAAGGAATGCACCATCAGCCTATGGAAAGACATGGATAAATCCTCAGTATATACTGCTACGTGAAAGCATCCAGGCTGAGGAGGCTGCACACAGTATGACCCCATTGGTGACACTCTGGGAAAGGCAAAGCTACACAGATGATAAGCAGATCATGCGGTGGGGGGTTTGAAGTATTCCATGTGACACTCTAGGATGGATACCTGTCACTATGCATTTGTCTAAACCCATAGATGTGTGTAGCCCAAGGGGCCAATCATAATCTATTCAAAGTTAGTTATTTAGGATGTAGGAGTGTTGCAGGATGGAATACATTATGTGACAGAGTCTAACTGTATTAGAAATATATGGAAACAACTCACCGTAGGGGATGGGATAAAAGGTGCTCACCTAAGTTACCTTTGGAAATGAATGGAATCTGTAGATTAAACGCAAAATAGACCATATATAAACAGTGGGCTTTATTTTACGAAGTTCTTTCCAGGGTGTAGTAGCTAACAACTCTGAAACCTCTGCACATGTAACCTGGAAAGGAGCAATACATACAGAAATGGCAGATGGTGGGAGCCAGGCTCCTTATTGTGGGAGCGGGAAGTTACAGATAAGCAAGGGGAGAGCCTCTGCCCTCGTAATGCTGGATCTGGGCTTCCTGGGCGGATGTTGACTGGCCGGGGGAAACACACAGATCTTCACGCTGGGAAGACCCTGCAGACACAGGAACTTCACGCCCCATCTTTCCACCCATACCTGCTGGAAACACTCAGCCCTCCATCATCAGTCAATTGCAGCGTTTAAGACATTCTCGCCCCTAGGCAGATAAAGGAACATGAGGGTCTTGCTTACCCCTAAGCTGTCCCAGAATCCAGGCCCTGGGGGTGGAGCCAGGTTGGGGGTGCCTGGGCCTCTGACCAGCAGGTGAGAGGAAGGAGGAAGACCAGTCCTGAGGACAGAGGTTCCCTCAAGTCTGTGAGCCCAGGAGCCCCAATGGGATTCATTCCCACTGAGGACATGGGCGGGGTCTGCAGTGGTTCTGTGTTCCCCCTGGGCCCCTTTGATGAAGCCATGGCAGCACTGGGCCCAGACATCTACTGGCAGTGTCTCAAACTCTGACACAGTGGTTTTACAAAGGAACAAGAGAATGGAGCTGAGCCCCTGACGGCCACTCCTTTCTGGCTCTGAGTTGCTTCCAACAGGACCGCAGTCACCTGCACATAGTCTGCTGTGACCTACCTGCCCCCATTGGCCTTTCCTCTCCCTCCCTGCGATGATTCCCGTGACATTTCCAGCCTCGACCCCTCTCGCAGGCCAGACGCCTCTGTCCAGTCACTGCACCGCCATCTCACCTTGGGGGCTAACAGGCCCCTCAGAGGACTGGGATCCTGCAGCTCCCCACACCCAGGAGCAGCCCCACCTTCCCAGGTTGCCGAGCTCAGGCACCGGGTGTAACTGAGCAGGACCCTACGGGGCCTTCCCAGGACAGACCCCTCCCCGACATCCTCTGCTGTAGCTCCTCTCTGAAGTACCTGGATAACAGTATCTGATGCACGCTTCCTGAGTTGTTTTACAGATGCTGAAACCACCACCAAACGGAAGAAATTAACTACCTGATGATCTTGAACAGGTAGCCCCGGAACTTCTGGTGCCTAAGAATTTATAATGTTAACCGCCTGTTACCTCACCATCAACCAGAGAATTGTGCACCAGCTGATCGCATACCCTGCGATCCCCCTCCTTCACTTGGTCTTTAAAATTCCTTTGCTGAAATCCTTCAGGGAGTTTGGGGTTTTAGAGCACAGGCCACCTGGCCTCCTTGTATTGGCACTTACAATTAAAGCTGCACTTCCCTTCACCACACCCGGTGTCAGTAGACTGGCTTTACTGCACTCAGGCAAGCGGCCCCAAGTTTCGTTCGGTAACACTGGGGTCTCCCAGGCTCCCACTCTCCTTGTGCCCCACTGACTGTCATCTGCTCCTCCAGAGTCTTGTTGCAGCAAAAATAGAAATGAAGTTTTCCCTCCCCTGAGAACAAGGAAAACAAAGGGAACAGTGAATAGGCTAGAGAAGAAACATAATCTGGCCTGAAAGAGTTAATCACTCCTTGTTTTACTTTGTCACTAATTTGTAGTAACTAGATGTGTACTTTACAAAGCTAATCTCACTCCCTGACACTATGTAATTTACCTCTGGCACCCATTACCCCTAACTCTGTGTGAGTTACATCCCCTGCCTCTCACTCCCTAACCTTATTATGTCCAGCACTTACATTCTATACGCCCTTCATAACAAGTCACCCCCTATAGTTTTTGCATCTCAGAAACAAGGTCACCGGTCGATAAACCAGAGGCAAACGGACGCAATTACCAGACTGCCGGACCCCAATTACCGGGCAGCCTGATGCCAACTATGACTGTTTTGAAATAATGCAAAGGAAAGGAGGAATGCAAGACCTTCACTACTTCGATCCTCATCCTATACCCTGGACTGCGAGAGCCCCACGTATAAAATCTTCCCTGATTCTCAAGGAGGGGTGCCCAGTTCTTGAGGTGCTAGCCGGCTGTGTCTTCCCTGTTGTCTGGCAGAAGAATAAAGCCATCTCTCTCTTCCTCCAAAATCCCTGTCTCCGTATTTCTGTTTGGCCTCGGTGCACAGGGAAGCCGAGATTTCGACAGCAGTCTGTGGCCAGTTCCCACACTAATTCACCTCTACGCCCACAGTCCTGGCCCAAGCCCGATCTTGTGCCTGGTTCCTCCATCAGGCCCTGACAGAACTCCCTGCCCGCACGGTGCACCTCACATCCCACCCCAACGTGGCCTTTCTGAAGCATAAACGAGACTGTGACTCTCCCCCACCTGTAATCCCCCAAACGTTTTCCCACTTTCGCTAGGGTATCTGCTGGGAGAGACACCTGCCAAGGCCCTGAGAGTCCCCGGCATCCCCACTAGGCTGCTGGCTCCTGAGTTCCCTGACAATGAGCACCTCAGCCGGCCAGGCGACACGGCAGGAAACCCCAGAACTGCTCACCTCAGGAGGGGACTGGCACGGCCACGGCCTGATCAGAGAGAGCAGAGAAGGGCTCCCCAGCTGGGACACAGACTCTGCACGAGTGGCCTCTCCCTGAGCCACTACATCACCTCGTGTGACTTGAGGGAAGGAAGGACCGAGGCACACTTGGCTCCTAAGGAGGATGGGATAGGCTCAGCCATGCCCCCCAAATTCACATGCTGAATCCCTAACCCCCAGGACCCCAGGATGTGGCTGTATTTGGAGATGGGATTTTTAAAGAGGCGATCAAGGTAAAAATGAGGTCACTAGGGTGGATCTTAATCCAATAGGATTGGTGTCCTACAAGAAGAGATTAGGACATAGATAGGCACAGGGGGAGACCACATGAGGACCTGGGGAGAAGATGGCTGTCTAAGTACCAAGTAGAGAGGCCTCAGGAGAAACCAGCCTGCATACACCTTGATCTCAGACAGCATCCAGGACTGGGAGATAGGTCTGTTATTCAAGCTGCACAGTCTGTGGTATTTGTTACAGTGGTCCTGAGCAGACTCACACACAGGGTAACTCAGGGCTCAGACTGGACAGAGCCCACTCTCCATCCCCCTGTACGGGAGTTACAGGATCCTCAGGAACTGAGGAGGGGGTCCCTGAGGAGAGGCACAAGATAGAAGGTGCTAGGCATTAACATGACTGCATTCATGTTAAACGTGCCTGAAGTCCATTCACACGAGGTGGTTTTGTCCTGTATATACATCGGCACCTTCGGTCTGAACTGCAGATCTTTAGCTTCACCACCTCCACTGAGAGCATTAGCTTCACCTACTGTGGACCATCTCCTATAGGATTTCCAGAACCACAAAGCATCGAACCTTCACAGGACCCAGAGTCTGTGCGCTAGCGTCTGGGCGACCCTCACAGAAGGGCCGCGCAGCTACCCATCAGGACCCATTTCCCTTTTTCCTGTTCACAGCTACCCTGAACCTCCCAGCCTTCCCACTCCTTACAGCTAGGGCGTAGTGTCTCGTGTTACCAAGGGGAAGGGGTGGAGGTGGTGAGGGCTTGGCCAGCCTGCATCCTAGGACGGAGGGCATGATGCCCACCTGGTCACCCCACCCTGCTGGTTGGAGCCCTCACCTGGAAGCAGGGAGGAGAAACAAGGGGAACAGAGCCTGGGACCGGACACCCACCTGCCCTGGACTGTCACAAGAAGGGGAAAGAGACAGCTTGAGCTTCAGCCCAGTTTTGGGAGACACTTTGTCCAGCAACAAACTTCTGCCTTAAAAGCCAAGGTGCTTTACAAACCCCTCCCCAGCTGTCACAGAAAGTCAGGCTTAATCTCATCACACTTTTCTCAAACCCCAGCTCACGCTGAGACCACCTCTCAGGTGATGGTGCTTCAGAGCAGCCCCTTTACAAGATCTCTGGAGTTCAGCTCTCCCAGCCCTGCCTTCAGTTTAAGGGAGAAGTTTCCTTGACAAACCTGCTCAGTTTCCTTGACAACCAAGCTTCGCAATCTCCCAAACTCTTCTCCTTCAAACATTCCTATTCTAGGCTTGATGAGCCTAAAGTGACTAGTGCTGTCATCATGTGCCAGAGAGTGATTCCTCCAAGCCCATAGTTACTGGTTACATGATGCTATTGATGATGAAATCCCAAAAGAGCCAGCTTTGCAAGGTAACCACTTCTGGACTCGGCACTGGGTCCCTTTCCACGGACAGAGTCGAGTGGCTGTTTCCACGGGCCCCATGGTGGAAGAGCTCCTAATGCAGCCAGGACTTCATCCCTTCCAGGTGATTCCAGGGTCCTCATTCTCCCCAGACCCCCACCCACATGACTGCTGTCTGTGCCAGTCTATACGGGACCTTGGTAATCTCCTAAAATGAGGGTTATTTTATACACAGGTAATGGGTTGAATGCTGGCCCCAAAAGATGTGTCCTCCGAGAACACGTGAACAGGACCATATCTGGGAAAAGGGTCTTTGTATATGTAGTTAAGGATCTCAAGGTGAGGTCATCTTGGGTTAGGGTGGCCCTCAATCCAACTGAGAGAGTCCTTATGAGAGACAAAAGAGGAGAGTCACAGACACAGAGGAGAAGCCACGTGAAGACAGAGGCAGAGACGGGAGGGATGCAGTCACGAGCCTGGGGATGCCTGGAGCCCCCAGAAGCTGGAAAAGGCAGGAAGAACCCTATCCTGGAGCCTTTGGAAAGACTTCCGTCCTCCAACACCCTGATATCAGATGTCTGGTCTCCAGGACTGGGGGAGGATGAATTCCTGTTGTTTTAAACCACCCAGCTTGTGGTCATTTGTTACAGAAGCCACAGAACAGTCACACAGACCCTGCTCTGTAGGATCCTGGAAGTGCGGGTCTCATTAAAGGCCAACAAAGGCTGGATCGCAGAGCCCTGAGAGTCAGTATTGGGCCCCAGAAATCCTAAAGCAGTGGCTGGACACCAGAACGTTGAGGGGTCAGTTGGAAGCCCATCCCTAAGGGTGCCGGCTGCACATGGCCTCCCCAGGTTTTTACGCCTGTACATGCGTAAAATAAGTATTTCCCTCCTGATTCAGGACCTCTGATATCACCGTTCGCATTGCTAATTAAGAACCCACTAGTTACACCGATGAAAACCCTATCAGGACACTTGCTCCAGTGGTAAACAATCCTGAAGTTGGTCACAGCTGGGGAATCGTCTCCCATGCAGCCAGCAGCCCCCACACAAGGAGCATCCTCATTGCAAAGCTGGGGGACCATGAGGAGGCGTTTCTGAGTAAATGTGAACTGAGTCCCAGGCCAGCTGCTGCTGAACTTTTCCCACCCTTCCCAGGTAAAACACCTGAATGGGTGCAAGGACTTGAAAGCCTAGAGGAAGGGGCTTGGAATCACACCAGCGACAAGACGCAGGCCGACTTGGTGCCTGCAGGCCAGCCAGGATGGTCCTGGCCCCGGGCACTCTTCTGGAAGCGTTCCATTTCCCTGCCTGAGGTACCCCTTCTTTCCCGGCCCCCACTGCTTTTTTCCTTCCTCACCTCTGCCAGGGGAGAAATTCCAGCAGCAGGTATGGGTGACACATCCTCTTCTTTAGCAGGTGGCAGCCCGGCAACTCCTGCAGAAAGTCCAGCAGAGCCCCACTCACACTGGGCCACCCATAGAGCCGTGGGCCCTACTCCCTCCCACCAGCCCAGCCCTGAGACTGCTGACGGGGCAGAGAATATGGCGTCAGGCACAGCTGCAGGGGCTTTTGCTTCCTGGAGGGGTGGTTATATTGACCTCAACCCAGGCACACCTGGCGAGGGCTGGCCGGCTGGGTCAGGCTGCCCAGGTCAGCCAATCCTCGCCCCTCAGAGGCTCAGAGTTGCAGAAAGTGGGTCTTGCTGCACCGGTCAGATCCAAGGAACAGATGTAGGGTCCCGAGAGTCAGGATAGACAAGGGGCAGCAGCCCTGGCTTGTTTTCTAATCATTTTATCTGGTCCAGGAGTGGGAGACAACTTCAAGAAGACCCTCTCCTAATGAGAGGAACCCAGGAGTCAGGGAGAGGAGGGGTGGTGGGTGGAGACAGAGGCCTGGTGCCCCGGCTGCAGTGGAAACCCCCGGAAGACCAGGTGGAGGGAGATCGCACAGAGTGAAGCCTAGGGTCGCAGACCTGTCGGAGCTGCTGTTTGTTAGTTCAAGCCCTGCTCTGAGGTGCTCTGTGTCAGCTCTGAGCGACAGGTGTGCTGGGGGTGCTCTGCAATGAGGGCCATGTGCACGGTTCCCGTGTGCCCAGCGCTGCCGGGGTACCTGTCCAGGGGAGCTCCATATCCAGGGAGGGGCTTGACCACGAGAGCCCCGTGGGCTGCTGGGTACCTGCTCAGGTGAGCTCCATATCCTGGGAGGGGCCTGACTACGAGAGCCCCATGGGCTGCTGGGTACCTGTTCAGGTGAGCTCTATATCCTGGGAGGGGCCTGACTACAAGAACTCCGTGGGCTGCTGGGTACCTGCTCAGGTGAGCTCCGTATCCTGGGAGGGGCCTGACCACGAGAGTCCCATGGGCTGCTGGGTACCTGCTCAGGTGAGCTCCATATCCTGGGAGGGGCCTGACTACGAGAGCCCCGTGGGCTACTGCGTACCTGCCCAGGTGAGCTCCATATCCTGGGAGGGGCCTGACCACGAGAGCCCCGGGTGCTGGGAGGGGTGTGTGTGTATGAGCGTCCTCTCTGTGCAGCCGGCACAGAGTTGCTTAGCAACTTCCCTGTGGGCGGTGCTGGGATGAAATGAGAATCAGGAGATGCTGCAGGCCCCATGAACCCCTGTCCATCCAGAGTGATGAGGTCAGTAGGTGGGTGCTGGCCACTGTGCTGCATGAAGGAGGCCCCACGGGTACCTCTTGTGTCTTCCACCTGACACCATGGAGGTCTCCCCAGGACAGAGCAGACAGCCTGCCTGGGGCAGGTGGGAGCTCCTGGTGATGCTGCAGGGGACATGAGAGGGACAGACCTGGCAGGAGGGGGTGGGAGCCCAGGCAGAGCCATGGGGCTCGGGGCCGAGGGGGCTTTTCTGGGTCTGAGCTGGGAGCGGACGTGCAGGTGGTGAGTGTAATCCAGGAAAGCTGCCATGGTGACGTGAGGCTGAACCTACTTCAGAGTGACAAGCTTTCCGGGTGATCCCAGAACAGGATAGTGAGACAGATCCTGTTAGAAGAAGGTAAGTGAATCCCCCCAAGAGGAGGCTCTGTGAGCTGGTCCCGGGAGGGGGGCGAAGGGAACAGGTGTGGAAGCTGTGGGGAGTGGGCAGTCCCCCTGGGCGGGCGGCGGGTGCAGACCCCACTCCGTGGTCCCACAGCTTGCTTCCGGCTGGATTACTTGGCCTCTCGGAGCCTCAGCTTCCTGGTCTGCTCGTGGGGTGATGGTAGCGTGGACTGACTAGTAATTTGCTCAGAACAGGGTAGAAAGGGGTCTAGTGGAAATTCTATGGAACACCATCAGTATGGGAATCGCAGGTCCTGTTTCCTGCAGGTCTGTTTTCAGGATCAGGAGAGCAAATCCAAGCAGACTTGCAGCAGAGCCTGGGGATGGGCTCCGTTTGGTGGGTCCCCCGGTTTCCTGAATCTCGGAAGGAGCAGCTCCAGTGGGCAGTGGCAGTTTCATCCCACACCTGGAAACATCCAAACCTCAAGAACCAGCAGCCCCTGAGCCCTGTGTCTGGGCCCCCAGGAGGCAGACGGCATACGCCGGCCTCCTCCTCGGCCCTCTTCCTGCCCAGAACATTCGAGGTCCATGCCGTCATTAGGGAGAAGCAGGGATGTGGGTGTCCCATGTGGGAAGAGAACATGGAGCAGTTTGTGTACATGGACGTCCACACCAGGAATGTGGGTTGGTGTGACATGGGCACTGGGAGGGGCAGACGGTGGGCTGAGGAAGCAGGGCGGGGCCGGGGGTCCCGAGGAGGGGGTGTGCGAGCTTTGCCTGTGCCGGGCCTCAGACTCCACGGGGCTTCCCTCCCCTGGTCACTGGGGAGGAGGAGCCGAGCAGCATTGGTGGGGTGACCACTCGCGTCCCCAGGCCCTGCCAGCATCAGACCTTCAGGTTCCGGGTCAGGGAGCCTGAGGAGCGCAGGTCCAGCCGTGCCCGCCAGGGAGGCCTGGAGGGGTCGGGCGGGAAGCACTGGTTTGGTCATCCCCTGTGTGGAAGCTTCCGAGCCAGTGTCCAGTGGGAGCTCTCACCTCGCACGTGGGTTTCACGTCCACAGCTCAGATCACCTTCTAGCCGCTTGGTTTGTTTTCTAGACAAAGTCTTAATATCTCCTATGTCCCCTGCCTGTGAAAAGGCATGTCTGATCTGGCACCAGGTGCAGCCTCTGGTCCCTCCTGACTGGACGCCCAGCAGCCAGTGTCACCGCGTCATGACTGTCAGGGGGTGTCAGGCGTGGGGGGATGAGAGCACACGGTCCAGGCCCACGAGGGGCCGTGCCATCCATGGAGCCAGTGCTGTGGCTGTACGTGTGCCATGCCCCCACCCCACGGGCAGAGACCACCGTCCCCTTACAGACTGTTACCAAGTGAAGTCACATGGACCCTGCTCAGGCCCAAGCCTGGCGAGGCGCTCTGCCTCAGTGGGGAAGGTCTCCTTTTTCCATGTGGGTTCAAGTAAGCAAATAACAAAACCAAAGCTGAGACCAACACAGCACAAGCTCTGGAGAAGCGGGAACTAAGTTCACAGAACAACTTCTCAGCCTTCTGGAGAGAGTGGTTTAATTTGAAAGAGTAAAGACAAAGGGAGGAGGAGTGCGGCTAATGATGGGGATGAAGAGGCCTTCCGGGGAAGGGGCGGGGCTTTTTCCAAGGGGGTGGGGTACCACCTCCTTTCACCCGTCTTTGGTCCTTCATGTCCAGTCATGGCCACTGCTAGGTGTGTCACTTAATATGCTGATATAGTAAATTCAACATGTGATGAGACTCAGGGTCTGTTGGAGGTCACTTTCGTTGCCATCTTGGTCCCAGCTGGTTCCATCTGTTTGTTTGTTTGTAGTTTCCTTTCTTATCTCTGGACCCCTTAACTTAAATACTTAGGTGAAATCCTGCTGAAGTTGGGGGGTGGAGGACAGCCCTGTGAAAAGTGGGTCCACGGGTTCTGAGCAGGGCCTGGAGCAGCTCTGACAACAAGAGGAGGAGGCTGAGACGGACGGTCATTCTGACACCTGCACTGGGGCCTGTGGTCGGCATGTGGAGGTGGTCAATTGGGGCACGTGTCAGGGAACGTTCTCGGTGTTTACACAGAAGATGTGAACGTGGGCCCAGATGCAGAGCTGCCTGCAGACGCTGCTACATAACCCCCTGATTCTTTCCTGAGAAAACTGGTGAGGGGGCATTCAGGCAACAGGGCAAACAGCTTGCTCTGGATGTTCTTGTGGGGAAGTGGGGACTTAGCAACAGGGGCTCAGCCCGCATAACCCCAGAAGCCCTCCCAGGACAGCCCCAGAACCGCTTCTGGAATGGCAAGGAGAAGTGGGTCTTCCACCTACTAGACGTGGAGGAAAGGGCTGGGGTCTGCAGGGCCGCCCTCACCTTCAGGGACTGGCTGGGAGGCTCACAGGACCCAGCATTCTTGTGGCTTGTGTGCTCACAGGTGAGATGGGTCACAGCACGCAGTAGGGATGCACGGGAGGGAGGGCCCCTGCTCCAGTCACCTCATGACCCTTCATGCCCACTCCTTCCCTCGAGGGTCTCTAGGGTGTCTCTTCCCCCAGCGACGAAGGCCAGAACCATGACAGTTACCCGCACCCCCGTCCCCCCAGAGAAGCTTACTAGAGGCTTGACATCCAGCTGGGGGCTGGTCACGTGGTGTTGTCTGCCCTCACCCTCCAAAATGCCAGTGCCCAGAAGGGAAGCCAGGGCTCAGCATGAACCACATGGTTTGTGCAAACAGCACGGGCACAGGGGGCTGCCCCTAAAGGGAGGCGGGAGGGTTTAGATCAGGGCAGAGAGCTGCTCACCAGCTGCATTAGCTTCCCGGGGCAGCTGTGACAAACGACCACAAACGGAGGCTCAGAGCAACAGAAACCTGTCCTCTCTCAGTCCTGGAGGCCAGACGTCTGAGGTCAAGGTGTCCCAGGGCCGCGCTCCCTCCGGAGGCTCCAGGAGAGGGTCCTGCCTGCCTCTTCCAGCTTCTGGGGGCTCCAGACATCCCTGGGCTTGTGGCCGCATCCCTCCCATCTCTACCTCTGTCTTCACATGGTGTCTCCTGTGTGTCTGTGTCTCTCCGCTTGTCTCTTAGAAGGACACTGTCCCTGATTTAGGGCCACCCTGATCCAGGATGACCTCATCTTCAGATCCGTAACTAATTATACCTGAAAAGACCTTACTTCCAAATGAGGTTCCATTCTCAGATTCTGGGGGCATGACGTGGACATAACTTCTGGGGGACCCCCATTCAACCCACTATAGCACCCAGTTCCCAGATGCCAGCCGACCTTCCTCAGGACAGCATCAGGCTGGTGATGTTCTGTCTTTCTGCATGGAGTTGCCTCTTGTTTCTTGTGGTAACAGTGAGGTTGGGTGGGGGTCGCTGTGGCTGACCTCCCGGTCATTCCAGGGACCACGCTGACGTGTCCTTCCCAGGAGAGTGCCAGCACGGCCAGGGCTCCCTGTGAACACTCCACACTGACCACTCGGTGGTCAGACACCTGCATGGGCTGGACCAGTCCCCGGCACATTCTACCACATCCACAGCCTGGTGGACTCTGTGCGGGCCTATGACCAGGAGGTGGGGACCGGCAGGATGAGTGGGAGCCCTCCTGCCTGCCACGTGGCCTCCAGCCCACCACAGACCCTCCAGTCCTGCCATGGACACCCTCATCGCATTAACCCCCAAGAGGGCTTCTGGGAGGGGTGAGAATTCGACCATGAAGAAGACAGGGCAGGCCCTAACTGCAGCAGGTGAAGGCAAGGACTGGGGGTGCTTGGCTATTTGTACCCCAAAGATCCAGGATGTGGGCTCTGACTTGAGGGGTCCACCTCCACCTGGGCTCACCTGGGGGGTCGCTGCAGGGAGAGCGTGTCCTTGGGTGATTTTCCAACTCTCCCCACATCAGCCTCACCCCCTGGGCCCCCCTGACCCCATTAATAGTCTTTAAATAGTGTCTCTCACCCAACAGGCCTGCATGGGAGATTTTAATACTGTGTGGGAGTCCAGCGCCCAGCGCCCAGGTGTCCTGGGTGTCTTGGGAGGGGAAGGAGCCTCGCTCTCACATTCTTGCCCCAGTGCACCTGGGGTCAGGGGCAGCAGACCCAGGTTTTGTTCCGGCAGAAGCTCCCTTTCTATGAACAAGGCTTCCCCCTATCCCATTATCCTCACTGGAGGTTCAGGAGGCCACAGCATTGGGGCACCTCCAGCAGCAGGACTCCACCCTAGGGAATTTCTCAGGAGCAGGGACCAGGCCTGGAGGCGGAGGGGAGGAGGGAGCCGGCCTCTTCAGGATCCCCGGGGTAGGATGCCTCCTACCCAGGAGGGCCTTGGACTCAGTTAAACTTCCATCCGGGGTCTCCTACCCTCCCCTGGTAGAGGGGCCCTTCAGATTCCAGGGCCCCAAGATCCTCCCCACAGACTTCTGACCCCACCTGCAGAGTCGGGGACCCAGAGACCCCCTCCCTGGCTTCTTTTTTCTTGGAGGCTCCCATAATTCCCTGAAGATGTTATACTCAGGGTTTATTATGCTGAAGGATGCAAGTTAAAATCAACAAGGATGGGGGGATGAGCAGGGTCCAGCTTCCTCGGCTGTGGCAGCCCAGGGAAGCCCACCTGAGTCCTGAAGTGCAGGGTTTATTGGGGTCTGTCAGGTCAATGTGGGGACCACCATGTGCCTGACCTTGGCCTCCAGCCCCCGGGGGCGACTCAGGAAGCCCCACCGTGTATCACGCCGTCAGCACAGACCAGCCTGGAGCGAGGCCCATGGAGCATGGACACTCCCAAAAGACTCAAGGTGACCTCCTAGAGCCAGGAGCAGAGGCCCGGCCTCTCTGTGGGCAGGTGAACCCACGCCACACAGGCCCTGGTACAGTGTCCTTTCCGTGTGGTCAGCATGGGTGCCTGTGGGTCAGCAAGTGTCTGTGTGTCTCAGCCTGTAACCACAGACCACACTGTCCTGCTCTGCTCCCAAGAGCGAGGCCAATGGAGGGACAACGTGGGTGGGAACAAAGCCGGGTCATGGTCAGGCTGGGTGAGAAAGGGTCCAAGGAGTGAGAACCCGGCTGCCCTTGCCTGGTGAGCCGAGAGCTGACGTCCACCCTGCGGTCAGTCCATCTCCCCACATCCCGAGGTAGTGCTGCCTTTCCTGCACCCTGGGGCAGGGTCATGCCTATGTATACAGCAGGACACACAGCAGTGCACGCAGCAGGCCTGATGCCTGCCCTTGGAATGTAGTCGGGGGCTTGGTGAGGGTGGAACATCCCGACAGGACGTGGGCCGACCCCGGTGAGGATGTAGGGGTGAAGTGTTTGGGAGCCTCTGGAGGGAACCCTCACCTGTCTGCACAGGTGGATTGAGGACACAGACCAAGGGTGGGCAGGCAGAGAGCCCAGTCCTGGGTCATCCCTGAGGCTGGAGGAGGGGTGTGGAGCAGGGGGTGATGGCGGTGGGGAGGAGGGGCTGATCACAGGACAGTGAGGAGACAGAGGATCCGAGGCAGCGGGGAAGGTGAAGACTGTGCCTGATGGGAGGACGAAGAGACCAGCAGGCGGCGCTGTAGGCGCGGGTAGCAGGTCTGCTCCCTGCAGGGTGGCGCCAGAGCACCGCACAGCTGGAAACCACGGGATGTCCAGACAGAACCCCAGAGGATGAGGGGCCATATGGGCGGGAAGAGTTTGGAAAAGTCACCTTATCTCCACATGTCCTGGGGGAGGGTTCCCTGCTCCAGCCTCTTTCCTTAGAGTCTCCCCACCTGGGGAAGTCAGCACACTCAACAGCTGGTCGTGCAAGGCTTGGAATTCGTCGGGAGTATGAAAGGGAAAAAGGCGGAAGGAATGAGAAATAAGCTCTACGTATTTTGACAGCACATGACACTCTAATTTCCAATCAGGAAGAGGAATTTCCCAAAGGCTCAGGCTGCCCCTGTAACCAGAATGGGGCTTGAAGCAATCCTGCCACTCTGTGGCCGGTTCCAGAAAGAAGTTGAAGACACTTGCTCAGGGGCACTGCAATCCACAACGCCTGCAAACTTGTAAGTGATATCTATAGTAGAAAAATGTCTTGGGGTAAGTAACTGAAAAGAACTTGAAAACAAGGCAGAATTGCAGGAACCGGATTGCAAGAGGTAGATTGGACTTGCCATTAAAGCACATGAAAGCTGCTCAATATTGCCTGTGATTCAGTTGGCCAAAAAGGGTGTACAGGTTGAAACCCATACGACCTTTGTGGCCAAGCAAATATGCAGGAAACACAAATCAACACGACAAAGATGTAACACTTTGCCCCAGTCAGAATGGCCAACCTCACAAAGTGTAAAAACAACAAATGGAGGAGAGGATGTGGAAAAAATGGAACCCTGCTATGCTGATTGTGGGAATGTCAATTGCTAAAAGCCATGCTGGAGAAGGGTATGATGTTTCCTAAAAATTCTAAAAAATAGAGCTACACGGACTTCCTGGTGGTGCAGACGTTAAGAATCCAACTGCCAAGGCAGAGGACACGGGGTCGAGCCCTAGTCCAGAAAGATAACACATGCCACGGAGCAACTAAGCCAATGCACGACAACTACTGAGCCTGTGCTCTAGAGCCCATGAGCCACAACTACTGAAGCCTGGTGCCTAAAGCCAGTGCTCCACAAGAAGAGAAGCCACGGCAATGAGAAGTCTGCATACTTCAAAGAAGAGTAGCCCCAACTTCCTGCAACTAGAGAAACCCCACATGAAATAACGAAGACCCAACATAGGCAAAATTAATTACTTAATTAATAAACAATAGAGTTACAGAGCATACGGCACTACCACTCCTGGGGATATATTTCGGGATAACCATAAATCGATAGGACACAGGAACTTCAACTATTACAGCAGCACTTTTGCAGGATCCTCGACTTGGAAACAATATAAATGTCCTTGGAAGGAAAAAATGGATAAAGACGATATGGTACTTATCAACAATGGAATAGTACTCAGCCATGAAACCAATGAAATAAGGCCAGTTGCAGCAACTCGAGTGGACTTAGATAAGATCATTCTAAGTAACAAAAGTCAGACACAAAAACACACTTGGCACAAGATACTATTTATAGGTGGAATATAAAAATGGTTACACATGAACTAAATTACAAAACAGAAACAGGGTCACACATTTACAAAACACACTTATGGCTGATAAAGTGGAATGGTGGGGTGGGGTGAGATATAAACCAGAGGGTTGAAATTAACACAGATACCGTTGCAAAGACCAAATACGTAATCGACAAAATCTAATTTATAGCTCAAGAAGTGGACTCAGCACACTCTAGTCACCAGAAAATAATATATACGACGGGTAAGAATCTTAAAAGAATTTACGGATGTCTCTCTGTAAGTGAAACAAGTGGATGTGCAGGAGCAAGAAACACAGCATTGAAAATCACCTTTACTAAATGATAAAAATAAATTTAAAAAGAGACAAAAAAAAGACACAGAAAGAAAATGTTACAAAATTCGTTCAGGGGATGAGATGCAACCTACATTGAACATATTTAGACACACACTTGGATGAGACATAAGGCTGGACACTCCTGGAGCTGAGAGGATTGGTGAGGTTGGGTGAACAAATGCAGACACTTTAAAGTTATACTGTGTGGTACCCATTCCATGGGTCCCAAATCTCCAGGTTCAAGGGAATCTTCCTACAGCAAAAACATGCATGGGAATCCCAGAAGATGGTACACCGTGTGATCAGGAAAGGTTTCTAAAACGCTACTCATTTCTCATCTCCTTGTGCTCAGGTTTGCCATTACAGCAACGTCACTAACAATCTCCCCACTTGGAGAATCAGCACATTTCACCCCCTGTTTTGTACAGTTTGAAATTCGTCCTGAAGATGAACGGGAAGAGGGGTAACCAATGAGAGACTAGCTCTAGGTTTTGGGACAGGCACAAGTCACTCTAATTCCCAATCAGGAAGGAGAATTAACCACAGGCTCAGCCTGCCTCCCAGAACCACAATAGGGCCTGAAGCAATCCTGCTCTTTTGCGGCCACCTCCCAAAAAAGCGAGTTGAAAAATGGAGCTGAGGGAAACTAAAATTCACAAACCTGCAGAGTTATAAATGATAACTATTGTCCACAAATATACTGAGGGAAGACACTGAAGAGCATTTGAAAGCAAGGCAGAATTTTAAGAAACAGATTTCAGGAGGTAGATTTGACTCGCCTTAAAAACACACGAAAAGTAGAAAAACGTCGACAATGATGCCCTTGGCAAAAAAGGGCGTATGGGTTTTTTCCTAAATATATTCAGGAAAAAACGCATACGCCCTTTTTGGCCAACCAAGCAACCTAGAAAGGCAAATCAGCGGTACAAAGAAGTCTCTCTTCCCATCGGTCAAAAGGTGTAAAAAGCAGAAAGGCAGGACAGGCCATGGAGAAATGGGAACCTTGCTACGCTGTTGGGCGGGTTGTAAATTGACAACAGCCACTCTGGAGAAGTGTACCGTGTGTCCTGAAACATCTAAAAAACACAGCTTAGAGAGCATTGGGCACTTCCGCTCATGGGCGTATAAATTAGGAAAACTAAAAATCAGCAAGACACAGGCACCCCAAAGTTTAGGGCTGCTCTGTTGACAAGAAACTCCACTTCATTACACCTTAAATATCCCAGGAAAGAGAAAAATGGATAAAGAAGTTGTGGTCCTTATGTACAGTGGAATTTCACTCAGCCATGAAATCAATGTCATAAGGTTAGTAGCAGCATGATGAGTGGATATAGGTACGACGATTCTAAGTGAAATAAGTCACACAGAAAAAGACACTTATCATAAGATATCACTTATAGAGGGAATGTAAAAACCACTACACTTGAACTGAATTACAAAACAGAACAGAGTCACACATTTAGAAAACACACTATGGCTGGTTAACGGGAAAGGTGAGGTGGGGTGATGCATAAAACAAGGGTTTCAAATTAGCTCACATACCGTTCCATAAACCCAATATGTAATAGACAAGACCTACTCCTTGCTCAGTGAACTGGACACAACACCTCCTATTCACCGCACAAGAATATATCTGACTAGTAAGAATCTTAAAACCTATGTATGATTATCTCTCTATAAGTGAGTCAAGTGGGTGCAAAGCGGCATAAACACAGCAGTGAAAAGCAGCTAAACCCCATTATAAAAATAAATTACTTTTCAAAACACATGAAACAAAGACAGTGAAAGAGAGAGAAATTCTTACAAAATTCGGTCAGGGGTTTTGATGAAACCTGGAATGACCATACCTAGACACACAGCTGGATGAGACATAAGGGTGGACACTCTTGGGGCTGAGAGGTTTGGTTAGGTTGGGTGAGAAACGTAGACCCTTTAAAGTAATACTCCGTGGTACCCATCCCATGGGTCCCAAAACTCCAGGTTCAAGGGCATCTTCCTACATCGAAAACATGCATGAGAAACCCAGAAGATGGTACACCGTGTGATCGGGAAAGGTTTCTAAAACGCACCTCATTTCTCACCTTCTTGTGCTCGGGTTCGGCATTCCAGCCGCTTTACTAGCAATCTCCCTAATTGGAGAAATAGCACCTTTAACCTCCTGTTCCGTACAGGTTGCAATTTGTACTGAGGATGAACGGGAAGAGGGGGAACCAATGAGAGACTAGCTCTAGGTGTTGGGACAGGCGCAGGTCACTCTATTTTCCCATCAGGAAGAAGAATTAACCACAGGCTCAGCCTACCCTCCGGAACCAGAATAGGGCCTGAAGCAATCCTGCGATTTTGCGGCCAGCTCGCAAAAACGTGACTTGAAAAATGGAACTCAGGGGCACTGCAATTCACAAACCTGCAGAGTTATAAATGATAACTCTCGTCCACAAATATATTGACGGAAGGCAATGAAGAGGATTTGAAAGCAAGGCAGAATTGCAGGAAACAGATTTCAGGAGTTAGATTCGAAGCGCCTTGAAAGCACATGAAAAGCGGCAAAACGTCGACAATGATGCCCTTGGCCAAAAAGCGCGTATGCGTTTTCTCCTGAATATATTCAGGAAAAAACGCATACGCGCTTTTTGGCCAACCAAGCAACCTGGAAAGGCAAATCAGCGCTACAAAGAAATCTCGCTTCCCATCGGTCAAAAGGGCCACGCTGAAAAAAGTGTAAAAACCAGAAAGGCAGGACAGGCCATGGAGAAATGGGAACCTCGCTACGCTGATGGGCGCGTTGTAAATTGCCAATAGCCACTTTGGAGAAGTGTACGGTGTGTCGCGAAACATCTAAAAAACACAGCTTAGAGAGTATAGGGCACTTCCGCTCATGGGCGTATAAATTGGGAAAACTAAAAATCAGGAAGACACAGGCACCCCAAAGTTTAGGGCTGCTCTGTTGACAAGAACCTCCACTTCATTACACCTTAAATATCCCAGGAAAGAGAAAAATGGATAAAGAAATTGTGGTCCTTATATACAATGGAATATCACTCAGCCATGAAATCAATGTCATAAGGCTAGTAGCAGCATGATGAGTGGATTTAGGTACGACGATTCTAACTGAAATAAGTCACACAGAAAAAGACACTTATCATAAGATATCACTTATAGAAGGACTGTAAAAACCGTTACACATGAACTGAATTACAAAACAGAACAGAGTCACACGTTTAGGAAACACACTATGGCTGCTTAACGTATAAGGTGAGGTGGGGTCTTGCATAAAACAAGGGTTTCAAATTAGCTCAGATACCGTTCCATAAACCCAATATGTAATAGACAAGACCTACTCCTTCCTCAGTGAACTGGACTCAACACCCCCTATTCACCGTACAAGAATATATCTGACTAGGAAGAATCTTAAAACCTAAGTATTGATATCTCTCTGTAAGTGAGTCAAGTGGGTGTAAAGCGGCATAAACACATCAGTGAAAAGCAGGTAAACCCCATTATAAAAATAAATTACTTTAAAAAACCCATGAAACAAAGACAGTGAAACAGAGAGAAATTCTTACAAAATTCGTTCAGGGGCTCTGATGCAACCTGGATTGGCCATACCTAGACCCACAGCTGTATGAGACATAAGGGTGGACACTCTTGGGGCTGAGAGGTTTGCTTAGGTTGGGTGAGCAAACACAGACCCATTAAAGTAATACTGCGTGGTACCCATCCCATGGGTCCCTAATCTCCAGGTTCAAGGGCATCTTCCTTCATCGGAAACATGCATGAGAAACCCAGAAGATGGTACACCGTGTGATCGGGAAAGGTTTCTAAAACGCACCTCATTTCTCATCTCCTTGTGCTCGGGTTCGCCATTCCAGCCGCTTTACTAGCAATCTCCCTACTTGGAGAATCAGCACCTTTAACCTCCTGTTCCGTACAGGTTGCAATTTGTCCTGAGGATGAACGGGAAGAGGGGTATCCAATTAGAGACTAGCTCTAGGTGTTGGGACAGGCACAGGTTACTCTATTTTCCCATCAGGAAGAAGAGATAACCACAGGCTCAGCCTGACCCCCGGAACCAGAATAGGGCCTTAAGCAATCCTGCGCTTTTGCGGCCAGCTCCCAGAAACGCAACTTGGAAAATGGAGCTCAGGGGCACTGCCATTCACAAACCTGCAGAGTTATAAATGATAACTCTCGTCCACAAATATATTGACGGAAGGCAACGAAGAGGATTTGAAAGCAAGGCAGAATTGCAGGAAACAGATTTCAGGAGGTAGATTCGAATCGCCTTGAAAGCACATGAAAAGCGGCAAAACGTCGACAATGATGCCCTGAATATATTCAGGAGAAAACGCATACGCCCTTTTTGGCCAACCAAGCAAACTGGAGAGGCAAATCTGCGCCACAAAGAAGTCTCGCTTCCCATCGGTCAAAAGGGCCATGCTGAAAAAAGTGTAAAAACCAGAAATGCAGGACAGGCCATGGAGAAATGGGGGCCTTGCTACACTGATGGGCGTGTTGCAAATTGCCAACAGCCACTCTGGAGAAGTGTACGGTGTGTCCTGAAACATCTAAAAAACACAGCTTCGAGAGCATTGGGCACTTCTGCTCATGGGCGTATAAATTGGGAAATCTAAAAATCAGCAAGACACAGGCACCCCAAAGTTTAGGGCTGCTTTGTTGACAAGAACCTCCACCTCATTACACGTTAAATATCCCAGGAAAGAGAAAAATGGATAAAGAATTTCTGGTCCTTATGTACAATGGACTATCACTCAGCCGTGAAATCAATGTCATAAGGCTAGTAGCAGCATGATGAGTGGATTTAGGTACAACGATTCTAAGTGAAATAAGTCACACAGAAAAAGACACTTATCATAAGATATCACTTATAGAGGGAATGTAAAAACCGCTACACTTGAACTGAATTACAAAACAGAAGAGAGTCACACGTTTAGAAAACACAGTATGGCTGCTTAACGGGAAAGGTGAGGTGGGGTGATGCATAAAACAAGGGTTTCAAATTAGCTCACATACCGTTCCATAACCAAATATGTAATAGACAAGACCTACTGCTTCCTCAGTGAACTGGACTCAACACCTCCTATTCACCGCACAAGAATATATCTGACTAGTAAGAATCTTAAAACCTATGTATGATTATCTCACTGTAAGTGAGTCAAGTGGGTGTAAAGCGGCATAAACACAGCAGTGAAAAGCAGCTAAACCCCATTATAAAAATAAATTATTTTTCAAAACCCATGAAACAAAGACAGTGAAAGAGAGAGAAATTCTTACAAAATTCGGTCAGGTGTTGTGATGCAACCTGGAATGACCATACCTAGACACACAGCTGGATGAGACATAAGGGTGGACACTCTTGGGGCTGAGAGGTTTGGTTAGGTTGGGTGAGAAACGTAGACCCTTTAAAGTAATACTCCGTGGTACCCATCCCATGGGTCCCAAAACTCCAGGTTCAAGGGCATCTTCCTACATCGAAAACATGCATGAGAAACCCAGAAGATGGTACACCGTGTGATCGGGAAAGGTTTCTATAACGCACCTCATTTCTCACCTTCTTGTGCTCGGGTTCGCCATTCCAGCCGCTTTACTAGCAATCTCCCTACTTGGAGAATCAGCACCTTTAACCTCCTGTTCCGTACAGGTTGTAATTTGTCCCGAGGATGAACGGGAAGAGGGGAACCAATGAGAGACAAGCTCTAGGTGTTGGGACAGGCACAGGTCACTCTATTTTCCCATCAGGAAGAAGAGATAACCACAGGCTCAGCCTGCCCCCCGGAACCAGAATAGGGCCCTTAAGCAATCGTGCGCTTTTGCAGCCAGCTCCCACAAAAGCGAGTTGAAAAATGGAGCTCAGGGGCACTGCAATTCACAAACCTGCAGAGTTATAAATGATAACTCTCGTCCACAAATATATTGAGGGAAGGCAACGAAGAGGATTTGAAAACAAGGCAGAATTGCAGGAAACAGATTTCAGGAGGTAGATTCGAATCGCCTTGAAAGCATATGAAAAGCGGCAAAACGTCGACAATGATGCCCTTGGCCAAAAAGGGCGTATGCGTGTTTTCCTGAATATATTCAGGAAAAAACGCATACGCCCTTTTTGGCCAACCAAGCAACCTGGAAAGGAAAATCAGCGCTAAAAAGAAGTCTCGCTTCCCATCGGTCAAAAGGGCCATGCTGAAAAAAGTGTAAAAACCAGAAATGCAGGACAGCCCAAGAAGAAATGGGAGCCTTCCTACGCTGATGGGCGGGTAGCAAATTGCCAACAGCCACTCTGGAGAAGTGTACGGTGTGTCCTGAAACATCTAAAAAACACAGCTTCGAGAGCATTGGGCACTTCTGCTCATGGGCGTATAAATTGGGAATACTAAAAATCAGCAAGACACAGGCCCCCCAAAGTTTAGGGCTGATCTGTTGACAAGAACCTCCACTTCTTTACACCTTAAATATCCCAGGAAAGAGAAAAATGGATAAAGAATTTCTGGTCCTTATGTACAACGGACTATCACTCAGCCGTGAAATCAATGTCATAAGGCTAGTAGCAGCATGATGAGTGGATTTAGGTACGACGATTCTAAGAGAAATAAGTCACACAGAAAAAGACACTTATCATAAGATATCACTTATAGAGGGAATGTAAAAACCGCTACACTTGAACTGAATTACAAAACAGAACAGAGTCACACGTTTAGAAAAAACACTATGGCTGCTTCACGGGAAAGGAGAGGTGGGGTGATGCATAAAACAAGGGTTTCAAATTAGCTCACATAGCGTTCCATAAACCCACTATATAATAGACAAGACCTACTCCTTCCTCAGTGAATTGGACTCAACACCTCCTATTCACCGCACAAAAATATATCTGACTAGTAACAATCTTAAAACCTATGTATGATTATCTCTCTGTAAGTGAGTCAAGTGGGTGTAAAGCGGCATAAACACAGCAGTGAAAAGCAACTAAACCCCATTATAAAAATAAATTACTTTTCAAAACCCATGAAACAAAGACATTGAAAGAGAGAGATATTCTTACAAAATTCGGTCAGGGGTTGTGCTGCAACCTGGATTGACCATACCTAGACACACAGCTAGATGAGACATAAGGGTGGACACCCTTGGGGCTGAGAGGTTTGGTTAGGTTGGGTGAGCAAACGTAGACCCTTTAAAGTAATACTGCGTGGTACCCATCCCATGGGTCCCAAAAGTCCAGGTTCAAGGGCATCTTCCTACATCGAAAACATGCATGAGAAACCCAGAAGATGGTAACCCGTGTGATCGGGAAAGGTTTCTAAAACGCACCTCATTTCTCATCTCCTTGTGCTCGGGTTCGCCATTCCAGCCGCTTTACTAGCAATCTCCCTACTTGGAGAATCAGCACCTTTAACCTCCTGTTCCGTACAGGTTGCAATTTGTCCTGAGGATGAACGGGAAGAGGGGAACCAATGAGAGACAAGCTCTAGGTGTTGGGACAGGCACAGGTCACTCTATTTTCCCATCAGGAAGAAGAGGTAACCACAGGCTCAGCCTGCCCCCCGGAACCAGAATAGGGCCTGAAGCAATCGTGCGCTTTTGCGGCCAGCTCCCACAAAAGCGAGTTGAAAAATGGAGCTCAGGGGCAGTGCAATTCAGAAACCTGCAGAGTTATAAATGATAACTCTCGTCCACAAATATATTGAGGGAAGGCAACGAAGAGGATTTGAAAGCAAGGCAGAATTGCAGGAAACAGATTTCAGGAGGTAGATTCGAATCGCGTTGAAAGCACATGAAAAGCGGTAAAACGTCGACAATGATGCCCTTGGCCAAAAAGGGCGTATGCGTTTTTTCCTGAATATATTCAGGAAAAAACGCATACGCCCTTTTTGGCCAACCAAGCCACCTGGAAAGGCAAATCAGCGCTAAAAAGAAGTCTCGCTTCCCATCGGTCAAAAGGGCCTTGCTGAAAAAAGTGTAAAAACCAGAAATGCAGGACAGGCCAAGGAGAAATGGGAGCCTTGCTACGCTGTTGGGCAGGTTGCAAATTGCCAACAGCCACTCTGGAGAAGTGTACGGTGTGTCCTGAAACATCAAAAAAAAACACAGCTTAGAGAGCATTGGGCACTTCTGCTCATTGGCGTATAAATTGGGAATACTAAAAATCAGCAAGACACAGGCCCCCCAAAGTATAGGGCTGATCTGTTGACAAGAACCTCCACTTCATTACACCTTAAATATCCCAGGAAAGAGAAAAATGGATAAAGAATTTCTGGTCCTTATGTACAACGGACTATCACTCAGCCGTGAAATCAATGTCATAAGTCTAGTAGCAGCATGATGAGTGGATTTAGGTACGACGATTCTAAGTGAAATAAGTCACACAGAAAAAGACACTTATCATAAGATATCACTTATAGAGGGAATGTAAAAACCGCTACAGTTGAACTGAATTACAAAACAGAACAGAGTCACACGTTTAGAAAACACACTATGGCTGCTTAACGGGAAAGGTGAGGTGGGGTGATGCATAAAACAAGGGTTTCAAATTAGCTCACATACCGTTCCATAAACCCACTATATAATAGACAAGACCTACTCCTTCCTCAGTGAACTGGACTCAACACCCCCTATTCACCGTACAAGAATATATCTGACTAGGAAGAATCTTAAAACCTAAGTATTGATATCTCTCTGTAAGTGAGTCAAGTGGGTGTAAAGCGGCATAAACACATCAGTGAAAAGCAGGTAAACCCCATTATAAAAATAAATTACTTTAAAAAACCCATGAAACAAAGACAGTGAAACAGAGAGAAATTCTTACAAAATTCGTTCAGGGGCTCTGATGCAACCTGGATTGGCCATACCTAGACCCACAGCTGTATGAGACATAAGGGTGGACACTCTTGGGGCTGAGAGGTTTGCTTAGGTTGGGTGAGCAAACACAGACCCATTAAAGTAATACTGCGTGGTACCCATCCCATGGGTCCCTAATCTCCAGGTTCAAGGGCATCTTCCTTCATCGGAAACATGCATGAGAAACCCAGAAGATGGTACACCGTGTGATCGGGAAAGGTTTCTAAAACGCACCTCATTTCTCATCTCCTTGTGCTCGGGTTCGCCATTCCAGCCGCTTTACTAGCAATCTCCCTACTTGGAGAATCAGCACCTTTAACCTCCTGTTCCGTACAGGTTGCAATTTGTCCTGAGGATGAACGGGAAGAGGGGTATCCAATTAGAGACTAGCTCTAGGTGTTGGGACAGGCACAGGTTACTCTATTTTCCCATCAGGAAGAAGAGATAACCACAGGCTCAGCCTGACCCCCGGAACCAGAATAGGGCCTTAAGCAATCCTGCGCTTTTGCGGCCAGCTCCCAGAAACGCAACTTGGAAAATGGAGCTCAGGGGCACTGCCATTCACAAACCTGCAGAGTTATAAATGATAACTCTCGTCCACAAATATATTGACGGAAGGCAACGAAGAGGATTTGAAAGCAAGGCAGAATTGCAGGAAACAGATTTCAGGAGGTAGATTCGAATCGCCTTGAAAGCACATGAAAAGCGGCAAAACGTCGACAATGATGCCCTGAATATATTCAGGAGAAAACGCATACGCCCTTTTTGGCCAACCAAGCAAACTGGAGAGGCAAATCTGCGCCACAAAGAAGTCTCGCTTCCCATCGGTCAAAAGGGCCATGCTGAAAAAAGTGTAAAAACCAGAAAGGAAGGACAGGCCATGGAGAAATGGGGGCCTTGCTACACTGATGGGCGTGTTGCAAATTGCCAACAGCCACTCTGGAGAAGTGTACGGTGTGTCCTGAAACATCTAAAAAACACAGCTTCGAGAGCATTGGGCACTTCTGCTCATGGGCGTATAAATTGGGAAATCTAAAAATCAGCAAGACACAGGCACCCCAAAGTTTAGGGCTGCTTTGTTGACAAGAACCTCCACCTCATTACACGTTAAATATCCCAGGAAAGAGAAAAATGGATAAAGAATTTCTGGTCCTTATGTACAATGGACTATCACTCAGCCGTGAAATCAATGTCATAAGGCTAGTAGCAGCATGATGAGTGGATTTAGGTACAACGATTCTAAGTGAAATAAGTCACACAGAAAAAGACACTTATCATAAGATATCACTTATAGAGGGAATGTAAAAACCGCTACACTTGAACTGAATTACAAAACAGAAGAGAGTCACACGTTTAGAAAACACAGTATGGCTGCTTAACGGGAAAGGTGAGGTGGGGTGATGCATAAAACAAGGGTTTCAAATTAGCTCACATACCGTTCCATAACCAAATATGTAATAGACAAGACCTACTGCTTCCTCAGTGAACTGGACTCAACACCTCCTATTCACCGCACAAGAATATATCTGACTAGTAAGAATCTTAAAACCTATGTATGATTATCTCACTGTAAGTGAGTCAAGTGGGTGTAAAGCGGCATAAACACAGCAGTGAAAAGCAGCTAAACCCCATTATAAAAATAAATTATTTTTCAAAACCCATGAAACAAAGACAGTGAAAGAGAGAGAAATTCTTACAAAATTCGGTCAGGTGTTGTGATGCAACCTGGAATGACCATACCTAGACACACAGCTGGATGAGACATAAGGGTGGACACTCTTGGGGCTGAGAGGTTTGGTTAGGTTGGGTGAGAAACGTAGACCCTTTAAAGTAATACTCCGTGGTACCCATCCCATGGGTCCCAAAACTCCAGGTTCAAGGGCATCTTCCTACATCGAAAACATGCATGAGAAACCCAGAAGATGGTACACCGTGTGATCGGGAAAGGTTTCTATAACGCACCTCATTTCTCACCTTCTTGTGCTCGGGTTCGCCATTCCAGCCGCTTTACTAGCAATCTCCCTACTTGGAGAATCAGCACCTTTAACCTCCTGTTCCGTACAGGTTGTAATTTGTCCCGAGGATGAACGGGAAGAGGGGAACCAATGAGAGACAAGCTCTAGGTGTTGGGACAGGCACAGGTCACTCTATTTTCCCATCAGGAAGAAGAGATAACCACAGGCTCAGCCTGCCCCCCGGAACCAGAATAGGGCCCTTAAGCAATCGTGCGCTTTTGCAGCCAGCTCCCACAAAAGCGAGTTGAAAAATGGAGCTCAGGGGCACTGCAATTCACAAACCTGCAGAGTTATAAATGATAACTCTCGTCCACAAATATATTGAGGGAAGGCAACGAAGAGGATTTGAAAACAAGGCAGAATTGCAGGAAACAGATTTCAGGAGGTAGATTCGAATCGCCTTGAAAGCATATGAAAAGCGGCAAAACGTCGACAATGATGCCCTTGGCCAAAAAGGGCGTATGCGTGTTTTCCTGAATATATTCAGGAAAAAACGCATACGCCCTTTTTGGCCAACCAAGCAACCTGGAAAGGAAAATCAGCGCTAAAAAGAAGTCTCGCTTCCCATCGGTCAAAAGGGCCATGCTGAAAAAAGTGTAAAAACCAGAAATGCAGGACAGCCCAAGAAGAAATGGGAGCCTTCCTACGCTGATGGGCGGGTAGCAAATTGCCAACAGCCACTCTGGAGAAGTGTACGGTGTGTCCTGAAACATCTAAAAAACACAGCTTCGAGAGCATTGGGCACTTCTGCTCATGGGCGTATAAATTGGGAATACTAAAAATCAGCAAGACACAGGCCCCCCAAAGTTTAGGGCTGATCTGTTGACAAGAACCTCCACTTCTTTACACCTTAAATATCCCAGGAAAGAGAAAAATGGATAAAGAATTTCTGGTCCTTATGTACAACGGACTATCACTCAGCCGTGAAATCAATGTCATAAGGCTAGTAGCAGCATGATGAGTGGATTTAGGTACGACGATTCTAAGAGAAATAAGTCACACAGAAAAAGACACTTATCATAAGATATCACTTATAGAGGGAATGTAAAAACCGCTACACTTGAACTGAATTACAAAACAGAACAGAGTCACACGTTTAGAAAAAACACTATGGCTGCTTCACGGGAAAGGAGAGGTGGGGTGATGCATAAAACAAGGGTTTCAAATTAGCTCACATAGCGTTCCATAAACCCACTATATAATAGACAAGACCTACTCCTTCCTCAGTGAATTGGACTCAACACCTCCTATTCACCGCACAAAAATATATCTGACTAGTAACAATCTTAAAACCTATGTATGATTATCTCTCTGTAAGTGAGTCAAGTGGGTGTAAAGCGGCATAAACACAGCAGTGAAAAGCAACTAAACCCCATTATAAAAATAAATTACTTTTCAAAACCCATGAAACAAAGACATTGAAAGAGAGAGATATTCTTACAAAATTCGGTCAGGGGTTGTGCTGCAACCTGGATTGACCATACCTAGACACACAGCTAGATGAGACATAAGGGTGGACACCCTTGGGGCTGAGAGGTTTGGTTAGGTTGGGTGAGCAAACGTAGACCCTTTAAAGTAATACTGCGTGGTACCCATCCCATGGGTCCCAAAAGTCCAGGTTCAAGGGCATCTTCCTACATCGAAAACATGCATGAGAAACCCAGAAGATGGTAACCCGTGTGATCGGGAAAGGTTTCTAAAACGCACCTCATTTCTCATCTCCTTGTGCTCGGGTTCGCCATTCCAGCCGCTTTACTAGCAATCTCCCTACTTGGAGAATCAGCACCTTTAACCTCCTGTTCCGTACAGGTTGCAATTTGTCCTGAGGATGAACGGGAAGAGGGGAACCAATGAGAGACAAGCTCTAGGTGTTGGGACAGGCACAGGTCACTCTATTTTCCCATCAGGAAGAAGAGGTAACCACAGGCTCAGCCTGCCCCCCGGAACCAGAATAGGGCCTGAAGCAATCGTGCGCTTTTGCGGCCAGCTCCCACAAAAGCGAGTTGAAAAATGGAGCTCAGGGGCAGTGCAATTCAGAAACCTGCAGAGTTATAAATGATAACTCTCGTCCACAAATATATTGAGGGAAGGCAACGAAGAGGATTTGAAAGCAAGGCAGAATTGCAGGAAACAGATTTCAGGAGGTAGATTCGAATCGCGTTGAAAGCACATGAAAAGCGGTAAAACGTCGACAATGATGCCCTTGGCCAAAAAGGGCGTATGCGTTTTTTCCTGAATATATTCAGGAAAAAACGCATACGCCCTTTTTGGCCAACCAAGCCACCTGGAAAGGCAAATCAGCGCTAAAAAGAAGTCTCGCTTCCCATCGGTCAAAAGGGCCTTGCTGAAAAAAGTGTAAAAACCAGAAATGCAGGACAGGCCAAGGAGAAATGGGAGCCTTGCTACGCTGTTGGGCAGGTTGCAAATTGCCAACAGCCACTCTGGAGAAGTGTACGGTGTGTCCTGAAACATCAAAAAAAAACACAGCTTAGAGAGCATTGGGCACTTCTGCTCATTGGCGTATAAATTGGGAATACTAAAAATCAGCAAGACACAGGCCCCCCAAAGTATAGGGCTGATCTGTTGACAAGAACCTCCACTTCATTACACCTTAAATATCCCAGGAAAGAGAAAAATGGATAAAGAATTTCTGGTCCTTATGTACAACGGACTATCACTCAGCCGTGAAATCAATGTCATAAGTCTAGTAGCAGCATGATGAGTGGATTTAGGTACGACGATTCTAAGTGAAATAAGTCACACAGAAAAAGACACTTATCATAAGATATCACTTATAGAGGGAATGTAAAAACCGCTACAGTTGAACTGAATTACAAAACAGAACAGAGTCACACGTTTAGAAAACACACTATGGCTGCTTAACGGGAAAGGTGAGGTGGGGTGATGCATAAAACAAGGGTTTCAAATTAGCTCACATACCGTTCCATAAACCCACTATATAATAGACAAGACCTACTCCTTCCTCAGTGAACTGGACTCAACACCTCCTATTCACCGCACAAAAATATATTAGACTAGTAAGAATCTTAAAACCTATGTATGATTATCTCTCTCTAAGTGAGTCAAGTGGGTGTAAAGCGGCATAAACACAGCAGTGAAAAGCAGCTAAACCCCATTATAAAAATAAATTACTTTTCAAAACCCATGAAACAAAGACAGTGAAAGAGAGAGAAATTCTTACAAAATTCGGTCAGGGGTTGTGCTGCAACCTGGATTGACCAAACCTAGACACACAGCTAGATGAGACATAAGGGTGGACACTCTTGGGGCTGAGAGGTTTGGTTAGGTTGGGTGAGCAAACGTAGACCCTTTAAAGTAATACTGCGTGGTACCCATCCCATGGGTCCCAAAACTCCAGGTTCAAGGGCATCTTCCTACATCGAAAACATGCATGAGAAACCCAGAAGATGGTACACCGTGTGATAGGGAAAGGTTTCTAAAACGCACCTCATTTCTCATCTCCTTGTGCTCGGGTTCGCCATTCCAGCCGCTTTACTAGCAATCTCCCTACTTGGAGAATCAGCACCTTTAACCTCCTGTTCCGTACAGGTTGCAATTTGTCCTGAGGATGAACGGGAAGAGGGGAACCAATGAGAGACAAGCTCTAGGTGTTGGGACAGGCACAGGTCACTCTATTTTCCCATCAGGAAGAAGAGATAACCACAGGCTCAGCCTGCCCCCCGGAACCAGAATAGGGCCCTTAAGCAATCGTGCGCTTTTGCAGCCAGCTCCCACAAAAGCGAGTTGAAAAATGGAGCTCAGGGGCACTGCAATTCACAAACCTGCAGAGTTATAAATGATAACTCTCGTCCACAAATATATTGAGGGAAGGCAACGAAGAGGATTTGAAAGCAAGGCAGAATTGCAGGAAACAGATTTCAGGAGGTAGATTCGAATCGCCTTGAAAGCATATGAAAAGCGGTAAAACGTCGACAATGATGCCCTTGGCCAAAAAGGGCGTATGCGTGTTTTCCTGAATATATTCAGGAAAACACGCATACGCCCTTTTTGGCCAACCAAGCAACCTGGAAAGGAAAATCAGCGCTAAAAAGAAGTCTCGCTTCCCATCGGTCAAAAGGGCCATGCTGAAAAAAGTGTAAAAACCAGAAATGCAGGACAGGCCAAGGAGAAATGGGAGCCTTCCTACGCTGATGGGCGGGTAGCAAATTGCCAACAGCCACTCTGGAGAAGTGTACGGTGTGTCCTGAAACATCTAAAAAACACAGCTTCGAGAGCATTGGGCACTTCTGCTCATGGGCGTATAAATTGGGAAAACTAAAAATCAGCAAGACACAGGCCCCCCAAAGTTTAGGGCTGATCTGTTGACAAGAACCTCCACTTCATTACACCTTAAATATCCCAGGAAAGAGAAAAATGGATAAAGAATTTCTGGTCCTTATGTACAATGGACTATCACTCAGCCGTGAAATCAATGTCATAAGGCTAGTAGCAGCATGATGAGTGGATTTAGGTACGACGATTCTAAGAGAAATAAGTCACACAGAAAAAGACACTTATCATAAGATATCACTTATAGAGGGAATGTAAAAACCGCTACACTTGAACTGAATTACAAAACAGAACAGAGTCACACGTTTAGAAAAAACACTATGGCTGCTTCACGGGAAAGGAGAGGTGGGGTGATGCATAAAACAAGGGTTTCAAATTAGCTCACATAGCGTTCCATAAACCCACTATATAATAGACAAGACCTACTCCTTCCTCAGTGAACTGGACTCAACACCTCCTATTCACCGCACAAAAATATATCTGACTAGTAACAATCTTAAAACCTATGTATGATTATCTCTCTGTAAGTGAGTCAAGTGGGTGCAAACCGGCATAAACACAGCAGTGAAAAGCAGCTAAACCCCATTATGAAAATTAATTACTTTTCAAAACCCATGAAACAAAGACAGTGAAAGAGAGAGAAATTCTTAAAAAATTCGGTCAGGGGTTGTGATGCAACCTGGATTGACCATACCTAGACACACAGCTAGATGAGACATAAGGGTGGACACCCTTGGGGCTGAGAGGTTTGGTTAGGTTGGATGAGCAAACGTAGACCTTTTAAAGTAATACTGCGTGGTACCCATCCCATGGGTCCCAAAACTCCAGGTTCAAGGGCATCTTCCTACACCAACAACATGCATGAGAAACCCAGAAGATGGTACACCATGTGATCGGGAAAAGTTTCTAAAACGCACCTCATTTCTCATCTCCTTGTGCTCGGGTTCGCCATTCCAGCCACTTTACTAGCAATCTCCCTACTTGGAGAATCAGCACCTTTAACCTCCTGTTCCGTACAGGTTGCAATTTGTTCTGAGGATGAACGGGAAGAGGGGAACCAATGAGAGACAAGCTCTAGGTGTTGGGACAGGCACAGGTCACTCTATTTTCCCATCAGGAAGAAGAGATAACCACAGGCTCAGCCTGCCCCCCGGAACCAGAATAGGGCCTGAAGCAATCGTGCGCTTTTGCGGCCAGCTCCCACAAAAGCGAGTTGAAAAATGGAGCTCAGGGGCACTGCAATTCACAAACCTGCAGAGTTATAAATGATAACTCTCGTCCACAAATATATTGAGGGAAGGCAATGAAGAGGATTTGAAAGCAAGGTAGAATTGCAGGAAACAGATTTCAGGAGGTAGATTCGAATCGCCTTGAAAGCACATGAAAAGCGGCAAAACGTCGACAATGATGCCCTTGGCCAAAAAGGGCGTATGCGTTTTTTCCTGAATATATTCAGGAAAAAACGCATACGCCCTTTTTGGCCAACCAAGCCACCAGGAAAGGCAAATCAGCGCTAAAAAGAAGTCTGGCTTCCCATCGGTCAAAAGGGCCATGCTGAAAAAAGTGTAAAAACCAGAAATGCAGGACAGCCCAAGGAGAAATGAAAGTCTTGCTACGCTGATGGGTGGGTTGCAAATTGCCAACAGCCACTCTGGAGAAGTGTACAGTGTGTCCTGAAACATCTAAAAAACACAGCTTAGAGAGCATTGGGCACTTCTGCTCATGGGCGTATAAATTGGGATTACTAAAAATCAGAAAGATACAGGCCCCCCAAAGTTTTGGGCTGCTCTGTTGACAAGAACCTCCACTTCATTACACGTTAAATATCCCAGGAAAGAGAAAAATGGATAAAGAATTTCTGGTCCTTATGTACAATGGACTATCACTCAGCCGTGAAATCAATGTCATAAGGCTAGTAGCAGCATGATGAGTGGATTTAGGTATGACGATTCTAAGAGAAATAAGTCACACAGAAAAAGACACTTATCATAAGATATCACTTATAGAGGGAATGTAAAAACCGCTACACTTGAACTGAATTACAAAACAGAACAGAGTCACACGTTTAGAAAACACACTATGGCTGCTTCACGGGAAAGGTGAGGTGGGGTGATGCATAAAACAAGGGTTTCAAATTAGCTCACATACCGTTCCATAACCCAATATGTAATAGACAAGACCTACTGCTTCCTCAGTGAACTGGACTCAACACCTCCTATTCACCGCACAAGAATATATCTGACTAGTAAGAAACTTAAAACCTATGTATGATTATCTCTCTGTAAGTGAGTCAAGTGGGTGTAAAGCGGCATAAACACAGCAGTGAAAAGCAGATAAACCCCATTATAAAAATAAATTACTTTTAAAAACCCATGAAATAAAGACAGTGAAAGAGAGAGAAATTCTTACAAAATTCGGTCAGGGGTTGTGATGCAACCTGGAATGACCATACCTAGACACACAACTGGATGAGTCATAAGGGTGGACACTCTGGGCTGAGAGGTTTGGTTAGGTTGGGTGAGCAAACGTAGACCCTTTAAAGTAATACTGCGTGGTACCCATCCCATGGGTCCCAAAACTCCAGGTTCAAGGGTATCTTCCTACATCGAAAACATGCATGAGAAACCCAGAAGATGGTACACCGTGTGATCGGGAAAGGTTTCTAAAACGCACCTCATTTCTCATCTCCTTGTGCTCGGGTTCGCCATTCCAGCCGCTTTACTAGCAATCTCCCTACTTGGAGAATCAGCACCTTTAACCTCCTGTTCCGTACAGGTTGTAATATGTCCTGAGGATGAACGGGAAGAGGGGAACCAATGAGAGACAAGCTCTAGGTGTTGGGACAGGCACAGTTCACTCTATTGTCTCATCAGGAAGAAGAGATAAGCACAGGCTCAGCCTGCCCCCCGGAACCAGAACAGGGCCTGAAGCCATCCTGCGCTTTTGCGGCCAGCTCCCACAAAAGCGAGTTGAAAAATGTAGCTCAGGGACACTGCAATTCACAAACCTGCAGAGTTATAAATGATAACTCTCGTCCACAAATATATTGAGGGAAGGCAACGAAGAGGATTTGAAAGCAAGGCAGAATTGCAGGAAACAGATTTCAGGAGGTAGATTCGAATCGCCTTGAAAGCACATGAAAAGCGGCAAAACGTCGACAATGATGCCCTTGGCCAAAAAGGGCGTATGCGTTTTTTCCTGAATATATTCAGGAAAAAACGCATACGCCCTTTTTGGCCAACCAAGCCACCAGGAAAGGCAAATCAGCGCTAAAAAGAAGTCTCGCTTCCCATCGGTCAAAAGGGCCATGCTGAAAAAAGTGTAAAAACCAGAAATGCAGGACAGCCCAAGAAGAAATGAAAGTCTTGCTACGCTGATGGGTGGGTTGCAAATTGCCAACAGCCACTCTGGAGAAGTGTACAGTGTGTCCTGAAACATCTAAAAAACACAGCTTAGAGAGCATTGGGCACTTCTGCTCATGGGCGTATAAATTGGGAATACTAAAAATCAGCAAGACACAGGCCCCCCAAAGTTTAGGGCTGATCTGTTGACAAGAACCTCCACTTCATTACACCTTAAATATCCCAGGAAAGAGAAAAATGGATAAAGAATTTCTGGTCCTTATGTACAACGGACTATCACTCAGCCGTGAAATCAATGTCATAAGGCTAGTAGCAGCATGATGAGTGGATTTAGGTACGACGATTCTAAGAGAAATAAGTCACACAGAAAAAGACACTTATCATAAGATATCACTTATAGAGGGAATGTAAAAACCGCTACACTTGAACTGAATTACAAAACAGAACAGAGTCACACGTTTAGAAAAAACACTATGGCTGCTTCACGGGAAAGGAGAGGTGGGGTGATGCATAAAACAAGGGTTTCAAATTAGCTCACATACCGTTCCATAAACCCACTATATAATAGACAATACCTACTCCTTCCTCAGTGAACTGGACTCAACACCTCCTATTCACCGCACAAAAATATATCTGACTAGTAACAATCTTAAAACCTATGTATGATTATCTCTCTGTAAGTGAGTCAAGTGGGTGCAAACCGGCATAAACACAGCAGTGAAAAGCAGCTAAACCCCATTATGAAAATTAATTACTTTTCAAAACCCATGAAACAAAGACAGTGAAAGAGAGAGAAATTCTTAAAAAATTCGGTCAGGGGTTGTGATGCAACCTGGATTGACCATACCTAGACACACAGCTAGATGAGACATAAGGGTGAACACCCTTGGGGCTGAGAGGTTTGGTTAGGTTGGATGAGCAAACGTAGACCTTTTAAAGTAATACTGCGTGGTACCCATCCCATGGGTCCCAAAACTCCAGGTTCAAGGGCATCTTCCTACACCAACAACATGCATGAGAAACCCAGAAGATGGTACACCATGTGATCGGGAAAAGTTTCTAAAACGCACCTCATTTCTCATCTCCTTGTGCTCGGGTTCGCCATTCCAGCCACTTTACTAGCAATCTCCCTACTTGGAGAATCAGCACCTTTAACCTCCTGTTCCGTACAGGTTGCAATTTGTTCTGAGGATGAACGGGAAGAGGGGAACCAATGAGAGACAAGCTCTAGGTGTTGGGACAGGCACAGGTCACTCTATTTTCCCATCAGGAAGAAGAGGTAACCACAGGCTCAGCCTGCCCCCCGGAACCAGAATAGGGCCTGAAGCAATCGTGCGCTTTTGCGGCCAGCTCCCACAAAAGCGAGTTGAAAAATGGAGCTCAGGGGCACTGCAATTCACAAACCTGCAGAGTTATAAATGATAACTCTCGTCCACAAATATATTGAGGGAAGGCAACGAAGAGGATTTGAAAGCAAGGCAGAACTGCAGGAAACAGATTTCAGGAGGTAGATTCGAATCGCCTTGAAAGCACATGAAAAGAGGCAAAACGTCGACAATGATGCCCTTGGCCAAAAAGGGCGTATGCGTGTTTTTCTGAATATATTCAGGAAAACACGCATACGCCCTTTTTGGCCAACCAAGCAACCTGGAAAGGAAAATCAGCGCTAAAAAGAAGTCTCGCTTCCCATCGGTCAAAAGGGCCGTGCTGAAAAAAGTGTAAAAACCAGAAATGCAGGACAGGCCAAGGAGAAATGGGAGCCTTGCTACGCTGTTGGGCAGGTTGCAAATTGCCAACAGCCACTCTGGAGAAGTGTACGGTGTGTCCTGAAACATCAAAAAAAAAACACAGCTTAGAGAGCATTGGGCACTTCTGCTCATGGGCGTATAAATTGGGAATACTAAAAATCAGCAAGACACAGGCCCCCCAAAGTTTAGGGCTGATCTGAAGAAGAACCTCCACTTCATTACACCTTAAATATCCCAGGAAAGAGAAAAATGGATAAAGAATTTCTGGTCCTTATGTACAACGGACTATCACTCAGCCGTGAAATCAATGTCATAAGTCTAGTAGCAGCATGATGAGTGGATTTAGGTACGACGATTCTAAGTGAAATAAGTCACACAGAAAAAGACACTTATCATAAGATATCACTTATAGAGGGAATGTAAAAACCGCTACACTTGAACTGAATTACAAAACAGAACAGAGTCACACGTTTAGAAAACACACTATGGCTGCTTAACGGGAAAGGTGAGGTGGGGTGATGCATAAAACAAGGGTTTCAAATTAGCTCACATACCGTTCCATAAACCCACTATATAATAGACAAGACCTACTGCTTCCTCAGTGAACTGGACTCAACACCTCCTATTCACCGCACAAAAATATATTAGACTAGTAAGAATCTTAAAACCTATGTATGATTATCTCTCTCTAAGTGAGTCAAGTGGGTGTAAAGCGGCATAAACACAGCAGTGAAAAGCAGCTAAACCCCATTATAAAAATAAATTACTTTTCAAAACCCATGAAACAAAGATAGTGAAAGAGAGAGAAATTCTTACAAAATTCGGTCAGGGGTTGTGCTGCAACCTGGATTGACCAAACCTAGACACACAGCTAGATGAGACATAAGGGTGGACACTCTTGGGGCTGAGAGGTTTGGTTAGGTTGGGTGAGCAAACGTAGACCCTTTAAAGTAATACTGCGTGGTACCCATCCCATGGGTCCCAAAACTCCAGGTTCAAGGGTATCTTCCTACATCGAAAACATGCATGAGAAACCCAGAAGATGGTACACCGTGTGATAGGGAAAGGTTTCTAAAACGCACCTCATTTCTCATCTCCTTGTGCTCTGGTTCGCCATTCCAGGCGCTTTACTAGCAATCTCCCTACTTGGAGAATCAGCACCTTTAACCTCCTGTTCCGTACAGGTTGCACTTTGTCCTGAGGATGAACGGGAAGAGGGGAACCAATGAGAGACAAGCTCTAGGTGTTGGGACAGGCACAGGTCACTCTATTTTCCCATCAGGAAGAAGAGATAACCACAGGCTCAGCCTGCCCCCCGGAACCAGAATAGGGCCTGAAGCAATCGTGCGCTTTTGCGGCCAGCTCCCACAAAAGCGAGTTGAAAAATGGAGCTCAGGGGCACTGCAATTCACAAACCTGCAGAGTTATAAATGATAACTCTCGTCCACAAATATATTGAGGGAAGGCAACGAAGAGGATTTGAAAGCAAGGCAGAACTGCAGGAAACAGATTTCAGGAGGTAGATTCGAATCGCCTTGAAAGCACATGAAAAGCGGCAAAACGTCGACAATGATGCCCTTGGCCAAAAAGGGCGTATGCGTGTTTTTCTGAATATATTCAGGAAAAAACGCATACGCCCTTTTTGGCCAACCAAGCAACCTGGAAAGGAAAATCAGCGCTAAAAAGAAGTCTCGCTTCCCATCGGTCAAAAGGGCCATGCTGAAAAAAGTGTAAAAACCAGAAATGCAGGACAGGCCAAGGAGAAATGGGAGCCTTGCTACGCTGATGGGCGGGTTGCAAATTGCCAACAGCCACTCTGAAGAAGTGTACGGTGTGTCCTGAAACATCTAAAAAACACAGCTTAGAGAGCATTGGGCACTTCTGCTCATGGGCGTATAAATTGGGAATACTAAAAATCAGCAAGACACAGGCCCCCCAAAGTTTAGGGCTGCTCTGTTGACAAGAACCTCCACTTCATTACACCTTAAATATCCCAGGAAAGAGAAAAATGGATAAAGAATTTCTGGTCCTTATGTACAACGGACTATCACTCAGCCGTGAAATCAATGTCATAAGGCTAGTAGCAGCATGATGAGTGGATTTAGGTACGACGATTCTAAGTGAAATAAGTCACACAGAAAAAGACACTTATCATAAGATATCACTTATAGAGGGAATGTAAAAACCGCTACAGTTGAACTGAATTACAAAACAGAACAGAGTCACACGTTTAGAAAACACACTATGGCTGCTTAACGGGAAAGGTGAGGTGGGGTGATGCATAAAACAAGGTTTTCAAATTAGCTCACATACCGTTCCATAACCCAATATGTAATAGACAAGACCTACTGCTTCCTCAGTGAACTGGACTCAACACCTCCTATTCACCGCACAAGAATATATCTGACTAGTAAGAATCTTAAAACCTATGTATGATTATCTCTCTGTAAGTGAGTCAAGTGGGTGTAAAGCGGCATAAACACAGCAGTGAAAAGCAGATAAACCCCATTATAAAAATAAATTACTTTTAAAAACCCATGAAATAAAGACAGTGAAAGAGAGAGACATTCTTACAAAATTCGGTCAGGGGTTGTGATGCAACCTGGAATGACCATACCTAGACACACAACTGGATGAGACATAAGGGTGGACACTCTGGGCTGAGAGGTTTGGTTAGGTTGGGTGAGCAAACGTAGACCCTTTAAAGTAATACTGCGTGGTACCCATCCCATGGGTCCCAAAACTCCAGGTTCAAGGGCATCTTCCTACATCGAAAACATGCATGAGAAACCCAGAAGATGGTACACCGTGTGATCGGGAAAGGTTTCTAAAACGCACCTCATTTCTCATCTCCTTGTGCTCGGGTTCGCCATTCCAGCCGCTTTACTAGCAATCTCCCTACTTGGAGAATCAGCACCTTTAACCTCCTGTTCCTTACAGGTTGTAATATGTCCTGAGGATGAACGGGAAGAGGGGAACCAATGAGAGACAAGCTCTAGGTGTTGGGACTGGCACAGTTCACTCTATTGTCTCATCAGGAAGAAGAGATAAGCACAGGCTCAGCCTGCCCCCCGGAACCAGAACAGGGTCTGAAGCCATCCTGCGCTTTTGCGGCCAGCTCCCACAAAAGCGAGTTGAAAAATGGAGCTCAGGGGCAGTGCAATTCACAAACCTGCAGAGTTATAAATGATAACTCTCGTCCACAAATATATTGAGGGAAGGCAATGAAGAGGATTTGAAAGCAAGGTAGAATTGCAGGAAACAGATTTCAGGAGGTAGATTCGAATCGCCTTGAAAGCACATGAAAAGCGGCAAAACGTCGACAATGATGCCCTTGGCCAAAAAGGGCGTATGCGTTTTTTCCTGAATATATTCAGGAAAAAACGCATACGCCCTTTTTGGCCAACCAAGCCACCAGGAAAGGCAAATCAGCGCTAAAAAGAAGTCTGGCTTCCCATCGGTCAAAAGGGCCATGCTGAAAAAAGTGTAAAAACCAGAAATGCAGGACAGCCCAAGGAGAAATGAAAGTCTTGCTACGCTGATGGGTGGGTTGCAAATTGCCAACAGCCACTCTGGAGAAGTGTACAGTGTGTCCTGAAACATCTAAAAAACACAGCTTAGAGAGCATTGGGCACTTCTGCTCATGGGCGTATAAATTGGGAATACTAAAAATCAGCAAGACACAGGCCCCCCAAAGTTTAGGGCTGATCTGTTGACAAGAACCTCCACTTCATTACACCTTAAATATCCCAGGAAAGAGAAAAATGGATAAAGAATTTCTGGTCCTTATGTACAACGGACTATCACTCAGCCGTGAAATCAATGTCATAAGGCTAGTAGCAGCATGATGAGTGGATTTAGGTACGACGATTCTAAGAGAAATAAGTCACACAGAAAAAGACACTTATCATAAGATATCACTTATAGAGGGAATGTAAAAACCGCTACACTTGAACTGAATTACAAAACAGAACAGAGTCACACGTTTAGAAAAAACACTATGGCTGCTTCACGGGAAAGGAGAGGTGGGGTGATGCATAAAACAAGGGTTTCAAATTAGCTCACATACCGTTCCATAAACCCACTATATAATAGACAATACCTACTCCTTCCTCAGTGAACTGGACTCAACACCTCCTATTCACCGCACAAAAATATATCTGACTAGTAACAATCTTAAAACCTATGTATGATTATCTCTCTGTAAGTGAGTCAAGTGTGTGCAAACCGGCATAAACACAGCAGTGAAAAGCAGCTAAACCCCATTATGAAAATTAATTACTTTTCAAAACCCATGAAACAAAGACAGTGAAAGAGAGAGAAATTCTTAAAAAATTCGGTCAGGGGTTGTGATGCAACCTGGATTGACCATACCTAGACACACAGCTAGATGAGACATAAGGGTGGACACCCTTGGGGCTGAGAGGTTTGGTTAGGTTGGATGAGCAAACGTAGACCTTTTAAAGTAATACTGCGTGGTACCCATCACATGGGTCCCAAAACTCCAGGTTCAAGGGCATCTTCCTACACCATCAACATGCATGAGAAACCCAGAAGATGGTACACCATGTGATCGGGAAAAGTTTCTAAAACGCACCTCATTTCTCATCTCCTTGTGCTCGGGTTCGCCATTCCAGCCACTTTACTAGCAATCTCCCTACTTGGAGAATCAGCACCTTTAACCTCCTGTTCCGTACAGGTTGCAATTTGTTCTGAGGATGAACGGGAAGAGGGGGAACCAATGAGAGACAAGCTCTAGGTGTTGGGACAGGCACAGGTCACTCTATTTTCCCATCAGGAAGAAGAGGTAACCACAGGCTCAGCCTGCCCCCCGGAACCAGAATAGGGCCTGAAGCAATCGTGCGCTTTTGCGGCCAGCTCCCACAAAAGCGAGTTGAAAAATGGAGCTCAGGGGCACTGCAATTCACAAACCTGCAGAGTTATAAATGATAACTCTCGTCCACAAATATATTGAGGGAAGGCAACGAAGAGGATTTGAAAGCAAGGCAGAACTGCAGGAAACAGATTTCAGGAGGTAGATTCGAATCGCCTTGAAAGCACATGAAAAGAGGCAAAACGTCGACAATGATGCCCTTGGCCAAAAAGGGCGTATGCGTGTTTTTCTGAATATATTCAGGAAAACACGCATACGCCCTTTTTGGCCAACCAAGCAACCTGGAAAGGAAAATCAGCGCTAAAAAGAAGTCTCGCTTCCCATCGGTCAAAAGGGCCGTGCTGAAAAAAGTGTAAAAACCAGAAATGCAGGACAGGCCAAGGAGAAATGGGAGCCTTGCTACGCTGTTGGGCAGGTTGCAAATTGCCAACAGCCACTCTGGAGAAGTGTACGGTGTGTCCTGAAACATCAAAAAAAAAACACAGCTTAGAGAGCATTGGGCACTTCTGCTCATGGGCGTATAAATTGGGAATACTAAAAATCAGCAAGACACAGGCCCCCCAAAGTTTAGGGCTGATCTGAAGAAGAACCTCCACTTCATTACACCTTAAATATCCCAGGAAAGAGAAAAATGGATAAAGAATTTCTGGTCCTTATGTACAACGGTCTATCACTCAGCCGTGAAATCAATGTCATAAGTCTAGTAGCAGCATGATGAGTGGATTTAGGTACGACGATTCTAAGTGAAATAAGTCACACAGAAAAAGACACTTATCATAAGATATCACTTATAGAGGGAATGTAAAAACCGCTACACTTGAACTGAATTACAAAACAGAACAGAGTCACACGTTTAGAAAACACACTATGGCTGCTTAACGGGAAAGGTGAGGTGGGGTGATGCATAAAACAAGGGTTTCAAATTAGCTCACATACCGTTCCATAAACACACTATATAATAGACAAGACCTACTGCTTCCTCAGTGAACTGGACTCAACACCTCCTATTCACCGCACAAAAATATATTAGACTAGTAAGAATCTTAAAACCTATGTATGATTATCTCTCTCTAAGTGAGTCAAGTGGGTGTAAAGCGGCATAAACACAGCAGTGAAAAGCAGCTAAACCCCATTATAAAAATAAATTACTTTTCAAAACCCATGAAACAAAGATAGTGAAAGAGAGAGAAATTCTTACAAAATTCGGTCAGGGGTTGTGCTGCAACCTGGATTGACCAAACCTAGACACACAGCTAGATGAGACATAAGGGTGGACACTCTTGGGGCTGAGAGGTTTGGTTAGGTTGGGTGAGCAAACGTAGACCCTTTAAAGTAATACTGCGTGGTACCCATCCCATGGGTCCCAAAACTCCAGGTTCAAGGGTATCTTCCTACATCGAAAACATGCATGAGAAACCCAGAAGATGGTACACCGTGTGATAGGGAAAGGTTTCTAAAACGCACCTCATTTCTCATCTCCTTGTGCTCTGGTTCGCCATTCCAGGCGCTTTACTAGCAATCTCCCTACTTGGAGAATCAGCACCTTTAACCTCCTGTTCCGTACAGGTTGCACTTTGTCCTGAGGATGAACGGGAAGAGGGGAACCAATGAGAGACAAGCTCTAGGTGTTGGGACAGGCACAGGTCACTCTATTTTCCCATCAGGAAGAAGAGATAACCACAGGCTCAGCCTGCCCCCCGGAACCAGAATAGGGCCTGAAGCAATCGTGCGCTTTTGCGGCCAGCTCCCACAAAAGCGAGTTGAAAAATGGAGCTCAGGGGCACTGCAATTCACAAACCTGCAGAGTTATAAATGATAACTCTCGTCCACAAATATATTGAGGGAAGGCAACGAAGAGGATTTGAAAGCAAGGCAGAACTGCAGGAAACAGATTTCAGGAGGTAGATTCGAATCGCCTTGAAAGCACATGAAAAGAGGCAAAACGTCGACAATGATGCCCTTGGCCAAAAAGGGCGTATGCGTGTTTTTCTGAATATATTCAGGAAAAAACGCATACGCCCTTTTTGGCCAACCAAGCAACCTGGAAAGGAAAATCAGCGCTAAAAAGAAGTCTCGCTTCCCATCGGTCAAAAGGGCCATGCTGAAAAAAGTGTAAAAACCAGAAATGCAGGACAGGCCAAGGAGAAATGGGAGCCTTGCTACGCTGATGGGCGGGTTGCAAATTGCCAACAGCCACTCTGAAGAAGTGTACGGTGTGTCCTGAAACATCTAAAAAACACAGCTTAGAGAGCATTGGGCACTTCTGCTCATGGGCGTATAAATTGGGAATACTAAAAATCAGCAAGACACAGGCCCCCCAAAGTTTAGGGCTGCTCTGTTGACAAGAACCTCCACTTCATTACACCTTAAATATCCCAGGAAAGAGAAAAATGGATAAAGAATTTCTGGTCCTTATGTACAACGGACTATCACTCAGCCGTGAAATCAATGTCATAAGGCTAGTAGCAGCATGATGAGTGGATTTAGGTACGACGATTCTAAGTGAAATAAGTCACACAGAAAAAGACACTTATCATAAGATATCACTTATAGAGGGAATGTAAAAACCGCTACAGTTGAACTGAATTACAAAACAGAACAGAGTCACACGTTTAGAAAACACACTATGGCTGCTTAACGGGAAAGGTGAGGTGGGGTGATGCATAAAACAAGGTTTTCAAATTAGCTCACATACCGTTCCATAACCCAATATGTAATAGACAAGACCTACTGCTTCCTCAGTGAACTGGACTCAACACCTCCTATTCACCGCACAAGAATATATCTGACTAGTAAGAATCTTAAAACCTATGTATGATTATCTCTCTGTAAGTGAGTCAAGTGGGTGTAAAGCGGCATAAACACAGCAGTGAAAAGCAGATAAACCCCATTATAAAAATAAATTACTTTTAAAAACCCATGAAATAAAGACAGTGAAAGAGAGAGACATTCTTACAAAATTCGGTCAGGGGTTGTGATGCAACCTGGAATGACCATACCTAGACACACAACTGGATGAGACATAAGGGTGGACACTCTGGGCTGAGAGGTTTGGTTAGGTTGGGTGAGCAAACGTAGACCCTTTAAAGTAATACTGCGTGGTACCCATCCCATGGGTCCCAAAACTCCAGGTTCAAGGGCATCTTCCTACATCGAAAACATGCATGAGAAACCCAGAAGATGGTACACCGTGTGATCGGGAAAGGTTTCTAAAACGCACCTCATTTCTCATCTCCTTGTGCTCGGGTTCGCCATTCCAGCCGCTTTACTAGCAATCTCCCTACTTGGAGAATCAGCACCTTTAACCTCCTGTTCCTTACAGGTTGTAATATGTCCTGAGGATGAACGGGAAGAGGGGAACCAATGAGAGACAAGCTCTAGGTGTTGGGACTGGCACAGTTCACTCTATTGTCTCATCAGGAAGAAGAGATAAGCACAGGCTCAGCCTGCCCCCCGGAACCAGAACAGGGTCTGAAGCCATCCTGCGCTTTTGCGGCCAGCTCCCACAAAAGCGAGTTGAAAAATGGAGCTCAGGGGCAGTGCAATTCACAAACCTGCAGAGTTATAAATGATAACTCTCGTCCACAAATATATTGAGGGAAGGCAATGAAGAGGATTTGAAAGCAAGGTAGAATTGCAGGAAACAGATTTCAGGAGGTAGATTCGAATCGCCTTGAAAGCACATGAAAAGCGGCAAAACGTCGACAATGATGCCCTTGGCCAAAAAGGGCGTATGCGTTTTTTCCTGAATATATTCAGGAAAAAACGCATACGCCCTTTTTGGCCAACCAAGCCACCAGGAAAGGCAAATCAGCGCTAAAAAGAAGTCTGGCTTCCCATCGGTCAAAAGGGCCATGCTGAAAAAAGTGTAAAAACCAGAAATGCAGGACAGCCCAAGGAGAAATGAAAGTCTTGCTACGCTGATGGGTGGGTTGCAAATTGCCAACAGCCACTCTGGAGAAGTGTACAGTGTGTCCTGAAACATCTAAAAAACACAGCTTAGAGAGCATTGGGCACTTCTGCTCATGGGCGTATAAATTGGGAATACTAAAAATCAGCAAGACACAGGCCCCCCAAAGTTTAGGGCTGATCTGTTGACAAGAACCTCCACTTCATTACACCTTAAATATCCCAGGAAAGAGAAAAATGGATAAAGAATTTCTGGTCCTTATGTACAACGGACTATCACTCAGCCGTGAAATCAATGTCATAAGGCTAGTAGCAGCATGATGAGTGGATTTAGGTACGACGATTCTAAGAGAAATAAGTCACACAGAAAAAGACACTTATCATAAGATATCACTTATAGAGGGAATGTAAAAACCGCTACACTTGAACTGAATTACAAAACAGAACAGAGTCACACGTTTAGAAAAAACACTATGGCTGCTTCACGGGAAAGGAGAGGTGGGGTGATGCATAAAACAAGGGTTTCAAATTAGCTCACATACCGTTCCATAAACCCACTATATAATAGACAATACCTACTCCTTCCTCAGTGAACTGGACTCAACACCTCCTATTCACCGCACAAAAATATATCTGACTAGTAACAATCTTAAAACCTATGTATGATTATCTCTCTGTAAGTGAGTCAAGTGTGTGCAAACCGGCATAAACACAGCAGTGAAAAGCAGCTAAACCCCATTATGAAAATTAATTACTTTTCAAAACCCATGAAACAAAGACAGTGAAAGAGAGAGAAATTCTTAAAAAATTCGGTCAGGGGTTGTGATGCAACCTGGATTGACCATACCTAGACACACAGCTAGATGAGACATAAGGGTGGACACCCTTGGGGCTGAGAGGTTTGGTTAGGTTGGATGAGCAAACGTAGACCTTTTAAAGTAATACTGCGTGGTACCCATCCCATGGGTCCCAAAACTCCAGGTTCAAGGGCATCTTCCTACACCATCAACATGCATGAGAAACCCAGAAGATGGTACACCATGTGATCGGGAAAAGTTTCTAAAACGCACCTCATTTCTCATCTCCTTGTGCTCGGGTTCGCCATTCCAGCCACTTTACTAGCAATCTCCCTACTTGGAGAATCAGCACCTTTAACCTCCTGTTCCGTACAGGTTGCAATTTGTTCTGAGGATGAACGGGAAGAGGGGGAACCAATGAGAGACAAGCTCTAGGTGTTGGGACAGGCACAGGTCACTCTATTTTCCCATCAGGAAGAAGAGGTAACCACAGGCTCAGCCTGCCCCCCGGAACCAGAATAGGGCCTGAAGCAATCGTGCGCTTTTGCGGCCAGCTCCCACAAAAGCGAGTTGAAAAATGGAGCTCAGGGGCACTGCAATTCACAAACCTGCAGAGTTATAAATGATAACTCTCGTCCACAAATATATTGAGGGAAGGCAACGAAGAGGATTTGAAAGCAAGGCAGAACTGCAGGAAACAGATTTCAGGAGGTAGATTCGAATCGCCTTGAAAGCACATGAAAAGAGGCAAAACGTCGACAATGATGCCCTTGGCCAAAAAGGGCGTATGCGTGTTTTTCTGAATATATTCAGGAAAACACGCATACGCCCTTTTTGGCCAACCAAGCAACCTGGAAAGGAAAATCAGCGCTAAAAAGAAGTCTCGCTTCCCATCGGTCAAAAGGGCCGTGCTGAAAAAAGTGTAAAAACCAGAAATGCAGGACAGGCCAAGGAGAAATGGGAGCCTTGCTACGCTGTTGGGCAGGTTGCAAATTGCCAACAGCCACTCTGGAGAAGTGTACGGTGTGTCCTGAAACATCAAAAAAAAAACACAGCTTAGAGAGCATTGGGCACTTCTGCTCATGGGCGTATAAATTGGGAATACTAAAAATCAGCAAGACACAGGCCCCCCAAAGTTTAGGGCTGATCTGAAGAAGAACCTCCACTTCATTACACCTTAAATATCCCAGGAAAGAGAAAAATGGATAAAGAATTTCTGGTCCTTATGTACAACGGACTATCACTCAGCCGTGAAATCAATGTCATAAGTCTAGTAGCAGCATGATGAGTGGATTTAGGTACGACGATTCTAAGTGAAATAAGTCACACAGAAAAAGACACTTATCATAAGATATCACTTATAGAGGGAATGTAAAAACCGCTACACTTGAACTGAATTACAAAACAGAACAGAGTCACACGTTTAGAAAACACACTATGGCTGCTTAACGGGAAAGGTGAGGTGGGGTGATGCATAAAACAAGGGTTTCAAATTAGCTCACATACCGTTCCATAAACACACTATATAATAGACAAGACCTACTGCTTCCTCAGTGAACTGGACTCAACACCTCCTATTCACCGCACAAAAATATATTAGACTAGTAAGAATCTTAAAACCTATGTATGATTATCTCTCTCTAAGTGAGTCAAGTGGGTGTAAAGCGGCATAAACACAGCAGTGAAAAGCAGCTAAACCCCATTATAAAAATAAATTACTTTTCAAAACCCATGAAACAAAGATAGTGAAAGAGAGAGAAATTCTTACAAAATTCGGTCAGGGGTTGTGCTGCAACCTGGATTGACCAAACCTAGACACACAGCTAGATGAGACATAAGGGTGGACACTCTTGGGGCTGAGAGGTTTGGTTAGGTTGGGTGAGCAAACGTAGACCCTTTAAAGTAATACTGCGTGGTACCCATCCCATGGGTCCCAAAACTCCAGGTTCAAGGGTATCTTCCTACATCGAAAACATGCATGAGAAACCCAGAAGATGGTACACCGTGTGATAGGGAAAGGTTTCTAAAACGCACCTCATTTCTCATCTCCTTGTGCTCGGGTTCGCCATTCCAGCCGCTTTACTAGCAATCTCCCTACTTGGAGAATCAGCACCTTTAACCTCCTGTTCCGTACAGGTTGCACTTTGTCCTGAGGATGAACGGGAAGAGGGTAACCAATGAGAGACAAGCTCTAGGTGTTGGGACAGGCACAGGTCACTCTATTTTCCCATCAGGAAGAAGAGATAACCACAGGCTCAGCCTGCCCCCCGGAACCAGAATAGGGCCTGAAGCAATCGTGCGCTTTTGCGGCCAGCTCCCACAAAAGCGAGTTGAAAAATGGAGCTCAGGGGCACTGCAATTCACAAACCTGCAGAGTTATAAATGATAACTCTCGTCCACAAATATATTGAGGGAAGGCAACGAAGAGGATTTGAAAGCAAGGCAGAACTGCAGGAAACAGATTTCAGGAGGTAGATTCGAATCGCCTTGAAAGCACATGAAAAGAGGCAAAACGTCGACAATGATGCCCTTGGCCAAAAAGGGCGTATGCGTGTTTTTCTGAATATATTCAGGAAAAAACGCATACGCCCTTTTTGGCCAACCAAGCAACCTGGAAAGGAAAATCAGCGCTAAAAAGAAGTCTCGCTTCCCATCGGTCAAAAGGGCCATGCTGAAAAAAGTGTAAAATCCAGAAATGCAGGACAGGCCAAGGAGAAATGGGAGCCTTGCTACGCTGATGGGCGGGTTGCAAATTGTCAACAGCCACTCTGGAGAAGTGTACAGTGTGTCCTGAAACATCTAAAAAACACAGCTTAGGGAGCATTGGGCAATTCTGATCATGGGCGTATAAATTGGGATTACTAAAAATCAGCAAGATACAGGCCCCCCAATGTTTTGGGCTGCTCTGTTGACAAGAACCTCCACTTCTTTAAACCTTAAATATCCCAGGAAAGAGAAAAATGGATAAAGAATTTCTGGTCCTTATGTACAATGGACTATCACTCAGCCGTGAAATCAATGTCATAAGGCTAGTAGCAGCATGATGAGTGGATTTAGGTATGACCATTCTAAGAGAAATAAGTCACACAGAAAAAGACACTTATCATAAGATATCACTTATAGAGGGAATGTAAAAACCGCTACACTTGAACTGAATTACAAAACAGAACAGAGTCACACGTTTAGAAAAAACACTATGGCTGCTTCACGGGAAAGGAGAGGTGGGGTGATGCATAAAACAAGGGTTTCAAATGAGCTCACATACCATTCCATAAACCCACTATATAATAGACAAGACCTACTCCTTCCTCAGTGAACTGGACTCAACACCTCCTATTCAACGCACAAAAATATATCTGACTAGTAAGAATCTTAAAACCTATGTATGATTATCTCTCTGTAAGTGAGTCAAGTGGGTGTAAAGCGGCATAAACACAGCAGTGAAAAGCAACTAAACCCCATTATAAAAATAAATTACTTTTCAAAACCCATGAAACAAAGACATTGAAAGAGAGAGATATTCTTACAAAATTCGGTCAGGGGTTGTGCTGCAACCTGGATTGACCATACCTAGACACACAGCTAGATGAGACATAAGGGTGAACACCCTTGGGGCTGAGAGGTTTGGTTAGGTTGGGTGAGCAACCGTAGACCCTTTAAAGTAATACTGCGTGGTACCCATCTCATGGGTCCCAAAACTCCAGGTTCAAGGGCATCTTCCTACATCGAAAACATGCATGAGAAACCCAGAAGATGGTACACCGTGTGATCGGGAAAGGTTTCTAAAACGCACCTCATTTCTCATCTCCTTGTGCTCGGGTTCGCCATTCCAGCCGCTTTACTAGCAATCTCCCTACTTGGAGAATCAGCACCTTTAACCTCCTGTTCCGTACAGGTTGCAATTTGTCCTGAGGATGAACGGGAAGAGGGGAACCAATGAGAGACAAGCTCTAGGTGTTGGGACAGGCACAGGTCACTCTATTTTCCCATCAGGAAGAAGAGGTAACCACAGGCTCAGCCTGCCCCCTGGAACCAGAACAGGGCCTGAAGCAATCGTGCGCTTTTGCAGCCAGCTCCCACAAAAGCGAGTTGAAAAATGGAGCTCAAGGGCACTGCAATTCACAAACCTGCAGAGTTATAAATGATAACTCTCGTCCACAAATATATTGAGGGAAGGCAAAGAAGAGGATTTGAAAGCAAGGCAGAATTGCAGGAAACAGATTTCAGGAGGTAGATTCGAATCGCCTTGAAAGCACATGAAAAGCGGCAAAACGTCGACAATGATGCCCTTGGCCAAAAAGGGCGTATGCGTTTTTTCCTGAATATATTCAGGAAAAAACGCATACGCCCTTTTTGGCCAACCAAGCCACCTGGAAAGGCAAATCAGCGCTAAAAAGAAGTCTCGCTTCCCATCGGTCAAAAGGGCCATGCTGAAAAAGTGTAAAAACCAGAAATGGAGGACAGCCCAAGGAGAAATGGAAGTCTTGCTACGCTGATGGGTGGGTTGCAAATTGCCAACAGCCACTCTGGAGAAGTGTACAGTGTGTCCTGAAACATCTAAAAAACACAGCTTAGGGAGCATTGGGCAATTCTGATCATGGGCGTATAAATTGGGATTACTAAAAATCAGCAAGATACAGGCCCCCCAATGTTTTGGGCTGCTCTGTTGACAAGAACCTCCACTTCTTTAAACCTTAAATATCCCAGGAAAGAGAAAAATGGATAAAGAATTTCTGGTCCTTATGTACAATGGACTATCACTCAGCCGTGAAATCAATGTCATAAGGCTAGTAGCAGCATGATGAGTGGATTTAGGTACAACGATTCTAAGAGAAATAAGTCACACAGAAAAAGACACTTATCATAAGATATCACTTATAGAGGGAATGTAAAAACCGCTACACTTGAACTGAATTACAAAACAGAACAGAGTCACACGTTTAGAAAAAACACTATGGCTGCTTCACGGGAAAGGAGAGGTGGGGTGATGCATAAAACAAGGGTTTAAAATTAGCTCACCTACCGTTCCATAAACCCACTATATAATAGACAAGACCTACTCCTTCCTCAGTGAACTGGACTCAACACCTCCTATTCAACGCACAAAAATATATCTGACTAGTAAGAATCTTAAAACCTATGTATGATTATCTCTCTGTAAGTGAGTCAAGTGGGTGTAAAGCGGCATAAACACAGCAGTGAAAAGCAACTAAACCCCATTATAAAAATAAATTACTTTTCAAAACCCATGAAACAAAGACATTGAAAGAGAGAGATATTCTTACAAAATTCGGTCAGGGGTTGTGCTGCAAACTGGATTGACCATACCTAGACACACAGCTAGATGAGACATAAGGGTGAACACCCTTGGGGCTGAGAGGTTTGGTTAGGTTGGGTGAGCAACCGTAGACCCTTTAAAGTAATACTGCGTGGTACCCATCTCATGGGTCCCAAAACTCCAGGTTCAAGGGCATCTTCCTACATCGAAAACATGCATGAGAAACCCAGAAGATGGTACACCGTGTGATCGGGAAAGGTTTCTAAAACGCACCTCATTTCTCATCTCATTGTGCTCGGGTTCGCCATTCCAGCCGCTTTACTAGCAATCTCCCTACTTGGAGAATCAGCACCTTTAACCTCCTGTTCCGTACAGGTTGCAATTTGTCCTGAGGATGAACGGGAAGAGGGGAACCAATGAGAGACAAGCTCTAGGTGTTGGGACAGGCACAGGTCACTCTATTTTCAGATCAGGAAGAAGAGGTAACCACAGGCTCAGCCTGCCCCCTGGAACCAGAACAGGGCCTGAAGCAATCGTGCGCTTTTGCAGCCAGCTCCCACAAAAGCGAGTTGAAAAATGGAGCTCAAGGGCACTGCAATTCACAAACCTGCAGAGTTATAAATGATAACTCTCGTCCACAAATATATTGAGGGAAGGCAACGAAGAGGATTTGAAAGCAAGGCAGAATTGCAGGAAACAGATTTCAGGAGGTAGATTCGAATCGCCTTGAAAGCACATGAAAAGCGGCAAAAGCTCGACAATGATGCCCTTGGCCAAAAAGGGCGTATGCGTTTTTTCCTGAATATATTCAGGAAAAAACGCATACGCCCTTTTTGGCCAACCAAGCCACCTGGAAAGGCAAATCAGCGCTAAAAAGAAGTCTCGCTTCCCATCGGTCAAAAGGGCCATGCTGAAAAAGTGTAAAAACCAGAAATGCAGGACAGCCCAAGGAGAAATGGAAGTCTTGCTATGCTGATGGGTGGGTTGCAAATTGCCAACAGCCACTCTGGAGAAGTGTACAGTGTGTCGTGAAACATCTAAAAAACACAGCTTAGAGAGCATTGGGCAATTCTGCTCATGGGCGTATAAATTGGGATTACTAAAAATCAGCAAGATACAGGCCCCCCAATGTTTTGGGCTGCTCTGTTGACAAGAACCTCCACTTCTTTACACCTTAAATATCCCAGGAAAGAGAAAAATGGATAAAGAATTTCTGGTCCTTATGTACAATGGACTATCACTCAGCCGTGAAATCAATGTCATAAGGCTAGTAGCAGCATGATGAGTGGATTTAGGTACAACGATTCTAAGAGAAATAAGTCACACAGAAAAAGACACTTATCATAAGATATCACTTATAGAGGGAATATAAAAACCGCTACACTTGAACTGAATTACAAAACAGAACAGAGTCACACGTTTAGAAAAAACACTATGGCTGCTTCACGGGAAAGGAGAGGTGGGGTGATGCATAAAACAAGGGTTTAAAATTAGCTCACCTACCGTTCCATAAACCCACTATATAATAGACAAGACCTACTCCTTCCTCAGTGAACTGGACTCAACACCTCCTATTCACCGCACAAAAATATATCTGACTAGTAAGAATCTTAAAACCTATGTATGATTATCTCTTTGTAAGTGAGTCAAGTGGGTGCAAACCGGCATAAACACAGCAGTGAAAAGCAGCTAAACCCCATTATAGAAATAAATTACTTTTCAAAACCCATGAAACAAAGACATTGAAAGAGAGAGACATTCTTACAAAATTCGGTCAGGGGTTGTGATGCAACCTGGATTGACCATACCTAGACACACAGCTAGATGAGACATAAGGGTGGACACCCTTGGGGCTGAGAGATTTGGTTAGGTTGGGTGAGCAAACGTAGACCCTTTAAAGTAATACTGCGTGGTACCCATCCCATGGGTCCCAAAACTCCAGGTTCAAGGGCATCTTCCTACATCGAAAACATGCATGAGAAACCCAGAAGATGGTACACCGTGTGATCGGGAAAGGTTTCTAAAACGCACCTCATTTCTCATCTCCTTGTGCTCGGGTTCGCCATTCCAGCCGCTTTACTAGCAATCTCCCTACTTGGAGAATCAGCACCTTTAACCTCCTGTTCCGTACAGGTTGCAATTTGTCCTGAGGATGAACGGGAAGAGGGGAACCAATGAGAGACAAGCTCTAGGTGTTGGGACAGGCACAGGTCACTCTATTTTCCCATCAGGAAGAAGAGATAACCACAGGCTCAGCCTGCCCCCCGGAACCAGAATAGGGCCCTTAAGCAATCGTGCGCTTTTGCAGCCAGCTCCCACAAAAGCGAGTTGAAAAATGGAGCTCAGGGGCACTGCAATTCACAAACCTGCAGAGTTATAAATGATAACTCTCGTCCACAAATATATTGAGGGAAGGCAAAGAAGAGGATTTGAAAGCAAGGCAGAATTGCAGGAAACATATTTCAGGAGGTAGATTCGAATCGCCTTGAAAGCACATGAAAAGCGGCAAAACGTCGACAATGATGCCCTTGGCCAAAAAGGGCGTATGTGTTTTTTCCTGAATATATTCAGGAAAAAACGCATACGCCCTTTTTGGCCAACCAAGCCACCTGGAAAGGCAAATCAGCGCTAAAAAGAAGTCTCGCTTCCCATCGGTCAAAAGGGCCATGCTGAAAAAAGTGTAAAAACCAGAAATGCAGGACAGCCCAAGGAGAAATGAAAGTCTTGCTACGCTGATGGGTGGGTTGCAAATTGCCAATAGCCACTCTGGAGAAGTGTACAGTGTGTCCTGAAACATCTAAAAAACACAGCTTCGAGAGCATTGGGCACTTCTGCTCATGGGTGTATAAATTGGGAAAACTAAAAATCAGCAAGACACAGGCACCCCAAAGTTTAGGGCTGCTGTGTTGACAAGAACCTCCACCTCATTACACCTTAAATATCCCAGGAAAGAGAAAAATGGATAAAGAATTTCTGGTCCTTATGTACAATGGACTATCACTCAGCCGTGAAATCAATGTCATAAGGCTAGTAGCAGCATGATGAGGGGATTTAGGTACGACGATTCTAAGTGAAATAAGTCACACAGAAAAAGACACTTATCATAAGATATCACTTATAGAGGAAATGTAAAAACCGCTACACTTGAACAGAATTACAAAACAGAACAGAGTCACACGTTTAGAAAACACACTATGGCTGCTTCTCGGGAAAGGTGAGGTGGGGTGATGCATAAAACAAGGGTTTCAAATTAGCTCACATACCGTTCCATAACCCAATATGTAATAGACAAGACCTACTCCTTCCTCAGTGAACTGGACTCAACACCTCCTATTCACCGCACAAGAATATATCTGACTAGTAAGAATCTTAAAACCTATGTATGATTATCTCTCTGTAAGTGAGTCAAGTGGGTGTAAAGCAGCATAAACACAGCAGTGAAAAGCAGCTAAACCCCATTATAAAAATAAATTACTTTTCAAAACCCATGAAACAAAGACAGTGAAAGAGAGAGAAATTCTTACAAAATTCGGGCAGGGGTTGTGATGAAACCTGGATTGACCATACCTAGACACACAGTTGGTGAGACATAAGGGTGGACACCCTTGGGGCTGAGAGGTTTGGTTAGGTTGGGTGAGCAAACGTAGACTCTTTAAAGTAATACTGCGTGGTACCCATCCCATGGGTCCCAAAACTCCAGGTTCAAGGGCATCTTCCTACATCGAAAACATGCATGAGAAACCCAGAAGATGGTACACCGTGTGATCGGGAAAAGTTTCTAAAACGCACCTCATTTCTCATCTCCTTGTGCTCGGGTTCGCCATTCCAACCGCTTTACTAGCAATCTCCCTACTTGGAGAATCAGCACCTTTAACCTCCTGTTCCGTACAGGTTGTAATTTGTCCTGAGGATGAACGGGAAGAGGGGAACCAATGAGAGACAAGCTCTAGGTGTTGGGACAGGCATAGGTCACTCTATTTTCCCATCAGGAAGAAGAGATATCCACAGGCTCAGCCTGCCCCCTGGAACCAGAATAGGGCCTGAAGCCATCCTGTACTTTTGCGGCCAGCTCCCACAAAAGCAAGTTGAAAAATGGAGCTCAGGGGCACTGCAATTCACAAACCTGCAGAGTTATAAATGATAACTCTCGTCCACAAATATATTGAGGGAAGGCAACGAAGAGGATTTGAAAGCAAGGCAGAATTGCAGGCAACAGATTTCAGGAGGTAGATTCGAATCGCCTTGAAAGCACATGAAAAGAGGCAAAACGTCGACAATGATGCCCTTGGCCAAAAAGGGCGTATGCGTTTTTTCCTGAATATATTCAGGAAAAAACGCATACGCCCTTTTTGGCCAACCAAGCAACCTGGAAAGGCAAATCAGCGCTACAAAGAAGTCTCGCTTCCCATCGGTCAAAAGGGCCATGCTGAAAAAAGTGTAAAAACCAGAAATGCAGGACAGGCCAAGGAGAAATGGGAGCCTTGCTACGCTGATGGGCGGGTTGCAAATTGCCAACAGCCACTCTGGAGAAGTGAACTGTGTGTCCTGAAACATCTAAAAAACACAGCTTAGAGAGCATTGGGAACTTCTGCTCATGGGCGTATAAATTGGGAAAACTAAAAATCAGCAAGACACAGGCAACCCAAAGTTTAGTGCTGCTCTGTTGACAAGAACCTCCACCTCATTACACCTTAAATATCCCAGGAAAGAGAAAAATGGATAAAGAATTTCTGGTCCTTATGTACAATGGACTATCACTCAGCCATGAAATCAATGTCATAAGGCTAGTAGCAGCATGATGAGTGGATTTAGGTATGACGATTCTAAGAGAAATAAGTCACACAGAAAAAGACACTTATCATAAGATATCACTTATAGAGGGAATGTAAAAACCGCTACACTTGAACAGAATTACAAAACAGAACAGAGTCACACGTTTAGAAAACACACTATGGCTGCTTCTCGGGAAAGGTGAGGTGGGGTGATGCATAAAACAAGGGTTTCAAATTAGCTCACATACCGTTCCATAACCCAATATGTAATAGACAAGACCTACTCCTTCCTCAGTGAACTGGACTCAACACCTCCTATTCACCGCACAAGAATATATCTGACTAGTAAGAATCTTAAAACCTATGTATGATTATCTCTCTGTAAGTGAGTCAAGTGGGTGTAAAGCGGCATAAACACAGCAGTGAAAAGCAGCTAAACCCCATTATAAAAATAAATTACTTTTCAAAACCCATGAAACAAAGACAGTGAAAGAGAGAGAAATTCTTACAAAATTCGGTCAGGGGTTGTGATGCACCCTGGATTGACCATACCTAGACACACAGTTGGTGAGACCTAAGGGTGGACACCCTTGGGGCTGAGAGGTTTGGTTAGGTTGGGTGAGCAAACGTAGACCCTTAAAAGTAATACTGCGTGGTACCCATCCCATGGGTCCCAAAGCTCCAGGTTCAAGGGCATGTTCCTACATCGAAAACATGCATGAGAAACCCAGAAGATGGTACACCGTGTGATCGGGAAAGGTTTCTAAAACGCACCTCATTTCTCATCTCCTTGTGCTCGGGTTCGCCATTCCAGCCGCTTTACTAGCAATCTCCCTACTTGGAGAATCAGCACCTTTAACCTCCTGTTCCGTACAGGTTGCAATTTGTCCTGAGGATGAACGGGAAGAGGGGAACCAATGAGAGACAAGCTCTAGGTGTTGGGACAGGCATAGGTCACTCTATTTTCCCATCAGGAAGAAGAGATATCCACAGGCTCAGCCTGCCCCCCGGAACCAGAATAGGGCCTGAAGCAATCGTGCGCTTTTGCGGCCAGCTCCCACAAAAGCGAGTTGAAAAATGGAGCTCAGGGGCACTGCAATTCACAAACCTGCAGAGTTATAAATGATAACTCTCATCCACATATATATTGAGGGAAGGCAACGAAGAGGGTTTGAAATCAAGGCAGAATTGCAGGAAACATATTTCAGGAGGTAGATTCGAATCGCCTTGAAAGCACATGAAAAGCGTAAAAAGGTCGACAATGATGCCCTTGGCCAAAAAGGGCGTATGCGTTTTTTCATGAATATATTCAGGAAAAAACGCATACGCCCTTTTTGGCCAACCAAGCAACCTGGAAAGGCAAATCAGCGCTAAAAAGAAATCTCGCTTCCCATCGGTCAAAAGGGCCATGGTGAAAAAAGTGTAAAAACCAGAAATGCAGGACAGGCCAAGGAGAAATGGGAGCCTTGCTACGCTGATGGGCGGGTTGCAAATTGCCAACAGCCACTCTGGAGAAGTGAACGGTGTGTCCTGAAACATCTAAAAAACACAGCTTAGAGAGCATTGGGCACTTCTGCTCATGGGCGTATAAATTGGGAAAACTAAAAATCAGCGAGACACAGGCAACCCAAAGTTTAGGGCTGCTCTGTTGACAAGAACCTCCACCTCATTACACCTTAAATATCCCAGGAAAGAGAAAAATGGATAAAGAATTTCTGGTCCTTATGTACAACGGACTATCACTCAGCCGTGAAATCAATGTCATAAGGGTAGTAGCAGCATGATGAGTGGATTTAGGTACGACGATTCTAAGTGAAATAAGTCACACAGAAAAAGACACTTATCATAAGATATCACTTACAGAGGGAATGTAAAAACCGCTACACTTGAACTGAATTACAAAACAGAACAGAGTAACACGTTTAGAAAAAACACTATGGCTGCTTCACGGAAAAGGAGAGGTGGGGTGATGCATAAAACAAGGGTTTCACATTAGCTCACATACCGTTCCATAAACCCACTATATAATAGACAATACCTACTCCTTCCTCAGTGAACTGGACTCAACACCTCCTATTCACCGCACAAAACTACATCTGACTAGTAAGAATCTTAAAACCTATTTATGATTATCTCTCTGTAAGTGAGTCAAGTAGGTGTAAAGAGGCATAAACACAGCAGTGAAAAGCAGCTAAACCCCATTATAAAAATAAATTACTTTTCAAAACCCATGAAACAAGACAGTGAAAGAGAGAGAAATTCTTACAAAATTCGGTCAGGGGTTGTGCGGCAACCTGGATTGACCATACCTAGACACACAGCTAGATGAGACATAAGGGTGGACACCCTTGGGGCTGAGAGGTTTGGTTAGGTTGGGTGAGCAAACGTAGACCCTTTAAAGTAATACTGCGTGGTACCCATCCCATGGGTTCCAAAACTCCAGGTTCAAGGGCATCTTCCTACATCGAAAACATGCATGAGAAACGCAGAAGATGGTACCCCGTGTGATCGGGAAAGGTTTCTAAAACGCACCTCATTTCTCATCTCCTTGTGCTCGGGTTCGCCATTCCAGCCGCTTTACTAGCAATCTCCCTACTTGGAGAATCAGCACCTTTAACCTCCTGTTCCGTACAGGTTGCAATTTGTCCTGAGGATGAACGGGAAGAGGGGAACCAATGAGAGACAAGCTCTAGGTGTTGGGACAGGCACAGGTCACTCTATTTTCCCATCAGGAAGAAGAGGTAACCACAGGCTCAGCCTGCCCCCCGGAACCAGAATAGGGCCTGAAGCAATCGTGCGCTTTTGCGGCCAGCTCCCACAAAAGCGAGTTGAAAAATGGAGCTCAGGGGCACTGCAATTCACAAACCTGCAGAGTTATAAATGATAACTCTCATCCACAAATATATTGAGGGAAGGCAACGAAGAGGATTTGAAAGCAAGGAAGAATTGCAGGAAACATATTTCAGGAGGTAGATTCGAATCGCCTTGAAAGCACATGAAAAGCGTAAAAAGGTCGACAATGATGCCTTTGGCCAAAAAGGGCGTATGCGTTTTTTCCTGAGTATATTCAGGAAAAAACGCATACGCCCTTTTTGGCCAACCAAGCAACCTGGAAAGGCAAGTCAGCGCTACAAAGAAGTCTCGCTTCCCATCGGTCAAAAGGGCCATGCTGAAAAAAGTGTAAAAACCAGAAATGCAGGACAGGCCATGGAGAAATGGGAGCCTTTCTATGCTGATGGGCGGGTTGCAAATTGCCAACAGCCACTCTGGAGAAGTGTATGGTGTGTCCTGAAACATCTAAAAAACACAGCTTAGAGAGCATTGGGCACTTCTGCTCATGGGTGTATAAATTGGGAAAACTAAAAATCAGCAAGACACAGGCACCCCAAAGTTTAGGGCTGCTGTGTTGACAAGAACCTCCACCTCATTACACCTTAAATATCCCAGGAAAGAGAAAAATGGATAAAGAATTTCTGGTCCTTATGTACAATGGACTATCACTCAGCCGTGAAATCAATGTCATAAGGCTAGTAGCAGCATGATGAGGGGATTTAGGTACGACGATTCTAAGTGAAATAAGTCACACAGAAAAAGACACTTATCATAAGATATCACTTATAGAGGAAATGTAAAAACCGCTACACTTGAACAGAATTACAAAACAGAACAGAGTCACACGTTTAGAAAACACACTATGGCTGCTTCTCGGGAAAGGTGAGGTGGGGTGATGCATAAAACAAGGGTTTCAAATTAGCTCACATACCGTTCCATAACCCAATATGTAATAGACAAGACCTACTCCTTCCTCAGTGAACTGGACTCAACACCTCCTATTCACCGCACAAGAATATATCTGACTAGTAAGAATCTTAAAACCTATGTATGATTATCTCTCTGTAAGTGAGTCAAGTGGGTGTAAAGCAGCATAAACACAGCAGTGAAAAGCAGCTAAACCCCATTATAACAATAAATTACTTTTCAAAACCCATGAAACAAAGACAGTGAAAGAGAGAGAAATTCTTACAAAATTCGGTCAGGGGTTGTGATGCAACCTGGATTGACCATACCTAGACACACAGTTGGTGAGACATAAGGGTGGACACCCTTGGGGCTGAGAGGTTTGGTTAGGTTGGGTGAGCAAACGTAGACCCTTTAAAGTAATACTGCGTGGTACCCATCCCATGGGTCCCAAAACTCCAGGTTCAAGGGCATCTTCCTACATCGAAAACATGCATGAGAAACCCAGAAGATGGTACACCGTGTGATCGGGAAAGGTTTCTAAAACGCACCTCATTTCTCATCTCCTTGTGCTCGGGTTCGCCATTCCAACCGCTTTACTAGCAATCTCCCTACTTGGAGAATCAGCACCTTTAACCTCCTGTTCCGTACAGGTTGTAATTTGTCCTGAGGATGAACGGGAAGAGGGGAACCAATGAGAGACAAGCTCTAGGTGTTGGGACAGGCATAGGTCACTCTATTTTCCCATCAGGAAGAAGAGATATCCACAGGCTCAGCCTGCCCCCTGGAACCAGAATAGGGCCTGAAGCCATCCTGTACTTTTGCGGCCAGCTCCCACAAAAGCGAGTTGAAAAATGGAGCTCAGGGGCACTGCAATTCACAAACCTGCAGAGTTATAAATGATAACTCTCGTCCACAAATATATTGAGGGAAGGCAACGAAGAGGATTTGAAAGCAAGGCAGAATTGCAGGCAACAGATTTCAGGAGGTAGATTCGAATCGCCTTGAAAGCACATGAAAAGAGGCAAAACGTCGACAATGATGCCCTTGGCCAAAAAGGGCGTATGCGTTTTTTCCTGAATATATTCAGGAAAAAACGCATACGCCCTTTTTGGCCAACCAAGCAACCTGGAAAGGCAAATCAGCGCTAAAAAGAAGTCTCGCTTCCCATCGGTCAAAAGGGCCATGCTGAAAAAAGTGTAAAAACCAGAAATGCAGGACAGGCCAAGGAGAAATGGGAGCCTTGCTACGCTGATGGGCGGGTTGCAAATTGCCAACAGCCACTCTGGAGAAGTGAACGGTGTGTCCTGAAACATCTAAAAAACACAGCTTAGAGAGCATTGGGCACTTCTGCTCATGGGCGTATAAATTGGGAAAACTAAAAATCAGCAAGACACAGGCAACCCAAAGTTTAGTGCTGCTCTGTTGACAAGAACCTCCACCTCATTACACCTTAAATATCCCAGGAAAGAGAAAAATGGATAAAGAATTTCTGGTCCTTATGTACAATGGACTATCACTCAGCCGTGAAATCAATGTCATAAGGCTAGTAGCAGCATGATGAGTGGATTTAGGTATGACGATTCTAAGAGAAATAAGTCACACAGAAAAAGACACTTATCATAAGATATCACTTATAGAGGGAATGTAAAAACCGCTACACTTGAACAGAATTACAAAACAGAACAGAGTCACACGTTTAGAAAACACACTATGGCTGCTTCTCGGGAAAGGTGAGGTGGGGTGATGCATAAAACAAGGGTTTCAAATTAGCTCACATACCGTTCCATAACCCAATATGTAATAGACAAGACCTACTCCTTCCTCAGTGAACTGGACTCAACACCTCCTAGTCACCGCACAAGAATATATCTGACTAGTAAGAATCTTAAAACCTATGTATGATTATCTCTCTGTAAGTGAGTCAAGTGGGTGTAAAGCGGCATAAACACAGCAGTGAAAAGCAGCTAAACCCCATTATAAAAATAAATTACTTTTCAAAACCCATGAAACAAAGACAGTGAAAGAGAGAGAAATTCTTACAAAATTCGGTCAGGGGTTGTGATGCAACCTGGATTGACCATACCTAGACACACAGTTGGTGAGACATAAGGGTGGACACCCTTGGGGCTGAGAGGTTTGGTTAGGTTGGGTGAGCAAACGTAGACCCTTTAAAGTAATACTGCGTGGTACCCATCCCATGGGTCCCAAAGCTCCAGGTTCAAGGGCATGTTCCTACATCGAAAACATGCATGAGAAACCCAGAAGATGGTACACCGTGTGATCGGGAAAGGTTTCTAAAACGCACCTCATTTCTCATCTCCTTGTGCTCGGGTTCGCCATTCCAGCCGCTTTACTAGCAATCTCCCTACTTGGAGAATCAGCACCTTTAACCTCCTGTTCCGTACAGGTTGCAATTTGTCCTGAGGATGAACGGGAAGAGGGGAACCAATGAGAGACAAGCTCTAGGTGTTGGGACAGGCATAGGTCACTCTATTTTCCCATCAGGAAGAAGAGATATCCACAGGCTCAGCCTGCCCCCCGGAACCAGAATAGGGCCTGAAGCAATCGTGCGCTTTTGCGGCCAGCTCCCACAAAAGCGAGTTGAAAAATGGAGCTCAGGGGCACTGCAATTCACAAACCTGCAGAGTTATAAATGATAACTCTCATCCACATATACATTGAGGGAAGGCAACGAAGAGGGTTTGAAATCAAGGCAGAATTGCAGGAAACATATTTCAGGAGGTAGATTCGAATCGCCTTGAAAGCACATGAAAAGCGTAAAAAGGTCGACAATGATGCCCTTGGCCAAAAAGGGCGTATGCGTTTTTTCCTGAATATATTCAGGAAAAAACGCATACGCCCTTTTTGGCCAACCAAGCAACCTGGAAAGGCAAATCAGCGCTAAAAAGAAGTCTCGCTTCCCATCGGTCAAAAGGGCCATGGTGAAAAAAGTGTAAAAACCAGAAATGCAGGACAGGCCAAGGAGAAATGGGAGCCTTGCTACGCTGATGGGCGGGTTGCAAATTGCCAACAGCCACTCTGGAGAAGTGAACGGTGTGTCCTGAAACATCTAAAAAACACAGCTTAGAGAGCATTGGGCACTTCTGCTCATGGGCGTATAAATTGGGAAAACTAAAAATCAGCGAGACACAGGCAACCCAAAGTTTAGGGCTGCTCTGTTGACAAGAACCTCCACCTCATTACACCTTAAATATCCCAGGAAAGAGAAAATGGATAAAGAATTTCTGGTCCTTATGTACAACGGACTATCACTCAGCCGTGAAATCAATGTCATAAGGGTAGTAGCAGCATGATGAGTGGATTTAGGTACGACGATTCTAAGTGAAATAAGTCACACAGAAAAAGACACTTATCATAAGATATCACTTACAGAGGGAATGTAAAAACCGCTACACTTGAACTGAATTACAAAACAGAACAGAGTAACACGTTTAGAAAAAACACTATGGCTGCTTCACGGAAAAGGAGAGGTGGGGTGATGCATAAAACAAGGGTTTCACATTAGCTCACATACCGTTCCATAAACCCACTATATAATAGACAATACCTACTCCTTCCTCAGTGAACTGGACTCAACACCTCCTATTCAACGCACAAAACTACATCTGACTAGTAAGAATCTTAAAACCTATGTATGATTATCTCTCTGTAAGTGAGTCAAGTAGGTGTAAAGAGGCATAAACACAGCAGTGAAAAGCAGCTAAACCCCATTATAAAAATAAATTACTTTTCAAAACCCATGAAACAAGACAGTGAAAGAGAGAGAAATTCTTACAAAATTCGGTCAGGGGTTGTGCGGCAACCTGGATTGACCATACCTAGACACACAGCTAGATGAGACATAAGGGTGGACACCCTTGGGGCTGAGAGGTTTGGTTAGGTTGGGTGAGCAAACGTAGACCCTTTAAAGTAATACTGCGTGGTACCCATCCCATGGGTTCCAAAACTCCAGGTTCAAGGGCATCTTCCTACATCGAAAACATGCATGAGAAACGCAGAAGATGGTACCCCGTGTGATCGGGAAAGGTTTCTAAACGCACCTCATTTCTCATCTCCTTGTGCTCGGGTTCGCCATTCCAGCCGCTTTACTAGCAATCTCCCTACTTGGAGAATCAGCACCTTTAACCTCCTGTTCCGTACAGGTTGCAATTTGTCCTGAGGATGAACGGGAAGAGGGGGAACCAATGAGAGACAAGCTCTAGGTGTTGGGACAGGCACAGGTCACTCTATTTTCCCATCAGGAAGAAGAGGTAACCACAGGCTCAGCCTGCCCCCCGGAACCAGAATAGGGCCTGAAGCAATCGTGCGCTTTTGCGGCCAGCTCCCACAAAAGCGAGTTGAAAAATGGAGCTCAGGGGCACTGCAATTCACAAACCTGCAGAGTTATAAATGATAACTCTCATCCACAAATATATTGAGGGAAGGCAACGAAGAGGATTTGAAAGCAAGGAAGAATTGCAGGAAACATATTTCAGGAGGTAGATTCGAATCGCCTTGAAAGCACATGAAAAGCGTAAAAAGGTCGACAATGATGCCCTTGGCCAAAAAGGGCGTATGCGTTTTTTCCTGAATATATTCAGGAAAAAACGCATACGCCCTTTTTGGCCAACCAAGCAACCTGGAAAGGCAAGTCAGCGCTACAAAGAAGTCTCGCTTCCCATCGGTCAAAAGGGCCATGCTGAAAAAAGTGTAAAAACCAGAAATGCAGGACAGGCCATGGAGAAATGGGAGCCTTTCTATGCTGATGGGCGGGTTGCAAATTGCCAACAGCCACTCTGGAGAAGTGTATGGTGTGTCCTGAAACATCTAAAAAACACAGCTTAGAGAGCATTGGGCACTTCTGCTCATGGGTGTATAAATTGGGAAAACTAAAAATCAGCAAGACACAGGCACCCCAAAGTTTAGGGCTGCTGTGTTGACAAGAACCTCCACCTCATTACACCTTAAATATCCCAGGAAAGAGAAAAATGGATAAAGAATTTCTGGTCCTTATGTACAATGGACTATCACTCAGCCGTGAAATCAATGTCATAAGGCTAGTAGCAGCATGATGAGGGGATTTAGGTACGACGATTCTAAGTGAAATAAGTCACACAGAAAAAGACACTTATCATAAGATATCACTTATAGAGGAAATGTAAAAACCGCTACACTTGAACAGAATTACAAAACAGAACAGAGTCACACGTTTAGAAAACACACTATGGCTGCTTCTCGGGAAAGGTGAGGTGGGGTGATGCATAAAACAAGGGTTTCAAATTAGCTCACATACCGTTCCATAACCCAATATGTAATAGACAAGACCTACTCCTTCCTCAGTGAACTGGACTCAACACCTCCTATTCACCGCACAAGAATATATCTGACTAGTAAGAATCTTAAAACCTATGTATGATTATCTCTCTGTAAGTGAGTCAAGTGGGTGTAAAGCAGCATAAACACAGCAGTGAAAAGCAGCTAAACCCCATTATAACAATAAATTACTTTTCAAAACCCATGAAACAAAGACAGTGAAAGAGAGAGAAATTCTTACAAAATTCGGTCAGGGGTTGTGATGCAACCTGGATTGACCATACCTAGACACACAGTTGGTGAGACATAAGGGTGGACACCCTTGGGGCTGAGAGGTTTGGTTAGGTTGGGTGAGCAAACGTAGACCCTTTAAAGTAATACTGCGTGGTACCCATCCCATGGGTCCCAAAACTCCAGGTTCAAGGGCATCTTCCTACATCGAAAACATGCATGAGAAACCCAGAAGATGGTACACCGTGTGATCGGGAAAGGTTTCTAAAACGCACCTCATTTCTCATCTCCTTGTGCTCGGGTTCGCCATTCCAACCGCTTTACTAGCAATCTCCCTACTTGGAGAATCAGCACCTTTAACCTCCTGTTCCGTACAGGTTGTAATTTGTCCTGAGGATGAACGGGAAGAGGGGAACCAATGAGAGACAAGCTCTAGGTGTTGGGACAGGCATAGGTCACTCTATTTTCCCATCAGGAAGAAGAGATATCCACAGGCTCAGCCTGCCCCCTGGAACCAGAATAGGGCCTGAAGCCATCCTGTACTTTTGCGGCCAGCTCCCACAAAAGCGAGTTGAAAAATGGAGCTCAGGGGCACTGCAATTCACAAACCTGCAGAGTTATAAATGATAACTCTCGTCCACAAATATATTGAGGGAAGGCAACGAAGAGGATTTGAAAGCAAGGCAGAATTGCAGGCAACAGATTTCAGGAGGTAGATTCGAATCGCCTTGAAAGCACATGAAAAGAGGCAAAACGTCGACAATGATGCCCTTGGCCAAAAAGGGCGTATGCGTTTTTTCCTGAATATATTCAGGAAAAAACGCATACGCCCTTTTTGGCCAACCAAGCAACCTGGAAAGGCAAATCAGCGCTAAAAAGAAGTCTCGCTTCCCATCGGTCAAAAGGGCCATGCTGAAAAAAGTGTAAAAACCAGAAATGCAGGACAGGCCAAGGAGAAATGGGAGCCTTGCTACGCTGATGGGCGGGTTGCAAATTGCCAACAGCCACTCTGGAGAAGTGAACGGTGTGTTCTGAAACATCTAAAAAACACAGCTTAGAGAGCATTGGGCACTTCTGCTCATGGGCGTATAAATTGGGATAACTAAAAATCAGCAAGACACAGGCAACCCAAAGTTTAGTGCTGCTCTGTTGACAAGAACCTCCACCTCATTACACCTTAAATATCCCAGGAAAGAGAAAAATGGATAAAGAATTTCTGGTCCTTATGTACAATGGACTATCACTCAGCCGTGAAATCAATGTCATAAGGCTAGTAGCAGCATGATGAGTGGATTTAGGTATGACGATTCTAAGAGAAATAAGTCACACAGAAAAAGACACTTATCATAAGATATCACTTATAGAGGGAATGTAAAAACCGCTACACTTGAACAGAATTACAAAACAGAACAGAGTCACACGTTTAGAAAACACACTATGGCTGCTTCTCGGGAAAGGTGAGGTGGGGTGATGCATAAAACAAGGGTTTCAAATTAGCTCACATACCGTTCCATAACCCAATATGTAATAGACAAGACCTACTCCTTCCTCAGTGAACTGGACTCAAGACCTCCTATTCACCGCACAAGAATATATCTGACTAGTAAGAATCTTAAAACCTATGTATGATTATCTCTCTGTAAGTGAGTCAAGTGGGTGTAAAGCAACATAAACACAGCAGTGAAAAGCAGCTAAACCCCATTATAAAAATAAATTACTTTTCAAAACCCATGAAACAAAGACAGTGAAAGAGAGAGAAATTCTTACAAAATTCGGTCAGGGGTTGTGATGCAACCTGGATTGACCATACCTAGACACACAGTTGGTGAGACATAAGGGTGGACACCCTTGGGGCTGAGAGGTTTGGTTAGGTTGGGTGAGCAAACGTAGACCCTTTAAAGTAATACTGCGTGGTACCCATCCCATGGGTTACAAAACTCCAAGTTCAAGGGCATCTTCCTACATCGAAAACATGCATGAGAAACGCAGAAGATGGTACCCCGTGTGATCGGGAAAGGATTCTAAAACGCACCTCATTTCTCATCTCCTTGTGCTCGGGTTCGCCATTCCAGCCGCTTTACTAGCAATCTCCCTACTTGGAGAATCAGCACCTTTAACCTCCTGTTCCGTACAGGTTGTAATTTGTCCTGAGGATGAACGGGAAGAGGGGAACCAATGAGAGACAAGCTCTAGGTTTTGGGACAGGCATAGGTCACTCTATTTTCCCATCAGGAAGAAGAGATATCCACAGGCTCAGCCTGCCCCCCGGAACCAGAATAGGGCCTGAAGACATCCTGCGCTTTTGCGGCCAGTTCCCACAAAAGCGAGTTGAAAAATGGAGCTCAGGGGCACTGCAATTCACAAACCTGCAGAGTTATAAATGATAACTCTCGTCCACAAATATATTGAGGGAAGGCAACGAAGAGGATTTGAAAGCAAGGCAGAATTGCAGGCAACAGATTTCAGGAGGTAGATTCGAATCGCCTTGAAAGCACATGAAAAGAGGCAAAACGTCGACAATGATGCCCTTGGCCAAAAAGGGCGTATGCGTTTTTTCCTGAATATATCCAGGAAAAAACGCATACGCCCTTTTTGGCCAACCAAGTAACCTGGAAATGCAAATCAGCGCTAAAAAGAAGTCTCGCTTCCCATCGGTCAAAAGGGCCATGCTGAAAAAAGTGTAAAAACCAGAAATGCAGGACAGGCCATGGAGAAATGGAAGCCTTGCTACGCTGATGGGCGGGTTGCAAATTGCCAACAGCCACTCTGGAGCAGTGTACGGTGTGTCCTTAAACATCTAAAAAACACAGCTTAGAGAGCATTGGGCACTTCTGCTCATGGGCGTATAAATTGGAAAAACTAAAAATCAGCAAGACACAGGCAACCCAAAGTTTACGGCTGCTCTGTTGACAAGAACCTCCACCTCATTACACCTTAAATATCCCAGGAAAGAGAAAAATGGATAAAGAATTTCTGGTCCTTATGTACAACGGACTATCACTCAGCCGTGAAATCAATGTCATAAGGCTAGTAGCAGCATGATGAGTGGATTTAGGTACGACGATTCTAAGTGAAAGAAGTCACACAGAAATAGACACTTATCACAAGATATCACTTATAGAGGGAATGTAAAACCCGCTACACTTGAACAGAATTACGAAACAGAACAGAGTCACACGTTTAGAAAACACACTATGGCTGCTTCTCGGAAAAGGTGAGGTGGGGTGATGCATAAAACAAGGGTTTCAAATTAGCTCACATACCGTTCCATAACCCAATATGTAATAGACAAGACCTACTCCTTCCTCAGTGAACTGGACTCAACACCTCCTATTCACCTCACAAGAATATACCTGACTAGTAAGAATCTTAAAACCTATGTATGATTATCTCTCTGTAAGTGAGTCAAGTGGGTGTAAAGCAACATAAACACAGCAGTGAAAAGCAGCTAAACCCCATTATAAAAATAAATTACTTTTCAAAACCCATGAAACAAAGACAGTGAAAGAGAGAGAAATTCTTACAAAATTCGGTCAGGGGTTGTGATGCAACCTGGATTGACCATACCTAGACACACAGTTGGTGAGACATAAGGGTGGACACCCTTGGGGCTGAGAGGTTTGGTTAGGTTGGGTGAGCAAACGTAGACCCTTTAAAGTAATACTGCGTGGTACCCATCCCATGGGTCCCAAAGCTCCAGGTTCAAGGGCATCTTCCTACATCGAAAACATGCATGAGAAACCCAGAAGATGGTACACCGTGTGATCGGGAAAGGTTTCTAAAACGCACCTCATTTCTCATCTCCTTGTGCTCGGGTTCGCCATTCCAGCCGCTTTACTAGCAATCTCCCTACTTGGAGAATCAGCACCTTTAACCTCCTGTTCCGTACAGGTTGCAATTTGTCCTGAGGATGAACGGGAAGAGGGGAACCAATGAGAGACAAGCTCTAGGTGTTGGGACAGGCACAGGTCACTCTATTTTCCCATCAGGAAGAAGAGATAACCACAGGCTCAGCCTGCCCCCCGGAACCAGAATAGGGCCCTTAAGCAATCGTGCGCTTTTGCAGCCAGCTCCCACAAAAGCGAGTTGAAAAATGGAGCTCAGGGGCACTGCAATTCACAAACCTGCAGAGTTATAAATGATAACTCTCGTCCACAAATATATTGAGGGAAGGCAACGAAGAGGATTTGAAAGCAAGGCAGAATTGCAGGAAACATATTTCAGGAGGTAGATTCGAATCGCCTTGAAAGCACATGAAAAGCGGCAAAACGTCGACAATGATGCCCTTGGCCAAAAAGGGCGTATGTGTTTTTTCCTGAATATATTCAGGAAAAAACGCATACGCCCTTTTTGGCCAACCAAGCCACCTGGAAAGGCAAATCAGCGCTAAAAAGAAGTCTCGCTTCCCATCGGTCAAAAGGGCCATGCTGAAAAAAGTGTAAAAACCAGAAATGCAGGACAGCCCAAGGAGAAATGAAAGTCTTGCTACGCTGATGGGTGGGTTGCAAATTGCCAATAGCCACTCTGGAGAAGTGTACAGTGTGTCCTGAAACATCTAAAAAACACAGCTTCGAGAGCATTGGGCACTTCTGCTCATGGGTGTATAAATTGGGAAAACTAAAAATCAGCAAGACACAGGCACCCCAAAGTTTAGGGCTGCTGTGTTGACAAGAACCTCCACCTCATTACACCTTAAATATCCCAGGAAAGAGAAAAATGGATAAAGAATTTCTGGTCCTTATGTACAATGGACTATCACTCAGCCGTGAAATCAATGTCATAAGGCTAGTAGCAGCATGATGAGGGGATTTAGGTACGACGATTCTAAGTGAAATAAGTCACACAGAAAAAGACACTTATCATAAGATATCACTTATAGAGGAAATGTAAAAACCGCTACACTTGAACAGAATTACAAAACAGAACAGAGTCACACATTTAGAAAACACACTATGGCTGCTTCTCGGGAAAGGTGAGGTGGGGTGATGCATAAAACAAGGGTTTCAAATTAGCTCACATACCGTTCCATAACCCAATATGTAATAGACAAGACCTACTCCTTCCTCAGTGAACTGGACTCAACACCTCCTATTCACCGCACAAGAATATATCTGACTAGTAAGAATCTTAAAACCTATGTATGATTATCTCTCTGTAAGTGAGTCAAGTGGGTGTAAAGCAGCATAAACACAGCAGTGAAAAGCAGCTAAACCCCATTATAAAAATAAATTACTTTTCAAAACCCATGAAACAAAGACAGTGAAAGAGAGAGAAATTCTTACAAAATTCGGGCAGGGGTTGTGATGAAACCTGGATTGACCATACCTAGACACACAGTTGGTGAGACATAAGGGTGGACACCCTTGGGGCTGAGAGGTTTGGTTAGGTTGGGTGAGCAAACGTAGACTCTTTAAAGTAATACTGCGTGGTACCCATCCCATGGGTCCCAAAACTCCAGGTTCAAGGGCATCTTCCTACATCGAAAACATGCATGAGAAACCCAGAAGATGGTACACCGTGTGATCGGGAAAAGTTTCTAAAACGCACCTCATTTCTCATCTCCTTGTGCTCGGGTTCGCCATTCCAACCGCTTTACTAGCAATCTCCCTACTTGGAGAATCAGCACCTTTAACCTCCTGTTCCGTACAGGTTGTAATTTGTCCTGAGGATGAACGGGAAGAGGGGAACCAATGAGAGACAAGCTCTAGGTGTTGGGACAGGCATAGGTCACTCTATTTTCCCATCAGGAAGAAGAGATATCCACAGGCTCAGCCTGCCCCCTGGAACCAGAATAGGGCCTGAAGCCATCCTGTCCTTTTGCGGCCAGCTCCCACAAAAGCAAGTTGAAAAATGGAGCTCAGGGGCACTGCAATTCACAAACCTGCAGAGTTATAAATGATAACTCTCGTCCACAAATATATTGAGGGAAGGCAACGAAGAGGATTTGAAAGCAAGGCAGAATTGCAGGCAACAGATTTCAGGAGGTAGATTCGAATCGCCTTGAAAGCACATGAAAAGAGGCAAAACGTCGACAATGATGCCCTTGGCCAAAAAGGGCGTATGCGTTTTTTCCTGAATATATTCAGGAAAAAACGCATACGCCCTTTTTGGCCAACCAAGCAACCTGGAAAGGCAAATCAGCGCTACAAAGAAGTCTCGCTTCCCATCGGTCAAAAGGGCCATGCTGAAAAAAGTGTAAAAACCAGAAATGCAGGACAGGCCAAGGAGAAATGGGAGCCTTGCTACGCTGATGGGCGGGTTGCAAATTGCCAACAGCCACTCTGGAGAAGTGAACTGTGTGTCCTGAAACATCTAAAAAACACAGCTTAGAGAGCATTGGGAACTTCTGCTCATGGGCGTATAAATTGGGAAAACTAAAAATCAGCAAGACACAGGCAACCCAAAGTTTAGTGCTGCTCTGTTGACAAGAACCTCCACCTCATTACACCTTAAATATCCCAGGAAAGAGAAAAATGGATAAAGAATTTCTGGTCCTTATGTACAATGGACTATCACTCAGCCATGAAATCAATGTCATAAGGCTAGTAGCAGCATGATGAGTGGATTTAGGTATGACGATTCTAAGAGAAATAAGTCACACAGAAAAAGACACTTATCATAAGATATCACTTATAGAGGGAATGTAAAAACCGCTACACTTGAACAGAATTACAAAACAGAACAGAGTCACACGTTTAGAAAACACACTATGGCTGCTTCTCGGGAAAGGTGAGGTGGGGTGATGCATAAAACAAGGGTTTCAAATTAGCTCACATACCGTTCCATAACCCAATATGTAATAGAGAAGACCTACTCCTTCCTCAGTGAACTGGACTCAACACCTCCTATTCACCGCACAAGAATATATCTGACTAGTAAGAATCTTAAAACCTATGTATGATTATCTCTCTGTAAGTGAGTCAAGTGGGTGTTAAGCGGCATAAACACAGCAGTGAAAAGCAGCTAAACCCCATTATAAAAATAAATTACTGTTCAAAACCCATGAAACAAAGACAGTGAAAGAGAGAGAAATTCTTACAAAATTCGGTCAGGGGTTGTGATGCACCCTGGATTGACCATACCTAGACACACAGTTGGTGAGACCTAAGGGTGGACACCCTTGGGGCTGAGAGGTTTGGTTAGGTTGGGTGAGCAAACGTAGACCCTTTAAAGTAATACTGCGTGGTACCCATCCCATGGGTCCCAAAGCTCCAGGTTCAAGGGCATGTTCCTACATCGAAAACATGCATGAGAAACCCAGAAGATGGTACACCGTGTGATCGGGAAAGGTTTCTAAAACGCACCTCATTTCTCATCTCCTTGTGCTCGGGTTCGCCATTCCAGCCGCTTTACTAGCAATCTCCCTACTTGGAGAATCAGCACCTTTAACCTCCTGTTCCGTACAGGTTGCAATTTGTCCTGAGGATGAACGGGAAGAGGGGAACCAATGAGAGACAAGCTCTAGGTGTTGGGACAGGCATAGGTCACTCTATTTTCCCATCAGGAAGAAGAGATATCCACAGGCTCAGCCTGCCCCCCGGAACCAGAATAGGGCCTGAAGCAATCGTGCGCTTTTGCGGCCAGCTCCCACAAAAGCGAGTTGAAAAATGGAGCTCAGGGGCACTGCAATTCACAAACCTGCAGAGTTATAAATGATAACTCTCATCCACATATATATTGAGGGAAGGCAACGAAGAGGGTTTGAAATCAAGGCAGAATTGCAGGAAACATATTTCAGGAGGTAGATTCGAATCGCCTTGAAAGCACATGAAAAGCGTAAAAAGGTCGACAATGATGCCCTTGGCCAAAAAGGGCGTATGCGTTTTTTCCTGAATATATTCAGGAAAAAACGCATACGCCCTTTTTGGCCAACCAAGCAACCTGGAAAGGCAAATCAGCGCTAAAAAGAAATCTCGCTTCCCATCGGTCAAAAGGGCCATGGTGAAAAAAGTGTAAAAACCAGAAATGCAGGACAGGCCAAGGAGAAATGGGAGCCTTGCTACGCTGATGGGCGGGTTGCAAATTGCCAACAGCCACTCTGGAGAAGTGAACGGTGTGTCCTGAAACATCTAAAAAACACAGCTTAGAGAGCATTGGGCACTTCTGCTCATGGGCGTATAAATTGGGAAAACTAAAAATCAGCGAGACACAGGCAACCCAAAGTTTAGGGCTGCTCTGTTGACAAGAACCTCCACCTCATTACACCTTAAATATCCCAGGAAAGAGAAAAATGGATAAAGAATTTCTGGTCCTTATGTACAACGGACTATCACTCAGCCGTGAAATCAATGTCATAAGGGTAGTAGCAGCATGATGAGTGGATTTAGGTACGACGATTCTAAGTGAAATAAGTCACACAGAAAAAGACACTTATCATAAGATATCACTTACAGAGGGAATGTAAAAACCGCTACACTTGAACTGAATTACAAAACAGAACAGAGTAACACGTTTAGAAAAAACACTATGGCTGCTTCACGGAAAAGGAGAGGTGGGGTGATGCATAAAACAAGGGTTTCACATTAGCTCACATACCGTTCCATAAACCCACTATATAATAGACAATACCTACTCCTTCCTCAGTGAACTGGACTCAACACCTCCTATTCACCGCACAAAACTACATCTGACTAGTAAGAATCTTAAAACCTATTTATGATTATCTCTCTGTAAGTGAGTCAAGTAGGTGTAAAGAGGCATAAACACAGCAGTGAAAAGCAGCTAAACCCCATTATAAAAATAAATTACTTTTCAAAACCCATGAAACAAGACAGTGAAAGAGAGAGAAATTCTTACAAAATTCGGTCAGGGGTTGTGCGGCAACCTGGATTGACCATACCTAGACACACAGCTAGATGAGACATAAGGGTGGACACCCTTGGGGCTGAGAGGTTTGGTTAGGTTGGGTGAGCAAACGTAGACCCTTTAAAGTAATACTGCGTGGTACCCATCCCATGGGTTCCAAAACTCCAGGTTCAAGGGCATCTTCCTACATCGAAAACATGCATGAGAAACGCAGAAGATGGTACCCCGTGTGATCGGGAAAGGTTTCTAAAACGCACCTCATTTCTCATCTCCTTGTGCTCGGGTTCGCCATTCCAGCCGCTTTACTAGCAATCTCCCTACTTGGAGAATCAGCACCTTTAACCTCCTGTTCCGTACAGGTTGCAATTTGTCCTGAGGATGAACGGGAAGAGGGGAACCAATGAGAGACAAGCTCTAGGTGTTGGGACAGGCACAGGTCACTCTATTTTCCCATCAGGAAGAAGAGGTAACCACAGGCTCAGCCTGCCCCCCGGAACCAGAATAGGGCCTGAAGCAATCGTGCGCTTTTGCGGCCAGCTCCCACAAAAGCGAGTTGAAAAATGGAGCTCAGGGGCACTGCAATTCACAAACCTGCAGAGTTATAAATGATAACTCTCATCCACAAATATATTGAGGGAAGGCAACGAAGAGGATTTGAAAGCAAGGAAGAATTGCAGGAAACATATTTCAGGAGGTAGATTCGAATCGCCTTGAAAGCACATGAAAAGCGTAAAAAGGTCGACAATGATGCCTTTGGCCAAAAAGGGCGTATGCGTTTTTTCCTGAGTATATTCAGGAAAAAACGCATACGCCCTTTTTGGCCAACCAAGCAACCTGGAAAGGCAAGTCAGCGCTACAAAGAAGTCTCGCTTCCCATCGGTCAAAAGGGCCATGCTGAAAAAAGTGTAAAAACCAGAAATGCAGGACAGGCCATGGAGAAATGGGAGCCTTTCTATGCTGATGGGCGGGTTGCAAATTGCCAACAGCCACTCTGGAGAAGTGTATGGTGTGTCCTGAAACATCTAAAAAACACAGCTTAGAGAGCATTGGGCACTTCTGCTCATGGGTGTATAAATTGGGAAAACTAAAAATCAGCAAGACACAGGCACCCCAAAGTTTAGGGCTGCTGTGTTGACAAGAACCTCCACCTCATTACACCTTAAATATCCCAGGAAAGAGAAAAATGGATAAAGAATTTCTGGTCCTTATGTACAATGGACTATCACTCAGCCGTGAAATCAATGTCATAAGGCTAGTAGCAGCATGATGAGGGGATTTAGGTACGACGATTCTAAGTGAAATAAGTCACACAGAAAAAGACACTTATCATAAGATATCACTTATAGAGGAAATGTAAAAACCGCTACACTTGAACAGAATTACAAAACAGAACAGAGTCACACGTTTAGAAAACACACTATGGCTGCTTCTCGGGAAAGGTGAGGTGGGGTGATGCATAAAACAAGGGTTTCAAATTAGCTCACATACCGTTCCATAACCCAATATGTAATAGACAAGACCTACTCCTTCCTCAGTGAACTGGACTCAACACCTCCTATTCACCGCACAAGAATATATCTGACTAGTAAGAATCTTAAAACCTATGTATGATTATCTCTCTGTAAGTGAGTCAAGTGGGTGTAAAGCAGCATAAACACAGCAGTGAAAAGCAGCTAAACCCCATTATAACAATAAATTACTTTTCAAAACCCATGAAACAAAGACAGTGAAAGAGAGAGAAATTCTTACAAAATTCGGTCAGGGGTTGTGATGCAACCTGGATTGACCATACCTAGACACACAGTTGGTGAGACATAAGGGTGGACACCCTTGGGGCTGAGAGGTTTGGTTAGGTTGGGTGAGCAAACGTAGACCCTTTAAAGTAATACTGCGTGGTACCCATCCCATGGGTCCCAAAACTCCAGGTTCAAGGGCATCTTCCTACATCGAAAACATGCATGAGAAACCCAGAAGATGGTACACCGTGTGATCGGGAAAGGTTTCTAAAACGCACCTCATTTCTCATCTCCTTGTGCTCGGGTTCGCCATTCCAACCGCTTTACTAGCAATCTCCCTACTTGGAGAATCAGCACCTTTAACCTCCTGTTCCGTACAGGTTGTAATTTGTCCTGAGGATGAACGGGAAGAGGGGAACCAATGAGAGACAAGCTCTAGGTGTTGGGACAGGCATAGGTCACTCTATTTTCCCATCAGGAAGAAGAGATATCCACAGGCTCAGCCTGCCCCCTGGAACCAGAATAGGGCCTGAAGCCATCCTGTACTTTTGCGGCCAGCTCCCACAAAAGCGAGTTGAAAAATGGAGCTCAGGGGCACTGCAATTCACAAACCTGCAGAGTTATAAATGATAACTCTCGTCCACAAATATGTTGAGGGAAGGCAACGAAGAGGATTTGAAAGCAAGGCAGAATTGCAGGCAACAGATTTCAGGAGGTAGATTCGAATCGCCTTGAAAGCACATGAAAAGAGGCAAAACGTCGACAATGATGCCCTTGGCCAAAAAGGGCGTATGCGTTTTTTCCTGAATATATTCAGGAAAAAACGCATACGCCCTTTTTGGCCAACCAAGCAACCTGGAAAGGCAAATCAGCGCTAAAAAGAAGTCTCGCTTCCCATCGGTCAAAAGGGCCATGCTGAAAAAAGTGTAAAAACCAGAAATGCAGGACAGGCCAAGGAGAAATGGGAGCCTTGCTACGCTGATGGGCGGGTTGCAAATTGCCAACAGCCACTCTGGAGAAGTGAACGGTGTGTTCTGAAACATCTAAAAAACACAGCTTAGAGAGCATTGGGCACTTCTGCTCATGGGCGTATAAATTGGGATAACTAAAAATCAGCAAGACACAGGCAACCCAAAGTTTAGTGCTGCTCTGTTGACAAGAACCTCCACCTCATTACACCTTAAATATCCCAGGAAAGAGAAAAATGGATAAAGAATTTCTGGTCCTTATGTACAATGGACTATCACTCAGCCGTGAAATCAATGTCATAAGGCTAGTAGCAGCATGATGAGTGGATTTAGGTATGACGATTCTAAGAGAAATAAGTCACACAGAAAAAGACACTTATCATAAGATATCACTTATAGAGGGAATGTAAAAACCGCTACACTTGAACAGAATTACAAAACAGAACAGAGTCACACGTTTAGAAAACACACTATGGCTGCTTCTCGGGAAAGGTGAGGTGGGGTGATGCATAAAACAAGGGTTTCAAATTAGCTCACATACCGTTCCATAACCCAATATGTAATAGACAAGACCTACTCCTTCCTCAGTGAACTGGACTCAAGACCTCCTATTCACCGCACAAGAATATATCTGACTAGTAAGAATCTTAAAACCTATGTATGATTATCTCTCTGTAAGTGAGTCAAGTGGGTGTAAAGCAACATAAACACAGCAGTGAAAAGCAGCTAAACCCCATTATAAAAATAAATTACTTTTCAAAACCCATGAAACAAAGACAGTGAAAGAGAGAGAAATTCTTACAAAATTCGGTCAGGGGTTGTGATGCAACCTGGATTGACCATACCTAGACACACAGTTGGTGAGACATAAGGGTGGACACCCTTGGGGCTGAGAGGTTTGGTTAGGTTGGGTGAGCAAACGTAGACCCTTTAAAGTAATACTGCGTGGTACCCATCCCATGGGTTACAAAACTCCAAGTTCAAGGGCATCTTCCTACATCGAAAACATGCATGAGAAACGCAGAAGATGGTACCCCGTGTGATCGGGAAAGGATTCTAAAACGCACCTCATTTCTCATCTCCTTGTGCTCGGGTTCGCCATTCCAGCCGCTTTACTAGCAATCTCCCTACTTGGAGAATCAGCACCTTTAACCTCCTGTTCCGTACAGGTTGTAATTTGTCCTGAGGATGAACGGGAAGAGGGGAACCAATGAGAGACAAGCTCTAGGTTTTGGGACAGGCATAGGTCACTCTATTTTCCCATCAGGAAGAAGAGATATCCACAGGCTCAGCCTGCCCCCCGGAACCAGAATAGGGCCTGAAGACATCCTGCGCTTTTGCGGCCAGTTCCCACAAAAGCGAGTTGAAAAATGGAGCTCAGGGGCACTGCAATTCACAAACCTGCAGAGTTATAAATGATAACTCTCGTCCACAAATATATTGAGGGAAGGCAACGAAGAGGATTTGAAAGCAAGGCAGAATTGCAGGCAACAGATTTCAGGAGGTAGATTCGAATCGCCTTGAAAGCACATGAAAAGAGGCAAAACGTCGACAATGATGCCCTTGGCCAAAAAGGGCGTATGCGTTTTTTCCTGAATATATCCAGGAAAAAACGCATACGCCCTTTTTGGCCAACCAAGTAACCTGGAAATGCAAATCAGCGCTAAAAAGAAGTCTCGCTTCCCATCGGTCAAAAGGGCCATGCTGAAAAAAGTGTAAAAACCAGAAATGCAGGACAGGCCATGGAGAAATGGAAGCCTTGCTACGCTGATGGGCGGGTTGCAAATTGCCAACAGCCACTCTGGAGCAGTGTACGGTGTGTCCTTAAACATCTAAAAAACACAGCTTAGAGAGCATTGGGCACTTCTGCTCATGGGCGTATAAATTGGAAAAACTAAAAATCAGCAAGACACAGGCAACCCAAAGTTTACGGCTGCTCTGTTGACAAGAACCTCCACCTCATTACACCTTAAATATCCCAGGAAAGAGAAAAATGGATAAAGAATTTCTGGTCCTTATGTACAACGGACTATCACTCAGCCGTGAAATCAATGTCATAAGGCTAGTAGCAGCATGATGAGTGGATTTAGGTACGACGATTCTAAGTGAAAGAAGTCACACAGAAATAGACACTTATCACAAGATATCACTTATAGAGGGAATGTAAAACCCGCTACACTTGAACAGAATTACGAAACAGAACAGAGTCACACGTTTAGAAAACACACTATGGCTGCTTCTCGGAAAAGGTGAGGTGGGGTGATGCATAAAACAAGGGTTTCAAATTAGCTCACATACCGTTCCATAACCCAATATGTAATAGACAAGACCTACTCCTTCCTCAGTGAACTGGACTCAACACCTCCTATTCACCTCACAAGAATATACCTGACTAGTAAGAATCTTAAAACCTATGTATGATTATCTCTCTGTAAGTGAGTCAAGTGGGTGTAAAGCAACATAAACACAGCAGTGAAAAGCAGCTAAACCCCATTATAAAAATAAATTACTTTTCAAAACCCATGAAACAAAGACAGTGAAAGAGAGAGAAATTCTTACAAAATTCGGTCAGGGGTTGTGATGCAACCTGGATTGACCATACCTAGACACACAGTTGGTGAGACATAAGGGTGGACACCCTTGGGGCTGAGAGGTTTGGTTAGGTTGGGTGAGCAAACGTAGACCCTTTAAAGTAATACTGCGTGGTACCCATCCCATGGGTCCCAAAGCTCCAGGTTCAAGGGCATCTTCCTACATCGAAAACATGCATGAGAAACCCAGAAGATGGTACACCGTGTGATCGGGAAAGGTTTCTAAAACGCACCTCATTTCTCATCTCCTTGTGCTCGGGTTCGCCATTCCAGCCGCTTTACTAGCAATCTCCCTACTTGGAGAATCAGCACCTTTAACCTCCTGTTCCGTACAGGTTGCAATTTGTCCTGAGGATGAACGGGAAGAGGGGAACCAATGAGAGACAAGCTCTAGGTGTTGGGACAGGCACAGGTCACTCTATTTTCCCATCAGGAAGAAGAGATAACCACAGGCTCAGCCTGCCCCCCGGAACCAGAATAGGGCCCTTAAGCAATCGTGCGCTTTTGCAGCCAGCTCCCACAAAAGCGAGTTGAAAAATGGAGCTCAGGGGCACTGCAATTCACAAACCTGCAGAGTTATAAATGATAACTCTCGTCCACAAATATATTGAGGGAAGGCAACGAAGAGGATTTGAAAGCAAGGCAGAATTGCAGGAAACATATTTCAGGAGGTAGATTCGAATCGCCTTGAAAGCACATGAAAAGCGGCAAAACGTCGACAATGATGCCCTTGGCCAAAAAGGGCGTATGTGTTTTTTCCTGAATATATTCAGGAAAAAACGCATACGCCCTTTTTGGCCAACCAAGCCACCTGGAAAGGCAAATCAGCGCTAAAAAGAAGTCTCGCTTCCCATCGGTCAAAAGGGCCATGCTGAAAAAAGTGTAAAAACCAGAAATGCAGGACAGCCCAAGGAGAAATGAAAGTCTTGCTACGCTGATGGGTGGGTTGCAAATTGCCAATAGCCACTCTGGAGAAGTGTACAGTGTGTCCTGAAACATCTAAAAAACACAGCTTCGAGAGCATTGGGCACTTCTGCTCATGGGTGTATAAATTGGGAAAACTAAAAATCAGCAAGACACAGGCACCCCAAAGTTTAGGGCTGCTGTGTTGACAAGAACCTCCACCTCATTACACCTTAAATATCCCAGGAAAGAGAAAAATGGATAAAGAATTTCTGGTCCTTATGTACAATGGACTATCACTCAGCCGTGAAATCAATGTCATAAGGCTAGTAGCAGCATGATGAGGGGATTTAGGTACGACGATTCTAAGTGAAATAAGTCACACAGAAAAAGACACTTATCATAAGATATCACTTATAGAGGAAATGTAAAAACCGCTACACTTGAACAGAATTACAAAACAGAACAGAGTCACACGTTTAGAAAACACACTATGGCTGCTTCTCGGGAAAGGTGAGGTGGGGTGATGCATAAAACAAGGGTTTCAAATTAGCTCACATACCGTTCCATAACCCAATATGTAATAGACAAGACCTACTCCTTCCTCAGTGAACTGGACTCAACACCTCCTATTCACCGCACAAGAATATATCTGACTAGTAAGAATCTTAAAACCTATGTATGATTATCTCTCTGTAAGTGAGTCAAGTGGGTGTAAAGCAGCATAAACACAGCAGTGAAAAGCAGCTAAACCCCATTATAAAAATAAATTACTTTTCAAAACCCATGAAACAAAGACAGTGAAAGAGAGAGAAATTCTTACAAAATTCGGGCAGGGGTTGTGATGAAACCTGGATTGACCATACCTAGACACACAGTTGGTGAGACATAAGGGTGGACACCCTTGGGGCTGAGAGGTTTGGTTAGGTTGGGTGAGCAAACGTAGACTCTTTAAAGTAATACTGCGTGGTACCCATCCCATGGGTCCCAAAACTCCAGGTTCAAGGGCATCTTCCTACATCGAAAACATGCATGAGAAACCCAGAAGATGGTACACCGTGTGATCGGGAAAAGTTTCTAAAACGCACCTCATTTCTCATCTCCTTGTGCTCGGGTTCGCCATTCCAACCGCTTTACTAGCAATCTCCCTACTTGGAGAATCAGCACCTTTAACCTCCTGTTCCGTACAGGTTGTAATTTGTCCTGAGGATGAACGGGAAGAGGGGAACCAATGAGAGACAAGCTCTAGGTGTTGGGACAGGCATAGGTCACTCTATTTTCCCATCAGGAAGAAGAGATATCCACAGGCTCAGCCTGCCCCCTGGAACCAGAATAGGGCCTGAAGCCATCCTGTACTTTTGCGGCCAGCTCCCACAAAAGCAAGTTGAAAAATGGAGCTCAGGGGCACTGCAATTCACAAACCTGCAGAGTTATAAATGATAACTCTCGTCCACAAATATATTGAGGGAAGGCAACGAAGAGGATTTGAAAGCAAGGCAGAATTGCAGGCAACAGATTTCAGGAGGTAGATTCGAATCGCCTTGAAAGCACATGAAAAGAGGCAAAACGTCGACAATGATGCCCTTGGCCAAAAAGGGCGTATGCGTTTTTTCCTGAATATATTCAGGAAAAAACGCATACGCCCTTTTTGGCCAACCAAGCAACCTGGAAAGGCAAATCAGCGCTACAAAGAAGTCTCGCTTCCCATCGGTCAAAAGGGCCATGCTGAAAAAAGTGTAAAAACCAGAAATGCAGGACAGGCCAAGGAGAAATGGGAGCCTTGCTACGCTGATGGGCGGGTTGCAAATTGCCAACAGCCACTCTGGAGAAGTGAACTGTGTGTCCTGAAACATCTAAAAAACACAGCTTAGAGAGCATTGGGAACTTCTGCTCATGGGCGTATAAATTGGGAAAACTAAAAATCAGCAAGACACAGGCAACCCAAAGTTTAGTGCTGCTCTGTTGACAAGAACCTCCACCTCATTACACCTTAAATATCCCAGGAAAGAGAAAAATGGATAAAGAATTTCTGGTCCTTATGTACAATGGACTATCACTCAGCCATGAAATCAATGTCATAAGGCTAGTAGCAGCATGATGAGTGGATTTAGGTATGACGATTCTAAGAGAAATAAGTCACACAGAAAAAGACACTTATCATAAGATATCACTTATAGAGGGAATGTAAAAACCGCTACACTTGAACAGAATTACAAAACAGAACAGAGTCACACGTTTAGAAAACACACTATGGCTGCTTCTCGGGAAAGGTGAGGTGGGGTGATGCATAAAACAAGGGTTTCAAATTAGCTCACATACCGTTCCATAACCCAATATGTAATAGAGAAGACCTACTCCTTCCTCAGTGAACTGGACTCAACACCTCCTATTCACCGCACAAGAATATATCTGACTAGTAAGAATCTTAAAACCTATGTATGATTATCTCTCTGTAAGTGAGTCAAGTGGGTGTAAAGCGGCATAAACACAGCAGTGAAAAGCAGCTAAACCCCATTATAAAAATAAATTACTTTTCAAAACCCATGAAACAAAGACAGTGAAAGAGAGAGAAATTCTTACAAAATTCGGTCAGGGGTTGTGATGCACCCTGGATTGACCATACCTAGACACACAGTTGGTGAGACCTAAGGGTGGACACCCTTGGGGCTGAGAGGTTTGGTTAGGTTGGGTGAGCAAACGTAGACCCTTTAAAGTAATACTGCGTGGTACCCATCCCATGGGTCCCAAAGCTCCAGGTTCAAGGGCATGTTCCTACATCGAAAACATGCATGAGAAACCCAGAAGATGGTACACCGTGTGATCGGGAAAGGTTTCTAAAACGCACCTCATTTCTCATCTCCTTGTGCTCGGGTTCGCCATTCCAGCCGCTTTACTAGCAATCTCCCTACTTGGAGAATCAGCACCTTTAACCTCCTGTTCCGTACAGGTTGCAATTTGTCCTGAGGATGAACGGGAAGAGGGGAACCAATGAGAGACAAGCTCTAGGTGTTGGGACAGGCATAGGTCACTCTATTTTCCCATCAGGAAGAAGAGATATCCACAGGCTCAGCCTGCCCCCCGGAACCAGAATAGGGCCTGAAGCAATCGTGCGCTTTTGCGGCCAGCTCCCACAAAAGCGAGTTGAAAAATGGAGCTCAGGGGCACTGCAATTCACAAACCTGCAGAGTTATAAATGATAACTCTCATCCACATATATATTGAGGGAAGGCAACGAAGAGGGTTTGAAATCAAGGCAGAATTGCAGGAAACATATTTCAGGAGGTAGATTCGAATCGCCTTGAAAGCACATGAAAAGCGTAAAAAGGTCGACAATGATGCCCTTGGCCAAAAAGGGCGTATGCGTTTTTTCCTGAATATATTCAGGAAAAAACGCATACGCCCTTTTTGGCCAACCAAGCAACCTGGAAAGGCAAATCAGCGCTAAAAAGAAATCTCGCTTCCCATCGGTCAAAAGGGCCATGGTGAAAAAAGTGTAAAAACCAGAAATGCAGGACAGGCCAAGGAGAAATGGGAGCCTTGCTACGCTGATGGGCGGGTTGCAAATTGCCAACAGCCACTCTGGAGAAGTGAACGGTGTGTCCTGAAACATCTAAAAAACACAGCTTAGAGAGCATTGGGCACTTCTGCTCATGGGCGTATAAATTGGGAAAACTAAAAATCAGCGAGACACAGGCAACCCAAAGTTTAGGGCTGCTCTGTTGACAAGAACCTCCACCTCATTACACCTTAAATATCCCAGGAAAGAGAAAAATGGATAAAGAATTTCTGGTCCTTATGTACAACGGACTATCACTCAGCCGTGAAATCAATGTCATAAGGGTAGTAGCAGCATGATGAGTGGATTTAGGTACGACGATTCTAAGTGAAATAAGTCACACAGAAAAAGACACTTATCATAAGATATCACTTACAGAGGGAATGTAAAAACCGCTACACTTGAACTGAATTACAAAACAGAACAGAGTAACACGTTTAGAAAAAACACTATGGCTGCTTCACGGAAAAGGAGAGGTGGGGTGATGCATAAAACAAGGGTTTCACATTAGCTCACATACCGTTCCATAAACCCACTATATAATAGACAATACCTACTCCTTCCTCAGTGAACTGGACTCAACACCTCCTATTCACCGCACAAAACTACATCTGACTAGTAAGAATCTTAAAACCTATTTATGATTATCTCTCTGTAAGTGAGTCAAGTAGGTGTAAAGAGGCATAAACACAGCAGTGAAAAGCAGCTAAACCCCATTATAAAAATAAATTACTTTTCAAAACCCATGAAACAAGACAGTGAAAGAGAGAGAAATTCTTACAAAATTCGGTCAGGGGTTGTGCGGCAACCTGGATTGACCATACCTAGACACACAGCTAGATGAGACATAAGGGTGGACACCCTTGGGGCTGAGAGGTTTGGTTAGGTTGGGTGAGCAAACGTAGACCCTTTAAAGTAATACTGCGTGGTACCCATCCCATGGGTTCCAAAACTCCAGGTTCAAGGGCATCTTCCTACATCGAAAACATGCATGAGAAACGCAGAAGATGGTACCCCGTGTGATCGGGAAAGGTTTCTAAAACGCACCTCATTTCTCATCTCCTTGTGCTCGGGTTCGCCATTCCAGCCGCTTTACTAGCAATCTCCCTACTTGGAGAATCAGCACCTTTAACCTCCTGTTCCGTACAGGTTGCAATTTGTCCTGAGGATGAACGGGAAGAGGGGAACCAATGAGAGACAAGCTCTAGGTGTTGGGACAGGCACAGGTCACTCTATTTTCCCATCAGGAAGAAGAGGTAACCACAGGCTCAGCCTGCCCCCCGGAACCAGAATAGGGCCTGAAGCAATCGTGCGCTTTTGCGGCCAGCTCCCACAAAAGCGAGTTGAAAAATGGAGCTCAGGGGCACTGCAATTCACAAACCTGCAGAGTTATAAATGATAACTCTCATCCACAAATATATTGAGGGAAGGCAACGAAGAGGATTTGAAAGCAAGGAAGAATTGCAGGAAACATATTTCAGGAGGTAGATTCGAATCGCCTTGAAAGCACATGAAAAGCGTAAAAAGGTCGACAATGATGCCTTTGGCCAAAAAGGGCGTATGCGTTTTTTCCTGAGTATATTCAGGAAAAAACGCATACGCCCTTTTTGGCCAACCAAGCAACCTGGAAAGGCAAGTCAGCGCTACAAAGAAGTCTCGCTTCCCATCGGTCAAAAGGGCCATGCTGAAAAAAGTGTAAAAACCAGAAATGCAGGACAGGCCATGGAGAAATGGGAGCCTTTCTATGCTGATGGGCGGGTTGCAAATTGCCAACAGCCACTCTGGAGAAGTGTATGGTGTGTCCTGAAACATCTAAAAAACACAGCTTAGAGAGCATTGGGCACTTCTGCTCATGGGTGTATAAATTGGGAAAACTAAAAATCAGCAAGACACAGGCACCCCAAAGTTTAGGGCTGCTGTGTTGACAAGAACCTCCACCTCATTACACCTTAAATATCCCAGGAAAGAGAAAAATGGATAAAGAATTTCTGGTCCTTATGTACAATGGACTATCACTCAGCCGTGAAATCAATGTCATAAGGCTAGTAGCAGCATGATGAGGGGATTTAGGTACGACGATTCTAAGTGAAATAAGTCACACAGAAAAAGACACTTATCATAAGATATCACTTATAGAGGAAATGTAAAAACCGCTACACTTGAACAGAATTACAAAACAGAACAGAGTCACACGTTTAGAAAACACACTATGGCTGCTTCTCGGGAAAGGTGAGGTGGGGTGATGCATAAAACAAGGGTTTCAAATTAGCTCACATACCGTTCCATAACCCAATATGTAATAGACAAGACCTACTCCTTCCTCAGTGAACTGGACTCAACACCTCCTATTCACCGCACAAGAATATATCTGACTAGTAAGAATCTTAAAACCTATGTATGATTATCTCTCTGTAAGTGAGTCAAGTGGGTGTAAAGCAGCATAAACACAGCAGTGAAAAGCAGCTAAACCCCATTATAACAATAAATTACTTTTCAAAACCCATGAAACAAAGACAGTGAAAGAGAGAGAAATTCTTACAAAATTCGGTCAGGGGTTGTGATGCAACCTGGATTGACCATACCTAGACACACAGTTGGTGAGACATAAGGGTGGACACCCTTGGGGCTGAGAGGTTTGGTTAGGTTGGGTGAGCAAACGTAGACCCTTTAAAGTAATACTGCGTGGTACCCATCCCATGGGTCCCAAAACTCCAGGTTCAAGGGCATCTTCCTACATCGAAAACATGCATGAGAAACCCAGAAGATGGTACACCGTGTGATCGGGAAAGGTTTCTAAAACGCACCTTATTTCTCATCTCCTTGTGCTCGGGTTCGCCATTCCAACCGCTTTACTAGCAATCTCCCTACTTGGAGAATCAGCACCTTTAACCTCCTGTTCCGTACAGGTTGTAATTTGTCCTGAGGATGAACGGGAAGAGGGGAACCAATGAGAGACAAGCTCTAGGTGTTGGGACAGGCATAGGTCACTCTATTTTCCCATCAGGAAGAAGAGATATCCACAGGCTCAGCCTGCCCCCTGGAACCAGAATAGGGCCTGAAGCCATCCTGTACTTTTGCGGCCAGCTCCCACAAAAGCGAGTTGAAAAATGGAGCTCAGGGGCACTGCAATTCACAAACCTGCAGAGTTATAAATGATAACTCTCGTCCACAAATATATTGAGGGAAGGCAACGAAGAGGATTTGAAAGCAAGGCAGAATTGCAGGCAACAGATTTCAGGAGGTAGATTCGAATCGCCTTGAAAGCACATGAAAAGAGGCAAAACGTCGACAATGATGCCCTTGGCCAAAAAGGGCGTATGCGTTTTTTCCTGAATATATTCAGGAAAAAACGCATACGCCCTTTTTGGCCAACCAAGCAACCTGGAAAGGCAAATCAGCGCTAAAAAGAAGTCTCGCTTCCCATCGGTCAAAAGGGCCATGCTGAAAAAAGTGTAAAAACCAGAAATGCAGGACAGGCCAAGGAGAAATGGGAGCCTTGCTACGCTGATGGGCGGGTTGCAAATTGCCAACAGCCACTCTGGAGAAGTGAACGGTGTGTCCTGAAACATCTAAAAAACACAGCTTAGAGAGCATTGGGCACTTCTGCTCATGGGCGTATAAATTGGGAAAACTAAAAATCAGCAAGACACAGGCAACCCAAAGTTTAGTGCTGCTCTGTTGACAAGAACCTCCACCTCATTACACCTTAAATATCCCAGGAAAGAGAAAAATGGATAAAGAATTTCTGGTCCTTATGTACAATGGACTATCACTCAGCCGTGAAATCAATGTCATAAGGCTAGTAGCAGCATGATGAGTGGATTTAGGTATGACGATTCTAAGAGAAATAAGTCACACAGAAAAAGACACTTATCATAAGATATCACTTATAGAGGGAATGTAAAAACCGCTACACTTGAACAGAATTACAAAACAGAACAGAGTCACACGTTTAGAAAACACACTATGGCTGCTTCTCGGGAAAGGTGAGGTGGGGTGATGCATAAAACAAGGGTTTCAAATTAGCTCACATACCGTTCCATAACCCAATATGTAATAGACAAGACCTACTCCTTCCTCAGTGAACTGGACTCAAGACCTCCTAGTCACCGCACAAGAATATATCTGACTAGTAAGAATCTTAAAACCTATGTATGATTATCTCTCTGTAAGTGAGTCAAGTGGGTGTAAAGCGGCATAAACACAGCAGTGAAAAGCAGCTAAACCCCATTATAAAAATAAATTACTTTTCAAAACCCATGAAACAAAGACAGTGAAAGAGAGAGAAATTCTTACAAAATTCGGTCAGGGGTTGTGATGCAACCTGGATTGACCATACCTAGACACACAGTTGGTGAGACATAAGGGTGGACACCCTTGGGGCTGAGAGGTTTGGTTAGGTTGGGTGAGCAAACGTAGACCCTTTAAAGTAATACTGCGTGGTACCCATCCCATGGGTCCCAAAGCTCCAGGTTCAAGGGCATGTTCCTACATCGAAAACATGCATGAGAAACCCAGAAGATGGTACACCGTGTGATCGGGAAAGGTTTCTAAAACGCACCTCATTTCTCATCTCCTTGTGCTCGGGTTCGCCATTCCAGCCGCTTTACTAGCAATCTCCCTACTTGGAGAATCAGCACCTTTAACCTCCTGTTCCGTACAGGTTGCAATTTGTCCTGAGGATGAACGGGAAGAGGGGAACCAATGAGAGACAAGCTCTAGGTGTTGGGACAGGCATAGGTCACTCTATTTTCCCATCAGGAAGAAGAGATATCCACAGGCTCAGCCTGCCCCCCGGAACCAGAATAGGGCCTGAAGCAATCGTGCGCTTTTGCGGCCAGCTCCCACAAAAGCGAGTTGAAAAATGGAGCTCAGGGGCACTGCAATTCACAAAACCTGCAGAGTTATAAATGATAACTCTCATCCACATATACATTGAGGGAAGGCAACGAAGAGGGTTTGAAATCAAGGCAGAATTGCAGGAAACATATTTCAGGAGGTAGATTCGAATCGCCTTGAAAGCACATGAAAAGCGTAAAAAGGTCGACAATGATGCCCTTGGCCAAAAAGGGCGTATGCGTTTTTTCCTGAATATATTCAGGAAAAAACGCATACGCCCTTTTTGGCCAACCAAGCAACCTGGAAAGGCAAATCAGCGCTAAAAAGAAGTCTCGCTTCCCATCGGTCAAAAGGGCCATGGTGAAAAAAGTGTAAAAACCAGAAATGCAGGACAGGCCAAGGAGAAATGGGAGCCTTGCTACGCTGATGGGCGGGTTGCAAATTGCCAACAGCCACTCTGGAGAAGTGAACGGTGTGTCCTGAAACATCTAAAAAACACAGCTTAGAGAGCATTGGGCACTTCTGCTCATGGGCGTATAAATTGGGAAAACTAAAAATCAGCGAGACACAGGCAACCCAAAGTTTAGGGCTGCTCTGTTGACAAGAACCTCCACCTCATTACACCTTAAATATCCCAGGAAAGAGAAAAATGGATAAAGAATTTCTGGTCCTTATGTACAACGGACTATCACTCAGCCGTGAAATCAATGTCATAAGGGTAGTAGCAGCATGATGAGTGGATTTAGGTACGACGATTCTAAGTGAAATAAGTCACACAGAAAAAGACACTTATCATAAGATATCACTTACAGAGGGAATGTAAAAACCGCTACACTTGAACTGAATTACAAAACAGAACAGAGTAACACGTTTAGAAAAAACACTATGGCTGCTTCACGGAAAAGGAGAGGTGGGGTGATGCATAAAACAAGGGTTTCACATTAGCTCACATACCGTTCCATAAACCCACTATATAATAGACAATACCTACTCCTTCCTCAGTGAACTGGACTCAACACCTCCTATTCAACGCACAAAACTACATCTGACTAGTAAGAATCTTAAAACCTATGTATGATTATCTCTCTGCAAGTGAGTCAAGTGGGTGTAAAGCGGCATAAACACAGCAGTGAAAAGCAGCTAAACCCCATTATAAAAATAAATTACTTTTAAAAACCCATGAAACAAGACAGTGAAAGAGAGAAATTCTTACAAAATTCGGTCAGGGGTTGTGCGGCAACCTGGATTGACCATACGTAGACACACAGCTAGATGAGACATAAGGGTGGACACCCTTGGGGCTGAGAGGTTTGGTTAGGTTCGGTGAGCAAACGTAGACCCTTTAAAGTAATACTGCGTGGTACCCATCCCATGGGTTACAAAACTCCAAGTTCAAGGGCATCTTCCTACATCGAAAACATGCATGAGAAACGCAGAAGATGGTACCCCGTGTGATCGGGAAAGGATTCTAAAACGCACCTCATTTCTCATCTCCTTGTGCTCGGGTTCGCCATTCCAGCCGCTTTACTAGCAATCTCCCTACTTGGAGAATCAGCACCTTTAACCTCCTGTTCCGTACAGGTTGTAATTTGTCCTGAGGATGAACGGGAAGAGGGGAACCAATGAGAGACAAGCTCTAGGTTTTGGGACAGGCATAGGTCACTCTATTTTCCCATCAGGAAGAAGAGATATCCACAGGCTCAGCCTGCCCCCCGGAACCAGAATAGGGCCTGAAGCCATCCTGCGCTTTTGCGGCCAGCTCCCACAAAAGCGAGTTGAAAAATGGAGCTCAGGGGCAGTGCAATTCACAAACCTGCAGAGTTATAAATGATAACTCTCGTCCACAAATATATTGAGGGAAGGCAACGAAGAGGATTTTAAAGCAAGGCAGAATTGCAGGCAACAGATTTCAGGAGGTAGATTCGAATCGCCTTGAAAGCACATGAAAAGAGGTAAAACGTCGACAATGATGCCCTTGGCCAAAAAGGGCGTATGCGTTTTTTCCTGAATATATTCAGGAAAAAACGCATACGCCCTTTTTGGCCAACCAAGCAACCTGGAAAGGCAAATCAGCGCTAAAAAGAAGTCTCGCTTCCCATCGGTCAAAAGGGCCATGGTGAAAAAAGTGTAAAAACCAGAAATGCAGGACAGGCCAAGGAGAAATGGGAGCCTTGCTACGCTGATGGGCGGGTTGCAAATTGCCAACAGCCACTCTGGAGAAGTGAACGGTGTGTCCTGAAACATCTAAAAAACACAGCTTAGAGAGCATTGGGCACTTCTGCTCATGGGCGTATAAATTGGGAAAACTAAAAATCAGCAAGACACAGGCAACCCAAAGTTTACGGCTGCTCTGTTGACAAGAACCTCCACCTCATTACACCTTAAATATCCCAGGAAAGAGAAAAATGGATAAAGAATTTCTGGTCCTTATGTACAATGGACTATCACTCAGCCGTGAAATCAATGTCATAAGGCTAGTAGCAGCATGATGAGTGGATTTAGTTACGATGATTCTAAGTGAAATAAGTCACACAGAAAAAGACACTTATCAGAAGATATCACTTATAGAGGGAATGTAAAAACCGCTACACTTGAACAGAATTACAAAACAGAACAGAGTCACACGTTTAGAAAACACACTATGGCTGCTTCACGGGAAAGGTGAGGTGGGGTGATGCATAAAACAAGGGTTTCAAATTAGCTCACATACCGTTCCATAACCCAATATGTAATAGACAAGACCTACTCCTTCCTCAGTGAACTGGACTCAACACCTCCTATTCACCGCACAAGAATATATCTGACTAGTAAGAATCTTAAAACCTATGTATGATTATCTCTCTGTAAGTGAGTCAAGTGGGTGTAAAGCGGCATAAACACAGCAGTGAAAAGCAGCTAAACCCCATTATAAAAATAAATTACTTTTCAAAACCCATGAAACAAAGACAGTGAAAGAGAGAGAAATTCTTACAAAATTCGGTCAGGGGTTGTGATGCAACCTGGATTGACCATACCTAGACACACAGTTGGTGAGACATAAGGGTGGACACCCTTGGGCCTGAGAGGTTTGGTTAGGTTGGCTGAGCAAACGTAGACCCTTTAAAGTAATACTGCGTGGTACCCATCCCATGGGTCCCAAAGCTCCAGGTTCAAGGGCATGTTCCTACATCGAAAACATGCATGAGAAACCCAGAAGATGGTACACCGTGTGATCGGGAAAGGTTTCTAAAACGCACCTCATTTCTCATCTCCTTGTGCTCGGGTTCGTCATTCCAGCCGCTTTACTAGCAATCTCCCTACTTGGAGCATCAGCACCTTTAACCTCCTGATCCGTACAGGTTGCAATTTGTCATGAGGATGAACGGGAAGAGGGGAACCAATGAGAGACAAGCTCTAGGTGTTGGGACAGGCACAGGTCACTCTATTTTCCCATCAGGAAGAAGAGATAAGCACAGGCTCAGCCTGCCCCCCGGAACAAGAATAGGGCCTGAAGCAATCGTGCGCTTTTGCGGCCAGCTCCCACAAAAGTGAGTTGAAAAATGGAGCTCAGGGGCACTGCAATTCACAAACCTGCAGAGTTATAAATGATAACTCTTGTCCACAAATATATTGAGGGAAGGCAACGAAGAGGATTTGAAAGCAAGGCAGAATTGCAGGAACCAGATTTCAGGAGGTAGATTCGAATCGCCTTGAAAGCACATGAAAAGCGGCAAAACGTCGACAATGATGCCCTTGGCCAAAAAGGGCGTATGCGTTTTTTCCTGAATATATTCAGGAAAAAACGCATACGCCCTTTTTGGCCAACCAAGCCACCTGGAAAGGCAAATCAGCAATAAAAAAAGTCTCGCTTCCCATCGGTCAAAAGGGCCTTGCTGAAAAAAGTGTAAAAACCAGAAATGCAGGACAGGCCATGGAGAAATGGGAGCCTTGCTACGCTGATGGGCGGGTTGCAAATTGCCAACAGCCACTCTGGAGAAGTGAACGGTGTGTCCTGAAACATCTAAAAAACATAGCTTAGAGAGCATTGGGCACTTCTGCTCATGGGCGTATAAATTGGGAAAACTAAAAATCAGCAAGACACAGGCAACCCAAAGTTTAGGCCTGCTCTGTTGACAAGAACCTCCACCTCATTACAACTTAAATATCCCAGGAAAGAGAAAAATGGATAAAGAATTTCTGGTCCTTATGTACAATGGACTATCACTCAGCCATGAAATCAATGTCATAAGGCTAGTAGCAGCATGATGAGTGGATTTAGGTACGACGATTCTAAGTGAAAGAAGTCACACAGAAAAAGACACTTATCATAAGATATCACTTATAGAGGGAATGTAAAAACCGCTACACTTGAACTGAATTACAAAACAGAACAGAGTCACACGTGTAGAAAACACACTATGGTTGCTTAACGGGAAAGGTGAGGTGGGGTGATGCATAAAACAAGGCTTTCAAAGTAGCTCACATACCGTTCCATAACCCAATATGTAATAGACAAGACCTACTGCTTCCTCAGTGAACTGGACTCAACACCTCCTATTCACCGCACAAGAATATATCTGACTAGTAAGAATTTTAAAACATATGTATGATTATCTCTCTGTAAGTGAGTCAACTGGGTGTAAAGCGGCATAAACACAGCAGTGAAAAGCAGCTAAACCCCATTATAAAAATATATTACTTTTAAAAACCCATGAAATAAAGACAGTGAAAGAGAGAGAAATTCTTACAAAATTCGGTCAGGGGTTGTTATGCAACCTGGAATGACCATACCTAGACACACAACTGGATGAGACTTAAGGGTGGACACTCTGGGCTGAGAGGTTTGGTTAGGTTGGCTGAGCAAACGTAGACCCTTTTAAGTAATACTGCGTGGTACCCATCCCATGGGTCCCAAAACTCCAGGTTCAAGGGCATCTTCCTACATCGAAAACATGCATGAGAAACCCAGAAGATGGTAAACCGTGTGATCGGGAAAGTTTTCTAAAACGCACCTCATTTCTCATCTCCTTGTGCTCGGGTTCGCCATTCCAACCGCTTTACTAGCAATCTCCCTACTTGGAGAATCATCACCTTTAACCTCCTGTTCCGTACAGGTTGTAATTTGTCCTGAGGATGAACGGGAAGAGGGGAACCAATGAGAGACAAGCTCTAGGTGTTGGGACAGGCATAGGTCACTCTATTTTCCCATCAGGAAGAAGAGATATCCACAGGCTCAGCCTGCCCCCCGGAACCAGAATAGGGCCTGAAGCCATCCTGCGCTTTTGCGGCCAGCTCCCACAAAAGCGAGTTGAAAAATGGAGCTCAGGGGCACTGCAATTCACAAACCTGCAGAGTTATAAATGATAACTCTCGTCCACAAATATATTGAGGGAAGGCAACGAAGAGGATTTGAAAGCAAGGCAGAATTGCAGGAAACAGATTTCAGGAGGTAGATTCGAATCGCCTTGAAAGCACATGAAAAGAGGCAAAACGTCGACAATGATGCCCTTGGCCAAAAAGGGCGTATGCGTTTTTTCCTGAATATATTCAGGAAAAAACGCATACGCCCTTTTTGGCCATCCAAGCCACCTGGAAATGCAAATCAGCGCTAAAAAGAAGTCTCGCTTCCCATCGGTCAAAAGGGCCATGGTGAAAAATGTGTAAAAACCAGAAATGCAGGACAGGCCAAGGAGAAATGGGAGCCTTGCTACGCTGATGGGCGGGTTGCAAATTGCCAACAGCCACTCTGGAGAAGTGAACGGTGTGTCCTGAAACATCTAAAAAACACAGCTTAGAGAGCATTGGGAACTTCTGCTCATGGGCGTATAAATTGGGAAAACTAAAAATCAGCAAGACACAGGCAACCCAAATTTACGGCTGCTCTGTTGACAAGAACCTCCACCTCATTACACCTTAAATATCCCAGGAAAGAGAAAAATGGATAAAGAATTTCTGGTCCTTATGTACAATGGACTATCACTCAGCCGTGAAATCAATGTCATAAGGCTAGTAGCAGCATGATGAGTGGATTTAGGTACGACGATTCTAAGTGAAAGAAGTCACACAGAAATAGACACTTATCACAAGATATCACTTATAGAGGGAATGTAAAACCCGCTACACTTGAACAAAATTACGAAACAGAACAGAGTCACACGTTTAGAAAACACACTATGGCTGCTTCTCGGAAAAGGTGAGGTGGGGTGATGCATAAAACAAGGGTTTCAAATTAGCTCACATACCGTTCCATAACCCAATATGTAATAGACAAGACCTACTCCTTCCTCAGTGAACTGGACTCAAAACCTCCTATTCACCTCACAAGAATATATCTGACTAGTAAGAATCTTAAAACCTATGTATGATTATCTCTCTGTAAGTGAGTCAAGTGGGTGTAAAGCAGCATAAACACAGCAGTGAAAAGCAGCTAAACCCCATTATAAAAATAAATTACTTTTCAAAACCCATGAAACAAAGACAGTGAAAGAGAGAGAAATTCTTACAAAATTCGGTCAGGGGTTGTGATGCAACCTGGATTGACCATACCTAGACACACAGTTGGTGAGACATAAGGGTGGACACCCTTGGGGCTGAGAGGTTTGGTTAGGTTGGGTGAGCAAACGTAGACCCTTTAAAGTAATACTGCGTGGTACCCATCCCATGGGTCCCAAAACTCCAGGTTCAAGGGCATCTTCCTACATCGAAAACATGCATGAGAAACCCAGAAGATGGTACACCGTGGGATCGGGAAAGGTTTCTAAAACGCACCTCAGTTCTCATCTCCTTGTGCTCGGGTTCGCCATTCCAGCCGCTTTACTAGCAATCTCCCTACTTGGAGAATCAGCACCTTTAACCTCCTGTTCCGTACAGGTTGCAATTTGTCCTGAGGATGAACGGGAAGAGGGGGAACCAATGACAGACAAACTCTAGGTGTTGGGACAGGCACAGGTCACTCTCTTTTCCCATCAGGAAGAAGAGATAACCACAGGCTCAGCCTGCCCCCCGGAACCAGAATAGGGCCTGAAGCAATCGTGCGCTTTTGCGGCCAGCTCCCACAAAAGCGAGTTGAAAAATGGAGCTCAGGGGCAGTGCAATTCACAAACCTGCAGAGTTATAAATGATAACTCTCGTCCACAAATATATTGAGGGAAGGCAACGAAGAGGATTTGAAAGCAAGGCAGAATTGCAGGAAACAGATTTCAGGAGGTAGATTCGAATCGCCTTGAAAGCACATGAAAAGAGGCAAAACGTCGACAATGATGCCCTTGGCCAAAAAGGGCGTATGCGTATTTTCCTGAATATATTCAGGAAAAAACGCATACGCCCTTTTTGGCCAACCAAGCAACCTGGAAAGGCAAATCAGCGCTAAAAAGAAGTCTCGCTTCCCATCGGTCAAAAGGGCCATGCTGAAAAAAGTGTAAAAACCAGAAATGCAGGACAGGCCAAGGAGAAATGGGAGCCTTGCTACGCTGATGGGCGGGTTGCAAATTGCCAACAGCCACTCTGGAGAAGTGAACGGTGTGTCCTGAAACATCTAAAAAACACAGCTTAGAGAGCATTGGGCACTTCTGCTCATGGGCGTATAAATTGGGAAAACTAAAAATCAGCGAGACACAGGCAACCCAAAGTTTAGGGCTGCTCTGTTGACAAGAACCTCCACCTCATTACACCTTAAATATCCCAGGAAAGAGAAAAATGGATAAAGAATTTCTGGTCCTTATGTACAATGGACTATCACTCAGCCGTGAAATCAATGTCATAAGGCTAGTAGCAGCATGATGAGTGGATTTAGGTACGATGATTCTAAGTGAAATAAGTCACACAGAAAAAGACACTTATCATAAGATATCACTTATAGAGGGAATGTTAAAACCGCTACACTTGAACAGAATTACAAAACAGAACAGAGTCACACGTTTAGAAAACACACTATGGCTGCTTCACGGGAAAGGTGAGGTGGGGTGATGCATAAAACAAGGGTTTCAAATTAGCTCACATACCGTTCCATAACCCAATATGTAATAGACAAGACCTACTCCTTCCTCAGTGAACTGGACTCAACACCTCCTATTCACCGCACAAGAATATATCTGACTAGTAAGAATCTTAAAACCTACGTATGATTATCTCTCTGTAAGTGAGTCAAGTGGGTGTAAAGCGGCATAAACACAGCAGTGAAAAGCAGCTAAACCCCATTATAAAAATAAATTACTTTTCAAAACCCATGAAACAAAGACAGTGAAAGAGAGAGAAATTCTTACAAAATTCGGTCAGGGGTTGTGATGCAACCTGGATTGACCATACCTAGACACACAGCTAGATGAGACATGAGGGTGGACACCCTTGGGGCTGAGAGGTTTGGTTAGGTTGGCTGAGCAAACGTAGACCCTTTAAAGTAATAATGCGTGGTACCCATCCCATGGGTCCCAAAGCTCCATGTTCAAGGGCATCTTCCTATATCGAAAACATGCATGAGAAACCCAGAATATGGTACACCGTGTGATCGGGAAAGGTTTCTAAAACGCACCTCATTTCTCATCTCCTTGTGCTCGGGTTCGTCATTCCAGCCGCTTTACTAGCAATCTCCCTACTTGGAGCATCAGCACCTTTAACCTCCTGATCCGTACAGGTTGCAATTTGTCATGAGGATGAACGGGAAGAGGGGAACCAATGAGAGACAAGCTCTAGGTGTTGGGACAGGCACAGGTCACTCTATTTTCCCATCAGGAAGAAGAGATAAGCACAGGCTCAGCCTGCCCCCCGGAACCAGAATAGGGCCTGAAGCAATCGTGCGCTTTTGCGGCCAGCTCCCACAAAAGCGAGTTGAAAAATGGAGCTCAGGGGCACTGCAATTCACAAACCTGCAGAGTTATAAATGATAACTCTCGTCCACAAATATATTGAGGGAAGGCAACGAAGAGGATTTGAAAGCAAGGCAGAATTGCAGGCAACAGATTTCAGGAGGTAGATTCGAATCGCCTTGAAAGCACATGAAAAGAGGCAAAACGTCGACAATGATGCCCTTGGCCAAAAAGGGCGTATGCGTTTTTTCCTGAATATATTCAGGAAAAAACGCATACGCCCTTTTTGGCCAACCAAGCCACCGGGAAAGGCAAATCAGCACTAAAAAAAGTCTCGCTTCCCATCGGTCAAAAGGGCCATGCTGAAAAAAGTGTAAAAACCAGAAATGCAGGACAGGCCATGGAGAAATGGGAGCCTTGCTACGCTGATGGGCGGGTTGCAAATTGCCAACAGCCACTCTGGAGAAGTGAACGGTGTGTCCTGAAACATCTAAAAAACATAGCTTAGAGAGCATTGGGCACTTCTGCTCATGGGCGTATAAATTAGGAAAACTAAAATTCAGCAAGACACAGGCCCCCCAAAGTTTAGGCCTGCTCTGTTGACAAGAACCTCCACCTCATTACAACTTAAATATCCAAGGAAAGAGAAAAATGGATAAAGAATTTCTGGTCCTTATGTACAATGGACTATCACTCAGCCATGAAATCAATGTCATAAGGCTAGTAGCAGTATGATGAGTGGATTTAGGTACGACGATTCTAAGTGAAAGAAGTCACACAGAAAAAGACACTTATCATAAGATATCACTTATAGAGGGAATGTAAAAACCGCTACACTTGAACTGAATTACAAAACAGAACAGAGTCACACGTGTAGAAAACACACTATGGTTGCTTAACGGGAAAGGTGAGGTGGGGTGATGCATAAAACAAGGGTTTCAAATTAGCTCACATACCGTTCCATAACCCAATATGTAATAGACAAGACCTACTGCTTCCTCAGTGAACTGGACTCAACACCTCCTATTAACCGCACAAGAATATATCTGACTAGTAAGAATCTTAAAACCTATGTATGATTATCTCTCTGTAAGTGAGTCAAGTGGGTGTAAAGCGGCATAAACACAGCAGTGAAAAGCAGCTAAACCCCATTATAAAAATAAATTACTTTTAAAAACCCATGAAATAAAGACAGTGAAAGAGAGAGAAATTCTTACAAAATTCGGTCAGGGGTTGTTATGCAACCTGGAATGACCATACCTAGACACACAACTGGATGAGACTTAAGGGTGGACACTCTGGGCTGAGAGGTTTGGTTAGGTTGGCTGAGCAAACGTAGACCCTTTTAAGTAATACTGCGTGGTACCCATCCCATGGGTCCCAAAACTCCAGGTTCAAGGGCATCTTCCTACATCGAAAACATGCATGAGAAACCCACATGGTACACCGTGTGATCGGGAAAGGTTTCTAAAACGCACCTCATTTCTCATCTCCTTGTGCTCGGGTTCGCCGTTCCAGCTGCTTTACTAGCAATCTCCCTACTTGGAGAATCAGCACCTTTATCCTCCTATTCCGTACAGGTTGCAATTTGTCCTGAGGATGAACGGGAAGAGGGGAACCAATGAGAGACACGCTCTAGGTGTTGGGACAGGCACAGGTCACTCTATTTTCCCATCAGGAAGAAGAGATAACCACAGGCTCAGCCTGCCCCCCGGAACCAGAATAGGGCCTGAAGCAATCGTGCGCTTTTGCGGCCAGCTCCCACAAAAGCGAGTTGAAAAATGGAGCTCAGGGGCAGTGCAATTCACAAACCTGCAGAGTTATAAATGATAACTCTCGTCCACAAATATATTGAGGGAAGGCAACGAAGAGGATTTGAAAGCAAGGCAGAATTGCAGGAAACAGATTTCAGGAGGTAGATCCGAATCGCCTTGAAAGCATATGAGAAGAGGCAAAACGTCGACAATGATGCCCTTGGCCAAAAAGGGCGTATGCGTTTTTTCCTGAATATATTCAGGAAAAAACGCATACGCCCTTTTTGGCCAACCAAGCAACCTGGAAAGGCAAATCAGCGCTAAAAAGAAGTCTCGCTTCCCATCGGTCAAAAGGGCCATGCTGAAAAAAGTGTAAAAACCAGAAATGCAGGACAGGCCAAGGAGAAATGGGAGCCTTGCTACGCTGATGGGCGGGTTGCAAATTGCCAACAGCCACTCTGGAGAAGTGAACGGTGTGTTCTGAAACATCTAAAAAACACAGCTTAGAGAGCATTGGGCACTTCTGCTCATGGGCGTACAAATTGGGAAAACTAAAAATCAGCAAGACACAGGCAACCCAAAGTTTACGGCTGCTCTGTTGACAAGAACCTCCACCTCATTACACCTTAAATATCCCAGGAAAGAGAAAAATGGATAAAGAATTTCTGGTCCTTATGTACAATGGACTATCACTCAGCCGTGAAATCAATGTCATAAGGCTAGTAGCAGCATGATGAGTGGATTTAGGTACGATGATTCTAAGTGAAATAAGTCACACAGAAAAATACACTTATCACAAGATATCACTTATAGAGGGAATGTAAAAACCGCTACACTTGAACAGAATTACAAAACAGAACAGAGTCACACGTTTAGAAAACACACTATGGCTGCTTCTCGGGAAAGGTGAGGTGGGGTGATGCATAAAACAAGGGTTTCAAATTAGCTCACATACCGTTCCATAACCCAATATGTAATAGACAAGACCTACTCCTTCCTCAGTGAACTGGACTCAAGACCTCCTATTCACCGCACAAGAATATATCTGACTAGTAAGAATCTTAAAACCTATGTATGATTATCTCTCTGTAAGTGAGTCAAGTGGGTGTAAAGCGGCATAAACACAGCAGTGAAAAGCAGCTAAACCCCATTATAAAAATAAATTACTTTTCAAAACCCATGAAACAAAGACAGTGAAAGAGAGAGAAATTCTTACAAAATTCGGTCAGGGGTTGTGATGCAACCTGGATTGACCATACCTAGACACACAGTTGGTGAGACCTAAGGGTGGACACCCTTGGGGCTGAGAGGTTTGGTTAGGTTGGGTGAGCAAACGTAGACCCTTTAAAGTAATACTGCGTGGTACCCATCCCATGGGTCCCAAAGCTCCAGGTTCAAGGGCATCTTCCTACATCGAAAACATGCATGAGAAACCCAGAAGATGGTACACCGTGTGATCGGGAAAGGTTTCTAAAACGCACCTCATTTCTCATCTCCTTGTGCTCGGGTTCGTCATTCCAGCCGCTTTACTAGCAATCTCCCTACTTGGAGCATCAGCACCTTTAACCTCCTGATCCGTACAGGTTGCAATTTGTCATGAGGATGAACGGGAAGAGGGGAACCAATGAGAGACAAGCTCTAGGTGTTGGGACAGGCACAGGTCACTCTATTTTCCCATCAGGAAGAAGAGATAAGCACAGGCTCAGCCTGCCCCCCGGAACCAGAATAGGGCCTGAAGCAATCGTGCGCTTTTGCGGCCAGCTCCCACAAAAGCGAGTTGAAAAATGGAGCTCAGGGGCACTGCAATTCACAAACCTGCAGAGTTATAAATGATAACTCTCGTCCACAAATATATTGAGGGAAGGCAACGAAGAGGATTTGAAAGCAAGGCAGAATTGCAGGCAACAGATTTCAGGAGGTAGATTCGAATCGCCTTGAAAGCACATGAAAAGAGGCAAAACGTCGACAATGATGCCCTTGGCCAAAAAGGGCGTATGCGTTTTTTCCTGAATATATTCAGGAAAAAACGCATACGCCCTTTTTGGCCAACCAAGCCACCGGGAAAGGCAAATCAGCACTAAAAAAAGTCTCGCTTCCCATCGGTCAAAAGGGCCATGCTGAAAAAAGTGTAAAAACCAGAAATGCAGGACAGGCCATGGAGAAATGGGAGCCTTGCTACGCTGATGGGCGGGTTGCAAATTGCCAACAGCCACTCTGGAGAAGTGAACGGTGTGTCCTGAGACATCTAAAAAACATAGCTTAGAGAGCATTGGGCACTTCTGCTCATGGGCGTATAAATTAGGGAAACTAAAATTCAGCAAGACACAGGCCCCCCAAAGTTTAGGCCTGCTCTGTTGACAAGAACCTCCACCTTATTACAACTTAAATATCCAAGGAAAGAGAAAAATGGATAAAGAATTTCTGGTCCTTATGTACAATGGACTATCACTCAGCCATGAAATCAATGTCATAAGGCTAGTAGCAGTATGATGAGTGGATTTAGGTACGACGATTCTAAGTGAAAGAAGTCACACAGAAAAAGACACTTATCATAAGATATCACTTATAGAGGGAATGTAAAAACCGCTACACTTGAACTGAATTACAAAACAGAACAGAGTCACACGTGTAGAAAACACACTATGGTTGCTTAACGGGAAAGGTGAGGTGGGGTGATGCATAAAACAAGGGTTTCAAATTAGCTCACATACCGTTCCATAACCCAATTTGTAATAGACAAGACCTACTGCTTCCTCAGTGAACTGGACTCAACACCTCCTATTAACCGCACAAGAATATATCTGACTAGTAAGAATCTTAAAACCTATGTATGATTATCTCTCTGTAAGTGAGTCAAGTGGGTGTAAAGCGGCATAAACACAGCAGTGAAAAGCAGCTAAACCCCATTATAAAAATAAATTACTTTTAAAAACCCATGAAATAAAGACAGTGAAAGAGAGAGAAATTCTTACAAAATTCGGTCAGGGGTTGTTATGCAACCTGGAATGACCATACCTAGACACACAACTGGATGAGACTTAAGGGTGGACACTCTGGGCTGAGAGGTTTGGTTAGGTTGGCTGAGCAAACGTAGACCCTTTTAAGTAATACTGCGTGGTACCCATCCCATGGGTCCCAAAACTCCAGGTTCAAGGGCATCTTCCTACATCGAAAACATGCATGAGAAACCCACATGGTACACCGTGTGATCGGGAAAGGTTTCTAAAACGCACCTCATTTCTCATCTCCTTGTGCTCGGGTTCGCCGTTCCAGCTGCTTTACTAGCAATCTCCCTACTTGGAGAATCAGCACCTTTAACCTCCTGTTCCGTACAGGTTGCAATTTGTCCTGAGGATGAACGGGAAGAGGGGGAACCAATGAGAGACAAGCTCTAGGTGTTGGGACAGGCACAGGTCACTCTCTTTTCCCATCAGGAAGAAGAGATAACCACAGGCTCAGCCTGCCCCCCGGAACCAGAATAGGGCCTGAAGCAATCGTGCGCTTTTGCGGCCAGCTCCCACAAAAGCGAGTTGAAAAATGGAGCTCAGGGGCAGTGCAATTCACAAACCTGCAGAGTTATAAATGATAACTCTCGTCCACAAATATATTGAGGGAAGGCAACGAAGAGGATTTGAAAGCAAGGCAGAATTGCAGGAAACAGATTTCAGGAGGTAGATTCGAATCGCCTTGAAAGCACATGAAAAGCGGCAAAACGTCCACAATGATGCCCTTGGCCAAAAAGGGCGTATGCGTTTTTTCCTGAATATACTCAGGAAAAAACGCATACGCCCTTTTTGGCCAACCAAGCAACCTGGAAAGGCAAATCAGCGCTAAAAAGAAGTCTCGCTTCCCATCGGTCAAAAGGGCCATGCTGAAAAAAGTGTAAAAACCAGAAATGCAGGACAGGCCAAGGAGAAATGGGAGCCTTGCTACGCTGATGGGCGGGTTGCAAATTGCCAACAGCCACTCTGGAGAAGTGAACGGTGTGTTCTGAAACATCTAAAAAACACAGCTTAGAGAGCATTGGGCACTTCTGCTCATGGGCGTACAAATTGGGAAAACTAAAAATCAGCAAGACACAGGCAACCCAAAGTTTACGGCTGCTCTGTTGACAAGAACCTCCACCTCATTACACCTTAAATATCCCAGGAAAGAGAAAAATGGATAAAGAATTTCTGGTCCTTATGTACAATGGACTATCACTCAGCCGTGAAATCAATGTCATAAGGCTAGTAGCAGCATGATGAGTGGATTTAGGTACGAAGATTCTAAGTGAAAAAAGTCACACAGAAAAAGACACTTATCACAAGATATCACTTATAGAGGGAATGTAAAAACCGCTACACTTGAACAGAATTACAAAACAGAACAGAGTCACACGTTTAGAAAACACACTATGGCTGCTTCTCGGGAAAGGTGAGGTGGGGTGATGCATAAAACAAGGGTTTCAAATTAGCTCACATACCGTTCCATAACCCAATATGTAATAGACAAGACCTACTCCTTCCTCAGTGAACTGGACTCAACACCTCCTATTCACCGCACAAGAATATATCTGACTAGTAAGAATCTTAAAACCTATGTATGATTATCTCTCTGTAAGTGAGTCAAGTGGGTGTAAAGCGGCATAAACACAGCAGTGAAAAGCAGCTAAACCCCATTATAAAAATAAATTACTTTTCAAAACCCATGAAACAAAGACAGTGAAAGAGAGAGAAATTCTTACAAAATTCGGTCAGGGGTTGTGATGCAACCTGGATTGACCATACCTAGACACACAGTTGGTGAGACATAAGGGTGGACACCCTTGGGGCTGAGAGGTTTGGTTAGGTTGGCTGAGCAAACGTAGACCCTTTAAAGTATTACTGCGTGGTACCCATCCCATGGGTCCCAAAGCTCCTTGTTCAAGGGCATCTTCCTACATCGAAAACATGCATGAGAAACCCAGAAGATGGTACACCGTGTGATCGGGAAAGGTTTCTAAAACGCACCTCATTTCTCATCTCCTTGTGCTCGGGTTCGTCATTCCAGCCGCTTTACTAGCAATCTCCCTACTTGGAGCATCAGCACCTTTAACCTCCTGATCCGTACAGGTTGCAATTTGTCATGAGGATGAACGGGAAGAGGGGAACCAATGAGAGACAAGCTCTAGGTGTTGGGACAGGCACAGGTCACTCTATTTTCCCATCAGGAAGAAGAGATAAGCACAGGCTCAGCCTGCCCCCCGGAACCAGAATAGGGCCTGAAGCAATCGTGCGCTTTTGCGGCCAGCTCCCACAAAAGCGAGTTGAAAAATGGAGCTCAGGGGCACTGCAATTCACAAACCTGGAGAGTTATAAATGATAACTCTCGTCCACAAATATATTGAGGGAAGGCAACGAAGAGGATTTGAAAGCAAGGCAGAATTGCAGGCAACAGATTTCAGGAGGTAGATTCGAATCGCCTTGAAAGCACATGAAAAGAGGCAAAACGTCGACAATGATGCCCTTGGCCAAAAAGGGCGTATGCGTTTTTTCCTGAATATATTCAGGAAAAAACGCATACGCCCTTTTTGGCCAACCAAGCCACCGGGAAAGGCAAATCAGCACTAAAAAAAGTCTCGCTTCCCATCGGTCAAAAGGGCCATGCTGAAAAAAGTGTAAAAACCAGAAATGCAGGACAGGCCATGGAGAAATGGGAGCCTTGCTACGCTGATGGGCGGGTTGCAAATTGCCAACAGCCACTCTGGAGAAGTGAACGGTGTGTCCTGAAACATCTAAAAAACATAGCTTAGAGAGCATTGGGCACTTCTGCTCATGGGCGTATAAATTAGGAAAACTAAAATTCAGCAAGACACAGGCCCCCCAAAGTTTAGGCCTGCTCTGTTGACAAGAACCTCCACCTCATTACAACTTAAATATCCAAGGAAAGAGAAAAATGGATAAAGAATTTCTGGTCCTTATGTACAATGGACTATCACTCAGCCATGAAATCAATGTCATAAGGCTAGTAGCAGTATGATGAGTGGATTTAGGTACGACGATTCTAAGTGAAAGAAGTCACACAGAAAAAGACACTTATCATAAGATATCACTTATAGAGGGAATGTAAAAACCGCTACACTTGAACTGAATTACAAAACAGAACAGTCACACGTGTAGAAAACACACTATGGTTGCTTAACGGGAAAGGTGAGGTGGGGTGATGCATAAAACAAGGGTTTCAAATTAGCTCACATACCGTTCCATAACCCAATATGTAATAGACAAGACCTACTGCTTCCTCAGTGAACTGGACTCAACACCTCCTATTAACCGCACAAGAATATATCTGACTAGTAAGAATCTTAAAACCTATGTATGATTATCTCTCTGTAAGTGAGTCAAGTGGGTGTAAAGCGGCATAAACACAGCAGTGAAAAGCAGCTAAACCCCATTATAAAAATAAATTACTTTTAAAAACCCATGAAATAAAGACAGTGAAAGAGAGAGAAATTCTTACAAAATTCGGTCAGGGGTTGTTATGCAACCTGGAATGACCATACCTAGACACACAACTGGATGAGACTTAAGGGTGGACACTCTGGGCTGAGAGGTTTGGTTAGGTTGGCTGAGCAAACGTAGACCCTTTTAAGTAATACTGCGTGGTACCCATCCCATGGGTCCCAAAACTCCAGGTTCAAGGGCATCTTCCTACATCGAAAACATGCATGAGAAACCCACATGGTACACCGTGTGATCGGGAAAGGTTTCTAAAACGCACCTCATTTCTCATCTCCTTGTGCTCGGGTTCGCCGTTCCAGCTGCTTTACTAGCAATCTCCCTACTTGGAGAATCAGCACCTTTATCCTCCTATTCCGTACAGGTTGCAATTTGTCCTGAGGATGAACGGGAAGAGGGGAACCAATGAGAGACAAGCTCTAGGTGTTGGGACAGGCACAGGTCACTCTATTTTCCCATCAGGAAGAATAGATAACCACAGGCTCAGCCTGCCCCCCGGAACCAGAATAGGGCCTGAAGCAATCGTGCGCTTTTGCGGCCAGCTCCCACAAAAGCGAGTTGAAAAATGGAGCTCAGGGGCACTGCACTTCACAAACCTGCAGAGTTATAAATGATAACTCTCGTCCACAAATATATTGAGGGAAGGCAACGAAGAGGATTTGAAAGCAAGGCAGAATTGCAGGAAACAGATTTCAGGAGGTAGATCCGAATCGCCTTGAAAGCACATGAGAAGAGGCAAAACGTCGACAATGATGCCCTTGGCCAAAAAGGGCGTATGCGTTTTTTCCTGAATATATTCAGGAAAAAACGCATACGCCCTTTTTGGCCAACCAAGCAACCTGGAAAGGCAAATCAGCGCTAAAAAGAAGTCTCGCTTCCCATCGGTCAAAAGGGCCATGCTGAAAAAAGTGTAAAAACCAGAAATGCAGGACAGGCCAAGGAGAAATGGGAGCCTTGCTACGCTGATGGGCGGGTTGCAAATTGCCAACAGCCACTCTGGAGAAGTGAACGGTGTGTTCTGAAACATCTAAAAAACACAGCTTAGAGAGCATTGGGCACTTCTGCTCATGGGCGTACAAATTGGGAAAACTAAAAATCAGCAAGACACAGGCAACCCAAAGTTTACGGCTGCTCTGTTGACAAGAACCTCCACCTCATTACACCTTAAATATCCCAGGAAAGAGAAAAATGGATAAAGAATTTCTGGTCCTTATGTACAATGGACTATCACTCAGCCGTGAAATCAATGTCATAAGGCTAGTAGCAGCATGATGAGTGGATTTAGGTACGATGATTCTAAGTGAAAAAAGTCACACAGAAAAAGACACTTATCACAAGATATCACTTATAGAGGGAATGTAAAAACCGCTACACTTGAACAGAATTACAAAACAGAACAGAGTCACACGTTTAGAAAACACACTATGGCTGCTTCTCGGGAAAGGTGAGGTGGGGTGATGCATAAAACAAGGGTTTCAAATTAGCTCACATACCGTTCCATAACCCAATATGTAATAGACAAGACCTACTCCTTCCTCAGTGAACTGGACTCAAGACCTCCTATTCACCGCACAAGAATATATCTGACTAGTAAGAATCTTAAAACCTATGTATGATTATCTCTCTGTAAGTGAGTCAAGTGGGTGTAAAGCGGCATAAACACAGCAGTGAAAAGCAGCTAAACCCCATTATAAAAATAAATTACTTTTCAAAACCCATGAAACAAAGACAGTGAAAGAGAGAGAAATTCTTACAAAATTCGGTCAGGGGTTGTGATGCAACCTGGATTGACCATACCTAGACACACAGTTGGTGAGACCTAAGGGTGGACACCCTTGGGGCTGAGAGGTTTGGTTAGGTTGGGTGAGCAAACGTAGACCCTTTAAAGTAATACTGCGTGGTACCCATCCCATGGGTCCCAAAGCTCCAGGTTCAAGGGCATCTTCCTACATCGAAAACATGCATGAGAAACCCAGAAGATGGTACACCGTGTGATCGGGAAAGGTTTCTAAAACGCACCTCATTTCTCATCTCCTTCTGCTCGGGTTGGTCATTCCAGCCGCTTTACTAGCAATCTCCCTACTTGGAGCATCAGCACCTTTAACCTCCTGATCCGTACAGGTTGCAATTTGTCATGAGGATGAACGGGAAGAGGGGAACCAATGAGAGACAAGCTCTAGGTGTTGGGACAGGCACAGGTCACTCTATTTTCCCATCAGGAAGAAGAGATAAGCACAGGCTCAGCCTGCCCCCCGGAACCAGAATAGGGCCTGAAGCAATCGTGCGCTTTTGCGGCCAGCTCCCACAAAAGCGAGTTGAAAAATGGAGCTCAGGGGCACTGCAATTCACAAACCTGCAGAGTTATAAATGATAACTCTCGTCCACAAATATATTGAGGGAAGGCAACGAAGAGGATTTGAAAGCAAGGCAGAATTGCAGGCAACAGATTTCAGGAGGTAGATTCGAATCGCCTTGAAAGCACATGAAAAGAGGCAAAACGTCGACAATGATGCCCTTGGCCAAAAAGGGCGTATGCGTTTTTTCCTGAATATATTCAGGAAAAAACGCATACGCCCTTTTTGGCCAACCAAGCCACCGGGAAAGGCAAATCAGCACTAAAAAAAGTCTCGCTTCCCATCGGTCAAAAGGGCCATGCTGAAAAAAGTGTAAAAACCAGAAATGCAGGACAGGCCATGGAGAAATGGGAGCCTTGCTACGCTGATGGGCGGGTTGCAAATTGCCAACAGCCACTCTGGAGAAGTGAACGGTGTGTCCTGAAACATCTAAAAAACATAGCTTAGAGAGCATTGGGCACTTCTGCTCATGGGCGTATAAATTAGGGAAACTAAAATTCAGCAAGACACAGGCCCCCCAAAGTTTAGGCCTGCTCTGTTGACAAGAACCTCCACCTTATTACAACTTAAATATCCAAGGAAAGAGAAAAATGGATAAAGAATTTCTGGTCCTTATGTACAATGGACTATCACTCAGCCATGAAATCAATGTCATAAGGCTAGTAGCAGTATGATGAGTGGATTTAGGTACGACGATTCTAAGTGAAAGAAGTCACACAGAAAAAGACACTTATCATAAGATATCACTTATAGAGGGAATGTAAAAACCGCTACACTTGAACTGAATTACAAAACAGAACAGAGTCACACGTGTAGAAAACACACTATGGTTGCTTAACGGGAAAGGTGAGGTGGGGTGATGCATAAAACAAGGGTTTCAAATTAGCTCACATACCGTTCCATAACCCAATTTGTAATAGACAAGACCTACTGCTTCCTCAGTGAACTGGACTCAACACCTCCTATTAACCGCACAAGAATATATCTGACTAGTAAGAATCTTAAAACCTATGTATGATTATCTCTCTGTAAGTGAGTCAAGTGGGTGTAAAGCGGCATAAACACAGCAGTGAAAAGCAGCTAAACCCCATTATAAAAATAAATTACTTTTAAAAACCCATGAAATAAAGACAGTGAAAGAGAGAGAAATTCTTACAAAATTCGGTCAGGGGTTGTTATGCAACCTGGAATGACCATACCTAGACACACAACTGGATGAGACTTAAGGGTGGACACTCTGGGCTGAGAGGTTTGGTTAGGTTGGCTGAGCAAACGTAGACCCTTTTAAGTAATACTGCGTGGTACCCATCCCATGGGTCCCAAAACTCCAGGTTCAAGGGCATCTTCCTACATCGAAAACATGCATGAGAAACCCACATGGTACACCGTGTGATCGGGAAAGGTTTCTAAAACGCACCTCATTTCTCATCTCCTTGTGCTCGGGTTCGCCGTTCCAGCTGCTTTACTAGCAATCTCCCTACTTGGAGAATCAGCACCTTTAACCTCCTGTTCCGTACAGGTTGCAATTTGTCCTGAGGATGAACGGGAAGAGGGGGAACCAATGAGAGACAAGCTCTAGGTGTTGGGACAGGCACAGGTCACTCTCTTTTCCCATCAGGAAGAAGAGATAACCACAGGCTCAGCCTGCCCCCCGGAACCAGAATAGGGCCTGAAGCAATCGTGCGCTTTTGCGGCCAGCTCCCACAAAAGCGAGTTGAAAAATGGAGCTCAGGGGCAGTGCAATTCACAAACCTGCAGAGTTATAAATGATAACTCTCGTCCACAAATATATTGAGGGAAGGCAACGAAGAGGATTTGAAAGCAAGGCAGAATTGCAGGCAACAGATTTCAGGAGGTAGATTCGAACCGCCTTGAAAGCACATGAAAAGAGGCAAAACGTCGACAATGATGCCCTTGGCCAAAAAGGGCGTATGCGTTTTTTCCTGAATATACTCAGGAAAAAACGCATACGCCCTTTTTGGCCAACCAAGCAACCTGGAAAGGCAAATCAGCGCTAAAAAGAAGTCTCGCTTCCCATCGGTCAAAAGGGCCATGCTGAAAAAAGTGTAAAAACCAGAAATGCAGGACAGGCCAAGGAGAAATGGGAGCCTTGCTACGCTGATGGGCGGGTTGCAAATTGCCAACAGCCACTCTGGAGAAGTGAACGGTGTGTTCTGAAACATCTAAAAAACACAGCTTAGAGAGCATTGGGCACTTCTGCTCATGGGCGTACAAATTGGGAAAACTAAAAATCAGCAAGACACAGGCAACCCATTGTTTACGGCTGCTCTGTTGACAAGAACCTCCACCTCATTACACCTTAAATATCCCAGGAAAGAGAAAAATGGATAAAGAATTTCTGGTCCTTATGTACAATGGACTATCACTCAGCCGTGAAATCAATGTCATAAGGCTAGTAGCAGCATGATGAGTGGATTTAGGTACGATGATTCTAAGTGAAAAAAGTCACACAGAAAAAGACACTTATCACAAGATATCACTTATAGAGGGAATGTAAAAACCGCTACACTTGAACAGAATTACAAAACAGAACAGAGTCACACGTTTAGAAAACACACTATGGCTGCTTCTCGGGAAAGGTGAGGTGGGGTGATGCATAAAACAAGGGTTTCAAATTAGCTCACATACCGTTCCATAACCCAATATGTAATAGACAAGACCTACTCCTTCCTCAGTGAACTGGACTCAACACCTCCTATTCACCGCACAAGAATATATCTGACTAGTAAGAATCTTAAAACCTATGTATGATTATCTCTCTGTAAGTGAGTCAAGTGGGTGTAAAGCGGCATAAACACAGCAGTGAAAAGCAGCTAAACCCCATTATAAAAATAAATTACTTTTCAAAACCCATGAAACAAAGACAGTGAAAGAGAGAGAAATTCTTACAAAATTCGGTCAGGGGTTGTGATGCAACCTGGATTGACCATACCTAGACACACAGTTGGTGAGACCTAAGGGTGGACACCCTTGGGGCTGAGAGGTTTGGTTAGGTTGGGTGAGCAAACGTAGACCCTTTAAAGTAATACTGCGTGGTACCCATCCCATGGGTCCCAAAGCTCCAGGTTCAAGGGCATCTTCCTACATCGAAAACATGCATGAGAAACCCAGAAGATGGTACACCGTGTGATCGGGAAAGGTTTCTAAAACGCACCTCATTTCTCATCTCCTTCTGCTCGGGTTGGTCATTCCAGCCGCTTTACTAGCAATCTCCCTACTTGGAGCATCAGCACCTTTAACCTCCTGATCCGTACAGGTTGCAATTTGTCATGAGGATGAACGGGAAGAGGGGAACCAATGAGAGACAAGCTCTAGGTGTTGGGACAGGCACAGGTCACTCTATTTTCCCATCAGGAAGAAGAGATAAGCACAGGCTCAGCCTGCCCCCCGGAACCAGAATAGGGCCTGAAGCAATCGTGCGCTTTTGCGGCCAGCTCCCACAAAAGCGAGTTGAAAAATGGAGCTCAGGGGCACTGCAATTCACAAACCTGCAGAGTTATAAATGATAACTCTCGTCCACAAATATATTGAGGGAAGGCAACGAAGAGGATTTGAAAGCAAGGCAGAATTGCAGGCAACAGATTTCAGGAGGTAGATTCGAATCGCCTTGAAAGCACATGAAAAGAGGCAAAACGTCGACAATGATGCCCTTGGCCAAAAAGGGCGTATGCGTTTTTTCCTGAATATATTCAGGAAAAAACGCATACGCCCTTTTTGGCCAACCAAGCCACCGGGAAAGGCAAATCAGCACTAAAAAAAGTCTCGCTTCCCATCGGTCAAAAGGGCCATGCTGAAAAAAGTGTAAAAACCAGAAATGCAGGACAGGCCATGGAGAAATGGGAGCCTTGCTACGCTGATGGGCGGGTTGCAAATTGCCAACAGCCACTCTGGAGAAGTGAACGGTGTGTCCTGAAACATCTAAAAAACATAGCTTAGAGAGCATTGGGCACTTCTGCTCATGGGCGTATAAATTAGGGAAACTAAAATTCAGCAAGACACAGGCCCCCCAAAGTTTAGGCCTGCTCTGTTGACAAGAACCTCCACCTTATTACAACTTAAATATCCAAGGAAAGAGAAAAATGGATAAAGAATTTCTGGTCCTTATGTACAATGGACTATCACTCAGCCATGAAATCAATGTCATAAGGCTAGTAGCAGTATGATGAGTGGATTTAGGTACGACGATTCTAAGTGAAAGAAGTCACACAGAAAAAGACACTTATCATAAGATATCACTTATAGAGGGAATGTAAAAACCGCTACACTTGAACTGAATTACAAAACAGAACAGAGTCACACGTGTAGAAAACACACTATGGTTGCTTAACGGGAAAGGTGAGGTGGGGTGATGCATAAAACAAGGGTTTCAAATTAGCTCACATACCGTTCCATAACCCAATTTGTAATAGACAAGACCTACTGCTTCCTCAGTGAACTGGACTCAACACCTCCTATTAACCGCACAAGAATATATCTGACTAGTAAGAATCTTAAAACCTATGTATGATTATCTCTCTGTAAGTGAGTCAAGTGGGTGTAAAGCGGCATAAACACAGCAGTGAAAAGCAGCTAAACCCCATTATAAAAATAAATTACTTTTAAAAACCCATGAAATAAAGACAGTGAAAGAGAGAGAAATTCTTACAAAATTCGGTCAGGGGTTGTTATGCAACCTGGAATGACCATACCTAGACACACAACTGGATGAGACTTAAGGGTGGACACTCTGGGCTGAGAGGTTTGGTTAGGTTGGCTGAGCAAACGTAGACCCTTTTAAGTAATACTGCGTGGTACCCATCCCATGGGTCCCAAAACTCCAGGTTCAAGGGCATCTTCCTACATCGAAAACATGCATGAGAAACCCACATGGTACACCGTGTGATCGGGAAAGGTTTCTAAAACGCACCTCATTTCTCATCTCCTTGTGCTCGGGTTCGCCGTTCCAGCTGCTTTACTAGCAATCTCCCTACTTGGAGAATCAGCACCTTTAACCTCCTGTTCCGTACAGGTTGCAATTTGTCCTGAGGATGAACGGGAAGAGGGGGAACCAATGAGAGACAAGCTCTAGGTGTTGGGACAGGCACAGGTCACTCTCTTTTCCCATCAGGAAGAAGAGATAACCACAGGCTCAGCCTGCCCCCCGGAACCAGAATAGGGCCTGAAGCAATCGTGCGCTTTTGCGGCCAGCTCCCACAAAAGCGAGTTGAAAAATGGAGCTCAGGGGCAGTGCAATTCACAAACCTGCAGAGTTATAAATGATAACTCTCGTCCACAAATATATTGAGGGAAGGCAACGAAGAGGATTTGAAAGCAAGGCAGAATTGCAGGCAACAGATTTCAGGAGGTAGATTCGAACCGCCTTGAAAGCACATGAAAAGAGGCAAAACGTCGACAATGATGCCCTTGGCCAAAAAGGGCGTATGCGTTTTTTCCTGAATATACTCAGGAAAAAACGCATACGCCCTTTTTGGCCAACCAAGCAACCTGGAAAGGCAAATCAGCGCTAAAAAGAAGTCTCGCTTCCCATCGGTCAAAAGGGCCATGCTGAAAAAAGTGTAAAAACCAGAAATGCAGGACAGGCCAAGGAGAAATGGGAGCCTTGCTACGCTGATGGGCGGGTTGCAAATTGCCAACAGCCACTCTGGAGAAGTGAACGGTGTGTTCTGAAACATCTAAAAAACACAGCTTAGAGAGCATTGGGCACTTCTGCTCATGGGCGTACAAATTGGGAAAACTAAAAATCAGCAAGACACAGGCAACCCAAAGTTTACGGCTGCTCTGTTGACAAGAACCTCCACCTCATTACACCTTAAATATCCCAGGAAAGAGAAAAATGGATAAAGAATTTCTGGTCCTTATGTACAATGGACTATCACTCAGCCGTGAAATCAATGTCATAAGGCTAGTAGCAGCATGATGAGTGGATTTAGGTACGATGATTCTAAGTGAAAAAAGTCACACAGAAAAAGACACTTATCACAAGATATCACTTATAGAGGGAATGTAAAAACCGCTACACTTGAACAGAATTACAAAACAGAACAGAGTCACACGTTTAGAAAACACACTATGGCTGCTTCTCGGGAAAGGTGAGGTGGGGTGATGCATAAAACAAGGGTTTCAAATTAGCTCACATACCGTTCCATAACCCAATATGTAATAGACAAGACCTACTCCTTCCTCAGTGAACTGGACTCAACACCTCCTATTCACCGCACAAGAATATATCTGACTAGTAAGAATCTTAAAACCTATGTATGATTATCTCTCTGTAAGTGAGTCAAGTGGGTGTAAAGCGGCATAAACACAGCAGTGAAAAGCAGCTAAACCCCATTATAAAAATAAATTACTTTTCAAAACCCATGAAACAAAGACAGTGAAAGAGAGAGAAATTCTTACAAATTTCGGTCAGGGGTTGTGATGCAACCTGGATTGACCATACCTAGACACACAGTTGGTGAGACATAAGGGTGGACACCCTTGGGGCTGAGAGGTTTTTTTAGGTTGGCTGAGCAAACGTAGACCCTTTAAAGTATTACTGCGTGGTACCCATCCCATGGGTCCCAAAGCTCCTTGTTCAAGGGCATCTTCCTACATCGAAAACATGCATGAGAAACCCAGAAGATGGTACACCGTGTGATCGGGAAAGGTTTCTAAAACGCACCTCATTTCTCATCTCCTTGTGCTCGGGTTCGTCATTCCAGCCGCTTTACTAGCAATCTCCCTACTTGGAGCATCAGCACCTTTAACCTCCTGATCCGTACAGGTTGCAATTTGTCATGAGGATGAACGGGAAGAGGGGAACCAATGAGAGACAAGCTCTAGGTGTTGGGACAGGCACAGGTCACTCTATTTTCCCATCAGGAAGAAGAGATAAGCACAGGCTCAGCCTGCCCCCCGGAACCAGAATAGGGCCTGAAGCAATCGTGCGCTTTTGCGGCCAGCTCCCACAAAAGCGAGTTGAAAAATGGAGCTCAGGGGCACTGCAATTCACAAACCTGCAGAGTTATAAATGATAACTCTCGTCCACAAATATATTGAGGGAAGGCAACGAAGAGGATTTGAAAGCAAGGCAGAATTGCAGGCAACAGATTTCAGGAGGTAGATTCGAATCGCCTTGAAAGCACATGAAAAGAGGCAAAACGTCGACAATGATGCCCTTGGCCAAAAAGGGCGTATGCGTTTTTTCCTGAATATATTCAGGAAAAAACGCATACGCCCTTTTTGGCCAACCAAGCCACCGGGAAAGGCAAATCAGCACTAAAAAAAGTCTCGCTTCCCATCGGTCAAAAGGGCCATGCTGAAAAAAGTGTAAAAACCAGAAATGCAGGACAGGCCATGGAGAAATGGGAGCCTTGCTACGCTGATGGGCGGGTTGCAAATTGCCAACAGCCACTCTGGAGAAGTGAACGGTGTGTCCTGAAACATCTAAAAAACATAGCTTAGAGAGCATTGGGCACTTCTGCTCATGGGCGTATAAATTAGGAAAACTAAAATTCAGCAAGACACAGGCCCCCCAAAGTTTAGGCCTGCTCTGTTGACAAGAACCTCCACCTCATTACAACTTAAATATCCAAGGAAAGAGAAAAATGGATAAAGAATTTCTGGTCCTTATGTACAATGGACTATCACTCAGCCATGAAATCAATGTCATAAGGCTAGTAGCAGTATGATGAGTGGATTTAGGTACGACGATTCTAAGTGAAAGAAGTCACACAGAAAAAGACACTTATCATAAGATATCACTTATAGAGGGAATGTAAAAACCGCTACACTTGAACTGAATTACAAAACAGAACAGAGTCACACGTGTAGAAAACACACTATGGTTGCTTAACGGGAAAGGTGAGGTGGGGTGATGCATAAAACAAGGGTTTCAAATTAGCTCACATACCGTTCCATAACCCAATATGTAATAGACAAGACCTACTGCTCTCTCAGTGAACTGGACTCAACACCTCCTATTAACCGCACAAGAATATATATGACTAGTAAGAATCTTAAAACCTATGTATGATTATCTCTCTGTAAGTGAGTCAAGTGGGTGTAAAGCGGCATAAACACAGCAGTGAAAAGCAGCTAAACCCCATTATAAAAATAAATTACTTTTAAAAACCCATGAAATAAAGACAGTGAAAGAGAGAGAAATTCTTACAAAATTCGGTCAGGGGTTGTTATGCAACCTGGAATGACCATACCTAGACACACAACTGGATGAGACTTAAGGGTGGACACTCTGGGCTGAGAGGTTTGGTTAGGTTGGCTGAGCAAACGTAGACCCTTTTAAGTAATACTGCGTGGTACCCATCCCATGGGTCCCAAAACTCCAGGTTCAAGGGCATCTTCCTACATCGAAAACATGCATGAGAAACCCACATGGTACACCGTGTGATCGGGAAAGGTTTCTAAAACGCACCTCATTTCTCATCTCCTTGTGCTCGGGTTCGCCGTTCCAGCTGCTTTACTAGCAATCTCCCTACTTGGAGAATCAGCACCTTTAACCTCCTATTCCGTACAGGTTGCAATTTGTCCTGAGGATGAACGGGAAGAGGGGAACCAATGAGAGACAAGCTCTAGGTGTTGGGACAGGCACAGGTCACTCTATTTTCCCATCAGGAAGAAGAGATAACCACAGGCTCAGCCTGCCCCCCGAAACCAGAATAGGGCCTGAAGCAATCGTGCGCTTTTGCGGCCAGCTCCCACAAAAGCGAGTTGAAAAATGGAGCTCAGGGGCACTGCACTTCACAAACCTGCAGAGTTATAAATGATAACTCTCGTCCACAAATATATTGAGGGAAGGCAACGAAGAGGATTTGAAAGCAAGGCAGAATTGCAGGAAACAGATTTCAGGAGGTAGATTCGAATCGCCTTGAAAGCACATGAAAAGCGTAAAAACGTCGACAATGATGCCCTTGGCCAAAAAGGGCGTATGCGTTTTTTCCTGAATATATTCAGGAAAAAACGCATACGCCCTTTTTGGCCAACCAAGCAACCTGGAAAGGCAAATCAGCGCTAAAAAGAAGTCTCGCTTCCCATCGGTCAAAAGGGCCATGCTGAAAAAAGTGTAAAAACCAGAAATGCAGGACAGGCCAAGGAGAAATGGGAGCCTTGCTACGCTGATGGGCGGGTTGCAAATTGCCAACAGCCACTCTGGAGAAGTGAACGGTGTGTTCTGAAACATCTAAAAAACACAGCTTAGAGAGTATTGGGCACTTCTGCTCATGGGCGTACAAATTGGGAAAACTAAAAATCAGCAAGACACAGGCAACCCAAAGTTTACGGCTGCTCTGTTGACAAGAACCTCCACCTCATTACACCTTAAATATCCCAGGAAAGAGAAAAATGGATAAAGAATTTCTGGTCCTTATGTACAATGGACTATCACTCAGCCGTGAAATCAATGTCATAAGGCTAGTAGCAGCATGATGAGTGGATTTAGGTACGATGATTCTAAGTGAAAAAAGTCACACAGAAAAAGACACTTATCACAAGATATCACTTATAGAGGGAATGTAAAAACCGCTACACTTGAACAGAATTACAAAACAGAACAGAGTCACACGTTTAGAAAACACACTATGGCTGCTTCTCGGGAAAGGTGAGGTGGGGTGATGCATAAAACAAGGGTTTCAAATTAGCTCACATACCGTTCCATAACCCAATATGTAATAGACAAGACCTACTCCTTCCTCAGTGAACTGGACTCAAGACCTCCTATTCACCGCACAAGAATATATCTGACTAGTAAGAATCTTAAAACCTATGTATGATTATCTCTCTGTAAGTGAGTCAAGTGGGTGTAAAGCGGCATAAACACAGCAGTGAAAAGCAGCTAAACCCCATTATAAAAATAAATTACTTTTCAAAACCCATGAAACAAAGACAGTGAAAGAGAGAGAAATTCTTACAAAATTCGGTCAGGGGTTGTGATGCAACCTGGATTGACCATACCTAGACACACAGTTGGTGAGACCTAAGGGTGGACACCCTTGGGGCTGAGAGGTTTGGTTAGGTTGGGTGAGCAAACGTAGACCCTTTAAAGTAATACTGCGTGGTACCCATCCCATGGGTCCCAAAGCTCCAGGTTCAAGGGCATCTTCCTACATCGAAAACATGCATGAGAAACCCAGAAGATGGTACACCGTGTGATCGGGAAAGGTTTCTAAAACGCACCTCATTTCTCATCTCCTTGTGCTCGGGTTCGTCATTCCAGCCGCTTTACTAGCAATCTCCCTACTTGGAGCATCAGCACCTTTAACCTCCTGATCCGTACAGGTTGCAATTTGTCATGAGGATGAACGGGAAGAGGGGAACCAATGAGAGACAAGCTCTAGGTGTTGGGACAGGCACAGGTCACTCTATTTTCCCATCAGGAAGAAGAGATAAGCACAGGCTCAGCCTGCCCCCCGGAACCAGAATAGGGCCTGAAGCAATCGTGCGCTTTTGCGGCCAGCTCCCACAAAAGCGAGTTGAAAAATGGAGCTCAGGGGCACTGCAATTCACAAACCTGCAGAGTTATAAATGATAACTCTCGTCCACAAATATATTGAGGGAAGGCAACGAAGAGGATTTGAAAGCAAGGCAGAATTGCAGGCAACAGATTTCAGGAGGTAGATTCGAATCGCCTTGAAAGCACATGAAAAGAGGCAAAACGTCGACAATGATGCTCTTGGCCAAAAAGGGCGTATGCGTTTTTTCCTGAATATATTCAGGAAAAAACGCATACGCCCTTTTTGGCCAACCAAGCCACCGGGAAAGGCAAATCAGCACTAAAAAAAGTCTCGCTTCCCATCGGTCAAAAGGGCCATGCTGAAAAAAGTGTAAAAACCAGAAATGCAGGACAGGCCATGGAGAAATGGGAGCCTTGCTACGCTGATGGGCGGGTTGCAAATTGCCAACAGCCACTCTGGAGAAGTGAACGGTGTGTCCTGAAACATCTAAAAAACATAGCTTAGAGAGCATTGGGCACTTCTGCTCATGGGCGTATAAATTAGGAAAACTAAAATTCAGCAAGACACAGGCCCCCCAAAGTTTAGGCCTGCTCTGTTGACAAGAACCTCCACCTCATTACAACTTAAATATCCAAGGAAAGAGAAAAATGGATAAAGAATTTCTGGTCCTTATGTACAATGGACTATCACTCAGCCATGAAATCAATGTCATAAGGCTAGTAGCAGTATGATGAGTGGATTTAGGTACGACGATTCTAAGTGAAAGAAGTCACACAGAAAAAGACACTTATCATAAGATATCACTTATAGAGGGAATGTAAAAACCGCTACACTTGAACTGAATTACAAAACAGAACAGAGTCACACGTGTAGAAAACACACTATGGTTGCTTAACGGGAAAGGTGAGGTGGGGTGATGCATAAAACAAGGGTTTCAAATTAGCTCACATACCGTTCCATAACCCAATTTGTAATAGACAAGACCTACTGCTTCCTCAGTGAACTGGACTCAACACCTCCTATTAACCGCACAAGAATATATCTGACTAGTAAGAATCTTAAAACCTATGTATGATTATCTCTCTGTAAGTGAGTCAAGTGGGTGTAAAGCGGCATAAACACAGCAGTGAAAAGCAGCTAAACCCCATTATAAAAATAAATTACTTTTAAAAACCCATGAAATAAAGACAGTGAAAGAGAGAGAAATTCTTACAAAATTCGGTCAGGGGTTGTTATGCAACCTGGAATGACCATACCTAGACACACAACTGGATGAGACTTAAGGGTGGACACTCTGGGCTGAGAGGTTTGGTTAGGTTGGCTGAGCAAACGTAGACCCTTTTAAGTAATACTGCGTGGTACCCATCCCATGGGTCCCAAAACTCCAGGTTCAAGGGCATCTTCCTACATTGAAAACATGCATGAGAAACCCACATGGTACACCGTGTGATCGGGAAAGGTTTCTAAAACGCACCTCATTTCTCATCTCCTTGTGCTCGGGTTCGCCGTTCCAGCTGCTTTACTAGCAATCTCCCTACTTGGAGAATCAGCACCTTTATCCTCCTATTCCGTACAGGTTGCAATTTGTCCTGAGGATGAACGGGAAGAGGGGAACCAATGAGAGACAAGCTCTAGGTGTTGGGACAGGCACAGGTCACTCTATTTTCCCATCAGGAAGAATAGATAACCACAGGCTCAGCCTGCCCCCCGGAACCAGAATAGGGCCTGAAGCAATCGTGCGCTTTTGCGGCCAGCTCCCACAAAAGCGAGTTGAAAAATGGAGCTCAGGGGCACTGCACTTCACAAACCTGCAGAGTTATAAATGATAACTCTCGTCCACAAATATATTGAGGGAAGGCAACGAAGAGGATTTGAAAGCAAGGCAGAATTGCAGGAAACAGATTTCAGGAGGTAGATTCGAATCGCCTTGAAAGCACATGAGAAGAGGCAAAACGTCGACAATGATGCCCTTGGCCAAAAAGGGCGTATGCGTTTTTTCCTGAATATATTCAGCAAAAAACGCATACGCCCTTTTTGGCCAACCAAGCAACCTGGAAAGGCAAATCAGCGCTAAAAAGAAGTCTCGCTTCCCATCGGTCAAAAGGGCCATGCTGAAAAAAGTGTAAAAACCAGAAATGCAGGACAGGCCAAGGAGAAATGGGAGCCTTGCTACGCTGATGGGCGGGTTGCAAATTGCCAACAGCCACTCTGGAGAAGTGAACGGTGTGTTCTGAAACATCTAAAAAACACAGCTTAGAGAGCATTGGGCACTTCTGCTCATGGGCGTACAAATTGGGAAAACTAAAAATCAGCAAGACACAGGCAACCCAAAGTTTACGGCTGCTCTGTTGACAAGAACCTCCACCTCATTACAACTTAAATATCCAAGGAAAGAGAAAAATGGATAAAGAATTTCTGGTCCTTATGTACAATGGACTATCACTCAGCCGTGAAATCAATGTCATAAGGCTAGTAGCAGCATGATGAGTGGATTTAGGTATGACGATTCTAAGAGAAATAAGTCACACAGAAAAAGACACTTATCATAAGATATCACTTATAGAGGGAATGTAAAAACCGCTACACTTGAACTGAATTACAAAACAGAACAGAGTCACACGTTTAGAAAAAACACTATGGCTGCTTCACGGGAAAGGAGAGGTGGGGTGATGCATAAAACAAGGGTTTCAAATGAGCTCACATACCGTTCCATAAACCCACTATATAATAGACAAGACCTACTCCTTCCTCAGTGAACTGGACTCAACACCTCCTATTCACCGCACAAAAATATATCTGATTAGTAAGAATCTTAAAACCTATGTATGATTATCTCTCTGTCAGTGAGTCAAGTGGGTGTAAAGCGGCATAAACACAGCAGTGAAAAGCAGCTAAACCCCATTATAAAAATAAATTACTTTTCAAAACCCATGAAACAAAGACAGTGAAAGAGAGAGATATTCTTACAAAATTCGGTCAGGGGTTGTGCTGCAACCTGGATTGACCATACCTAGACACACAGCTAGATGAGACATAAGGGTGGACACCCTTGGGGCTGAGAGGTTTGGTTAGGTTGGGTGAGCAAACGTAGACCCTTTAAAGTAATACTGCGTGGTACCCATCCCATGGGTCCCAAAACTCCAGGTTCAAGGGCATCTTCCTACATCGAAAACATGCATGAGAAACCCAGAAGATGGTACACCGTGTGATCGGGAAAGGTTTCTAAAACGCACTTCATTTCTCATCTCCTTGTGCTCGGGTTCGCCATTCCAGCCGCTTTACTAGCAATCTCCCTACTTGGAGAATCAGCACCTTTAACCTCCTGTTCCGTACAGGTTGCAATTTGTCCTGAGGATGAACGGGAAGAGGGGAACCAATGAGAGACAAGCTCTAGGTGTTGGGACAGGCACAGGTCACTCTATTTTCCCATCAGGAAGAAGAGATAACCACAGGCTCAGCCTGCCCCCCGGAACCAGAATAGGGCCTGAAGCAATCGTGCGCTTTTGCGGCCAGCTCCCACAAAGCGAGTTGAAAAATGGAGGTCAGGGGCAGTGCAATTCACAAACCTGCAGAGTTATAAATGATAACTCTCGTCCACAAATATATTGAGGGAAGGCAACGAAGAGGATTTGAAAGCAAGGCAGAATTGCAGGAAACAGATTTCAGGAGGTAGATTCGAATCGCCTTGAAAGCACATGAAAAGCAGCAAAACGACGACAATGTTGCCCTTGGCCAAAAAGGGCGTATGCGTTTTTTCCTGAATATATTCAGAAAAACACGCATACGCCCTTTTTGGCCAACCAAGCCACCTGGAAAGGCAAATCAGCGCTACAAAGAAGTCTCGCTTCCCATCGGTCAAAAGGGCCATGCTGAAAAAAGTGTAAAAACCAGAAATGCAGGACAGGCCATGGAGAAATGGGAGCCTTGCTACGCTGATGGGCGGGTTGCAAATTGACAACAGCCACTCTGGAGAAGTGAACGGTGTGTCCTGAAACATCTAAAAAACATAGCTTAGAGAGCATTGGGCACTTCTGCTCATGGGCGTATAAATTGGGAAAACTAAAAATCAGCAAGACACAGGCACCCCAAAGTTTAGGGCTGCTCTGTTGACAAGAACCTCCACCTCATTACACCTTAAATATCCCAGAAAAGAGAAAAATGGATAAAGAATTTCTGGTCCTTATATACAACGGACTATCACTCAGCCATGAAATCAATGTCATAAGGCTAGTAGCAGCATGATGAGTGGATTTAGGTACGACGATTCTAAGTGAAAGAAGTCACACAGAAAAAGACACTTATCATAAGATATCACTTATAGAGGGAATGTAAAAACCGCTACACTTGAACTGAATTACAAAACAGAACAGAGTCACACGTGTAGAAAACACACTATGGTTGCTTAACGGGAAAGGTGAGGTGGGGTGATGCATAAAACAAGGGTTTCAAATTAGCTCACATACCGTTCCATAACCCAATATGTAATAGACAAGACCTACTGCTTCCTCAGTGAACTGGACTCAACACCTCCTATTCACTGCACAAGAATATATCTGACTAGTAAGAATCTTAAAACCTATGTATGATTATCTCTCTCTAAGTGAGTCAAGTGGGTGTAAAGCGGCATAAACACAGCAGTGAAAAGCAGCTAAACCCCATTATAAAAATAAATTACTTTTCAAAACCCATGAAACAAAGACAGTGAAAGAGAGAGAAATTCTTACAAAATTCGGTCAGGGGTTGTGATGCAACCTGGATTGACCATACCTAGACACACAGTTGGTGAGACATAAGGGTGGACACTCTGGGCTGAGAGGTTTGGTTAGGTTGGGTGAGCAAACGTAGACCCTTTAAAGTAATACTGCGTGGTACCCATCCCATGGGTCCCAAAACTCCAGGTTCAAGGGTATCTTCCTACATCGAAAACATGCATGAGAAACCCAGAAGATGGTACACCGTGTGATCGGGAAAGGTTTCTAAAACGCACCTCATTTCTCATCTCCTTGTGCTCGGGTTCGCCATTCCAACCGCTTTACTAGCAATCTCCCTACTTGGAGAATCAGCACCTTTAACCTCCTGTTCCGTACAGGTTGTAATTTGTCCTGAGGATGAACGGGAAGAGGGGAACCAATGAGAGACAAGCTCTAGGTGTTGGGACAGGCATAGGTCACTCTATTTTCCCATCAGGAAGAAGAGATATCCACAGGCTCAGCCTGCCCCCTGGAACCAGAATAGGGCCTGAAGCAATCGTGCGCTTTTGCGGCCAGCTCCCACAAAAGCGAGTTGAAAAATGGAGTTCAGGGGCACTGCAATTCACAAACCTACAGAGTCATAAATGATAACTCTCATCCACAAATATATTGAGGGAAGGCAACGAAGAGGATTTGAAAGCAAGGCAGAATTGCAGGCAACAGATTTCAGGAGGTAGATTCGAATCGCCTTGAAAGCACATGAAAAGCGGCAAAACTTCGACAATGATGCCCTTGGCCAAAAAGGGCGTATGCGTTTTTTCCTGAATATATTCAGGAAAAAACGCATACGCCCTTTCTGGCCAACCAAGCCACCAGGAAAGGCAAATCAGCGCTAAAAAGAAGTCTCGCTTCCCATCGGTCAAAAGGGCCATGCTGAAAAAAGTGTAAAAACCAGAAATGCAGGACAGCCCAAGGAGAAATGAAAGTCTTGCTACGCTGATGGGTGGGTTGCCAATTGCCAACAGCCACTCTGGAGAAGTGTACAGTGTGTCCTGAAACATCTAAAAAACACAGCTTAGAGAGCATTGGGCACTTCTGCTCATGGGCGTATAAATTGGGATTACTAAAAATCAGAAAGATACAGGCCCCCCAAAGTTTTGGGCTGCTCTGTTGACAAGAACCTCCACTTCATTACACGTTAAATATCCCAGGAAAGAGAAAAATGGATAAAGAATTTCTGGTCCTTATGTACAATGGACTATCACTCAGCCGTGAAATCAATGTCATAAGGCTAGTAGCAGCATGATGAGTGGATTTAGGTATGACGATTCTAAGAGAAATAAGTCACACAGAAAAAGACACTTATCATAAGATATCACTTATAGAGGGAATGTAAAAACCGCTACACTTGAACTGAATTACAAAACAGAACAGAGTCACACGTTTAGAAAAAACACTATGGCTGCTTCACGGGAAAAGAGAGGTGGGGTGATGCATAAAACAAGGGTTTCAAATGAGCTCACATACCGTTCCATAAACCCACTATATAATAGACAAGACCTACTCCTTCCTCAGTGAACTGGACTCAACACCTCCTATTCACCGCACAAAAATATATCTGATTAGTAAGAATCTTAAAACCTATGTATGATTATCTCTCTGTAAGTGAGTCAAGTGGGTGTAAAGCGGCATAAACACAGCAGTGAAAAGCAGCTAAACCCCATTATAAAAATAAATTACTTTTCAAAACCCATGAAACAAAGACAGTGAAAGAGAGAGATATTGTTACAAAATTCGGTCAGGGGTTGTGCTGCAACCTGGATTGACCATACCTAGACACACAGCTAGATGAGACATAAGGGTGGACACCCTTGGGGCTGAGAGGTTTGGTTAGGTTGGGTGAGCAAACGTAGACCCTTTAAAGTAATACTGCGTGGTACCCATCCCATGGGTCCCAAAACTCCAGGTTCAAGGGCATCTTCCTACATCGAAAACATGCATGAGAAACCCAGAAGATGGTACACCGTGTGATCGGGAAAGGTTTCTAAAACGCACCTCATTTCTCATCTCCTTGTGCTCGGGTTCGCCATTCCAGCCGCTTTACTAGCAATCTCCCTACTTGGAGAATCAGCACCTTTAACCTCCTGTTCCGTACAGGTTGCAATTTGTCCTGAGGATGAACGGGAAGAGGGGAACCAATGAGAGACAAGCTCTAGGTGTTGGGACAGGCACAGGTCACTCTATTTTCCCATCAGGAAGAAGAGATAACCACAGGCTCAGCCTGCCCCCCGGAACCAGAATAGGGCCTGAAGCAATCGTGCGCTTTTGCGGCCAGCTCCCACAAAAGCGAGTTGAAAAATGGAGCTCAGGGGTAGTGCAATTCACAAACCTGCAGAGTTATAAATGATAACTCTCGTCCACAAATATATTGAGGGAAGGCAACGAAGAGGATTTGAAAGCAAGGCAGAATTGCAGGAAACGGATTTCAGGAGGTAGATTCGAATCGCCTTGAAAGCACATGAAAAGAGGCAAAACGTCGACAATGATGCCCTTGGCCAAAAAGGGCGTATGCGTTTTTTCCCGAATATATTCAGCAAAAAACGCATACGCCCTTTTTGGCCAACCAAGCAACCTGGAAAGGCAAATCAGCGCTAAAAAGAAGTCTCGCTTCCCATCGGTCAAAAGGGCCATGCTGAAAAAAGTGTAAAAACCAGAAATGCAGGACAGGCCAAGGAGAAATGGGAGCCTTGCTACGCTGATGGGCGGGTTGCAAATTGCCAACAGCCACTCTGGAGAAGTGAACGGTGTGTTCTGAAACATCTAAAAAACACAGCTTAGAGAGCATTGGGCACTTCTGCTCATGGGCGTATAAATTGGGAAAACTAAAAATCAGCAAGACACAGGCAACCCAAAGTTTACGGCTGCTCTGTTGACAAGAACCTCCACCTCATTACACCTTAAATATCCCAGGAAAGAGAAAAATGGATAAAGAATTTCTGGTCCTTATGTACAATGGACTATCACTCAGCCGTGAAATCAATGTCATAAGGCTAGTAGCAGCATGATGAGTGGATTTAGGTACGATGATTCTAAGTGAAATAAGTCACACAGAAAAAGACACTTATCACAAGATATCACTTATAGAGGGAATGTAAAAACCGCTACACTTGAACAGAATTACAAAACAGAACAGAGTCACACGTTTAGAAAACACACTATGGCTGCTTCTCGGGAAAGGTGAGGTGGGGTGATGCATAAAACAAGGGTTTCAAATTAGCTCACATACCGTTCCATAACCCAATATATAATAGACAAGACCTACTCCTTCCTCAGTGAACTGGACTCAAGACCTCCTATTCACCGCACAAGAATATATCTGACTAGTAAGAATCTTAAAACCTATGTATGATTATCTCTCTGTAAGTGAGTCAAGTGGGTGTAAAGCGGCATAAACACAGCAGTGAAAAGCAGCTAAACCCCATTATAAAAATAAATTACTTTTCAAAACCCATGAAACAAAGACAGTGAAAGAGAGAGAAATTCTTACAAAATTCGGTCAGGGGTTGTGATGCAACCTGGATTGACCATACCTAGACACACAGTTGGTGAGACCTAAGGGTGGACACCCTTGGGGCTGAGAGGTTTGGTTAGGTTGGGTGAGCAAACGTAGACCCTTTAAAGTAATACTGCGTGGTACCCATCCCATGGGTCCCAAAGCTCCAGGTTCAAGGGCATCTTCCTACATCGAAAACATGCATGAGAAACTCAGAAGATGGTACACCGTGTGATCGGGAAAGGTTTCTAAAACGCACCTCATTTCTCATCTCCTTGTGCTCGGGTTCGTCATTCCAGCCGCTTTACTAGCAATCTCCCTACTTGGAGAATCAGCACCTTTAACCTCCTGTTCCGTACAGGTTGCAATTTGTCCTGACGATGAACGGGAAGAGGGGAACCAATGAGAGACAAGCTCTAGGTGTTGGGACAGGCACAGGTCACTCTATTTTCCCATCAGGAAGAAGAGATAACCACAGGCTCAGCCTGCCCCCCGGAACCAGAATAGGGCCTGAAGCAATCGTGCGCTTTTGCGGCCAGCTCCCACAAAAGCGAGTTGAAAAATGGAGCTCAGGGGCACTGCAATTCACAAACCTGCAGAGTTATAAATGATAACTCTCGTCCACAAATATATTGAGGGAAGGCAACGAAGAGGATTTGAAAGCAAGGCAGAATTGCAGGCAACAGATTTCAGGAGGTAGATTCGAATCGCATTGAAAGCACATGAAAAGAGGCAAAACGTCGACAATGATGCCCTTGGCCAAAAAGGGCGTATGCGTTTTTTCCTGAATATATTCAGAAAAACACGCATACGCCCTTTTTGGCCAACCAAGCCACCTGGAAAGGCAAATCAGCGCTAAAAAGAAGTCTCGCTTCCCATCGGTCAAAAGGGCCATGCTGAAAAAAGTGTAAAAACCAGAAATGCAGGACAGGCCATGGAGAAATGGGAGCCTTGCTACGCTGATGGGCGGGTTGCAAATTGACAACAGCCACTCTGGAGAAGTGAACGGTGTGTCCTGAAACATCTAAAAAACATAGCTTAGAGAGCATTGGGCACTTCTGCTCATGGGCGTATAAATTGGGAAAACTAAAAATCAGCAAGACACAGGCACCCCAAAGTTTAGGGCTGCTCTGTTGACAAGAACCTCCACCTCATTACACCTTAAATATCCCAGGAAAGAGAAAAATGGATAAAGAATTTCTGGTCCTTATATACAACGGACTATCACTCAGCCATGAAATCAATGTCATAAGGCTAGTAGCAGCATGATGAGTGGATTTAGGTACGACGATTCTAAGAGAAATAAGTCACACAGAAAAAGACACTTATCATAAGATATCACTTATAGAGGGAATGTAAAAACCGCTACACTTGAACTGAATTACAAAACAGAACAGAGTCACACGTGTAGAAAACACACTATGGTTGCTTAACGGGAAAGGTGAGGTGGGGTGATGCATAAAACAAGGGTTTCAAATTAGCTCACATACCGTTCCATAACCCAATATGTAATAGACAAGATCTACTGCTTCCTCAGTGAACTGGACTCAACACCTCCTATTCACTGCACAAGAATATATCTGACTAGTAAGAATCTTAAAACCTATGTATGATTATCTCTCTCTAAGTGAGTCAAGTGGGTGTAAAGCGGCATAAACACAGCAGTGAAAAGCAGCTAAACTCCATTATAAAAATAAATTACTTTTCAAAACCCATGAAACAAAGACAGTGAAAGAGAGAGAAATTCTTACAAAATTCGGTCAGGGGTTGTGATGCAACCTGGATTGACCATACCTAGACACACAGTTGGTGAGACATAAGGGTGGACACTCTGGGCTGAGAGGTTTGGTTAGGTTGGGTGAGCAAATGTAGACCCTTTAAAGTAATACTGCGTGGTACCCATCCCATGGGTCCCAAAACTCCAGGTTCAAGGGTATCTTCCTACATCGAAAACATGCATGAGAAACCCAGAAGATGGTACACCGTGTGATCGGGAAAGGTTTCTAAAACGCACCTCATTTCTCATCTCCTTGTGCTCGGGTTCGCCATTCCAACCGCTTTACTAGCAATCTCCCTACTTGGAGAATCAGCACCTTTAACCTCCTGTTCCGTACAGGTTGTAATTTGTCCTGAGGATGAACGGGAAGAGGGGAACCAATGAGAGACAAGCTCTAGGTGTTGGGACAGGCATAGGTCACACTATTTTCCCATCAGGAAGAAGAGATATCCACAGGCTCAGCCTGCCCCCTGGAACCAGAATAGGGCCTGAAGCAATCGTGCGCTTTTGCGGCCAGCTCCCACAAAAGCGAGTTGAAAAATGGAGTTCAGGGGCACTGCAATTCACAAACCTACAGAGTCATAAATGATAACTCTCATCCACAAATATATTGAGGGAAGGCAACGAAGAGGATTTGAAAGCAAGGCAGAATTGCAGGCAACAGATTTCAGGAGGTAGATTCGAATCGCCTTGAAAGCACATGAAAAGCGGCAAAACTTCGACAATGATGCCCTTGGCCAAAAAGGGCGTATGCGTTTTTTCCTGAATATATTCAGGAAAAAACGCATACGCCCTTTCTGGCCAACCAAGCCACCAGGAAAGGCAAATCAGCGCTAAAAAGAAGTCTCGCTTCCCATCGGTCAAAAGGGCCATGCTGAAAAAAGTGTAAAAACCAGAAATGCAGGACAGCCCAAGGAGAAATGAAAGTCTTGCTACGCTGATGGGTGGGTTGCCAATTGCCAACAGCCACTCTGGAGAAGTGTACAGTGTGTCCTGAAACATCTAAAAAACACAGCTTAGAGAGCATTGGGCACTTCTGCTCATGGGCGTATAAATTGGGATTACTAAAAATCAGAAAGATACAGGCCCCCCAAAGTTTTGGGCTGCTCTGTTGACAAGAACCTCCACTTCATTACACGTTAAATATCCCAGGAAAGAGAAAAATGGATAAAGAATTTCTGGTCCTTATGTACAATGGACTATCACTCAGCCGTGAAATGAATGTCATAAGGCTAGTAGCAGCATGATGAGTGGATTTAGGTATGACGATTCTAAGAGAAATAAGTCACACAGAAAAAGACACTTATCATAAGATATCACTTATAGAGGGAATGTAAAAACCGCTACACTTGAACTGAATTACAAAACAGAACAGAGTCACACGTTTAGAAAAAACACTATGGCTGCTTCACGGGAAAGGAGAGGTGGGGTGATGCATAAAACAAGGGTTTCAAATGAGCTCACATACCGTTCCATAAACCCACTATATAATAGACAAGACCTACTCCTTCCTCAGTGAACTGGACTCAACACCTCCTATTCACCGCACAAAAATATATCTGATTAGTAAGAATCTTAAAACCTATGTATGATTATCTCTCTGTAAGTGAGTCAAGTGGGTGTAAAGCGGCATAAACACAGCAGTGAAAAGCAGCTAAACCCCATTATAAAAATAAATTACTTTTCAAAACCCATGAAACAAAGACAGTGAAAGAGAGAGATATTCTTACAAAATTCGGTCAGGGGTTGTGCTGCAACCTGGATTGACCATACCTAGACACACAGCTAGATGAGACATAAGGGTGGACACCCTTGGGGCTGAGAGGTTTGGTTAGGTTGGGTGAGCAAACGTAGACCCTTTAAAGTAATACTGCGTGGTACCCATCCCATGGGTCCCAAAACTCCAGGTTCAAGGGCATCTTCCTACATCGAAAACATGCATGAGAAACCCAGAAGATGGTACACCGTGTGATCGGGAAAGGTTTCTAAAACGCACCTCATTTCTCATCTCCTTGTGCTCGGGTTCGCCATTCCAGCCGCTTTACTAGCAATCTCCCTACTTGGAGAATCAGCACCTTTAACCTCCTGTTCCGTACAGGTTGTAATTTGTCCTGAGGATGAACGGGAAGAGGGGAACCAATGAGAGACAAGCTCTAGGTGTTGGGACAGGCACAGGTCACTCTATTTTCCCATCAGGAAGAAGAGATAACCACAGGCTCAGCCTGCCCCCGGGAACCAGAATAGGGCCTGAAGCAAGCGTGCGCTTTTGCGGCCAGCTCCCACAAAAGCGAGTTGAAAAATGGAGCTCAGGGGCAGTGCAATTCACAAACCTGCAGAGTTATAAATGATAACTCTCGTCCACAAATATATTGAGGGAAGGCAACGAAGAGGATTTGAAAGCAAGGCAGAATTGCAGGAAACAGATTTCAGGAGGTAGATTCGAATCGCCTTGAAAGCACATGAAAAGAGGCAAAACGTCGACAATGATGCCCTTGGCCAAAAAGGGCGTATGCGTTTTTTCCTGAATATATTCAGGAAAAAACGCATACGCCCTTTTTGGCCAACCAAGCAACCTGGAAAGGCAAATCAGCGCTAAAAAGAAGTCTCGCTTCCCATCGGTCAAAAGGGCCATGCTGAAAAAAGTGTAAAAACCAGAAATGCAGGACAGGCCAAGGAGAAATAAAAGTCTTGCTACGCTGATGGGTGGGTTGCCAATTGCCAACAGCCACTCTGGAGAAGTGTACAGTGTGTCCTGAAACATCTAAAAAACACAGCTTAGAGAGCATTGGGCACTTCTGCTCATGGGCGTATAAATTGGGAATACTAAAAATCAGCAAGACACAGGGCCCCCAAAGTTTAGGGCTGATCTGTTGACAAGAACCTCCACTTCATTACACCTTAAATATCCCAGGAAAGAGAAAAATGGATAAAGAATTTCTGGTCCTTATGTACAATGGACTATCACTCAGCCGTGAAATCAATGTCATAAGGCTAGTAGCAGCATGATGAGTGGATTTAGGTATGACGATTCTAAGAGAAATAAGTGACACAGAAAAAGACACTTATCATAAGATATCACTTATAGAGGGAATGTAAAAACCGCTACGCTTGAACTGAATTACAAAACAGAACAGAGTCACACGTTTAGAAAAAACACTATGGCTGCTTCACGGGAAAGGAGAGGTGGGGTGATGCATAAAACAAGGGTTTCAAATGAGCTCACATACCGTTCCATAAACCCACTATATAATAGACAAGACCTACTCCTTCCTCAGTGAACTGGACTCAACACCTCCTATTCACCGCACAAAAATATATCTGACTAGTAAGAATCTTAAAACCTATGTATGATTATCTCTCTGTAAGTGAGTCAAGTGGGTGTAAAGCGGCATAAACACAGCAGTGAAAAGCAGCTAAACCCCATTATAAAAATAAATTACTTTTCAAAACCCATGAAACAAAGACATTGAAAGAGAGAGATATTGTTACAAAATTCGGTCAGGGGTTGTGCTGCAACCTGGATTGACCATACCTAGACACACAGCTAGATGAGACATAAGGGTGGACACCCTTGGGGCTGAGAGGTTTGGTTAGGTTGGGTGAGCAAACGTAGACCCTTTAAAGTAATACTGCGTGGTACCCATCCCATGGGTCCCAAAACTCCAGGTTCAAGGGCATCTTCCTACATCGAAAACATGCATGAGAAACCCAGAAGATGGTACACCGTGTGATCGGGAAAGGTTTCTAAAACGCACCTCATTTCTCATCTCCTTGTGCTCGGGTTCGCCATTCCAGCCGCTTTACTAGCAATCTCCCTACTTGGAGAATCAGCACCTTTAACCTCCTGTTCCGTACAGGTTTCAATTTGTCCTGAGGATGAACGGGAAGAGGGGAACCAATGGGAGACAAGCTCTAGGTGTTGGGACAGGCACAGGTCACTCTATTTTCCCATCAGGAAGAAGAGATAACCACAGGCTCAGCCTGCCCCCCGAAACCAGAATAGGGCCTGAAGCAATCGTGCGCTTTTGCGGCCAGCTCCCACAAAAGCGAGTTGAAAAATGGAGCTCAGGGGCAGTGCAATTCACAAACCTGCAGAGTTATAAATGATAACTCTCGTCCACAAATATATTGAGGGAAGGCAACGAAGAGGATTTGAAAGCAAGGCAGAATTGCAGGAAACAGATTTCAGGAGGTAGATTCGAATCGCCTTGAAAGCACATGAAAAGAGGCAAAACGTCGACAATGATGCCCTTGGCCAAAAAGGGCGTATGCGTTTTTTCCTGAATATATTCAGGAAAAAACGCATACGCCCTTTTTGGCCAACCAAGCAACCTGGAAAGGCAAATCAGCGCTAAAAAGAAGTCTCGCTTCCCATCGGTCAAAAGGGCCATGCTGAAAAAAGTGTAAAAACCAGAAATGCAGGACAGGCCAAGGAGAAATGGGAGCCTTGCTACGCTGATGGGCGGGTTGCAAATTGCCAACAGCCACTCTGGAGAAGTGTACAGTGTGTCCTGAAACATATAAAAAACAGAGCTTAGAGAGCATTGGGCACTTCTGCTCATGGGCGTATAAATTGGGAATACTAAAAATCAGCAAGACACAGGGCCCCCAAAGTTTAGGGCTGATCTGTTGACAAGAACCTCCACTTCATTACACCTTAAATATCCCAGGAAAGAGAAAAATGGATAAAGAATTTCTGGTCCTTATGTACAATGGACTATCACTCAGCCGTGAAATCAATGTCATAAGGCTAGTAGCAGCATGATGAGTGGATTTAGGTATGACGATTCTAAGAGAAATAAGTCACACAGAAAAAGACACTTATCATAAGATATCACTTATAGAGGGAATGTAAAAACCGCTACACTTGAACTGAATTACAAAACAGAACAGAGTCACACGTTTAGAAAAAACACTATGGCTGCTTCACGGGAAAGGAGAGGTGGGGTGATGCATAAAACAAGGGTTTCAAATGAGCTCACATACCGTTCCATAAACCCACTATATAATAGACAAGACCTACTCCTTCCTCAGTGAACTGGACTCAACACCTCCTATTCACCGCACAAAAATATATCTGACTAGTAAGAATCTTAAAACCTATGTATGATTATCTCTCTGTCAGTGAGTCAAGTGGGTGTAAAGCGGCATAAACACAGCAGTGAAAAGCAGCTAAACCCCATTATAAAAATAAATTACTTTTCAAAACCCATGAAACAAAGACAGTGAAAGAGAGAGATATTCTTACAAAATTCGGTCAGGGGTTGTGCTGCAACCTGGATTGACCATACCTAGACACACAGCTAGATGAGACATAAGGGTGGACACCCTTGGGGCTGAGAGGTTTGGTTAGGTTGGGTGAGCAAACATAGACCCTTTAAAGTAATACTGCGTGGTACCCATCCCATGGGTCCCAAAGCTCCAGGTTCAAGGGCATCTTCCTAGATCGAAAACATGCATGAGAAACCCAGAAGATGGTACACCGTGTGATCGGGAAAGGTTTCTAAAACGCACCTCATTTCTCATCTCCTTGTGCTCGGGTTCGCCATTCCAGCCGCTTTACTAGCAATCTCCCTACTTGGAGAATCAGCACCTTTAACCTCCTGTTCCGTACAGGTTGCAATTTGTCCTGAGGATGAACGGGAAGAGGGGAACCAATGAGAGACAAGCTCTAGGTGTTGGGACAGGCACAGTTCACTCTATTGTCTCATCAGGAAGAAGAGATAAGCACAGGCTCAGCCTGCCCCCCGGAACCAGAATAGGGCCTGAAGCAATCGTGCACTTTTGCGGCCAGCTCCCACAAAAGCGAGTTGAAAAATGGAGCTCAGGGGAAGTGCAATTCACAAACCTGCAGAGTTATAAATGATAACTCTCGTCCACAAATATATTGAGGGAAGGCAATGAAGAGGATTTGAAAGCAAGGCAGAATTGCAGGAAACAGATTTCAGGAGGTAGATTCGAATCGCGTTGAAAGCACATGAAAAGAGGCAAAACGTCGACAATGATGCCCTTGGCCAAAAAGGGCGTATGCGTTTTTTCCTGAATATATTCAGGAAAAAACGCATACGCCCTTTTTGGCCAACCAAGCCACCTGGAAAGGCAAATCAGCGCTAAAAAGAAGTCTCGCTTCCCATCGGTCAAAAGGGCCTTGCTGAAAAAAGTGTAAAAACCAGAAATGCAGGACAGGCCTAGGAGAAATGGGAGCCTTGCTACGCTGATGGGCGGGTTGCAAATTGCCAACAGCCACTCTGGAGAAGTGTACGGTGTGTCCTGAAACATCTAAAAAACACAGCTTAGAGAGCATTGGGCACTTCTGCTCATGGGCGTATAAATTGGGAATACTAAAAATCAGCAAGACACAGGCCCCACAAAGTTTAGGGCTGATCTGTTGACAAGAACCTCCACTTCATTACACCGTAAATATCCCAGGAAAGAGAAAAATGGATAAAGAATTTCTGGTCCTTATGTACAACGGACTATCACTCAGCCGTGAAACCAATGTCATAAGGCTAGTAGCAGCATGATGAGTGGATTTAGGTACGACGATTCTAAGTGAAATAAGTCACACAGAAAAAGACACTTATCATAAGATATCACTTATAGAGGGAATGTAAAAACCGCTACACTTGAACTGAATTACAAAACAGAACAGAGTCACACGTTTAGAAAACACACTATGGCTGCTTCACGGGAAAGGAGAGGTGGGGTGATGCATAAAACAAGGGTTTCAAATGAGCTCACATACCGTTCCATAAACCCACTATATAATAGACAAGACCTACTCCTTCCTCAGTGAACTGGACTCAACACCTCCTATTCACCGCACAAAAATATATCTGACTAGTAAGAATCTTAAAACCTATGTATGATTATCTCTCTGTAAGTGAGTCAAGTGGGTGTAAAGCGGCATAAACACAGCAGTGAAAAGCAGCTAAACCCCATTATAAAAATAAATTACTTTTCAAAACCCATGAAACAAAGACAGTGAAAGAGAGAGAAATTCTTACAAAATTCGGTCAGGGGTTGTGATGCAACCTGGATTGACCATACCTAGACACACAGTTGATGAGACATAAGGGTGGACACCCTTGGGGCTGAGAGGTTTGGTTAGGTTGGGTGAGCAAACGTAGACCCTTTAAAGTAATACTGCGTGGTACCCATCCCATGGGTCCCAAAACTCCAGGTTCAAGGGCATCTTCCTACATTGAAAACATGCATGAGAAACCCACATGGTACACCGTGTGATCGGGAAAGGTTTCTAAAACGCACCTCATTTCTCATCTCCTTGTGCTCGGGTTCGCCGTTCCAGCTGCTTTACTAGCAATCTCCCTACTTGGAGAATCAGCACCTTTATCCTCCTATTCCGTACAGGTTGCAATTTGTCCTGAGGATGAACGGGAAGAGGGGAACCAATGAGAGACAAGCTCTAGGTGTTGGGACAGGCACAGGTCACTCTATTTTCCCATCAGGAAGAATAGATAACCACAGGCTCAGCCTGCCCCCCGGAACCAGAATAGGGCCTGAAGCAATCGTGCGCTTTTGCGGCCAGCTCCCACAAAAGCGAGTTGAAAAATGGAGCTCAGGGGCACTGCAATTCACAAACCTGCAGAGTTATAAATGATAACTCTCGTCCACAAATATATTGAGGGAAGGCAACGAAGAGGATTTGAAAGCAAGGCAGAATTGCAGGAAACAGATTTCAGGAGGTAGATTCGAATCGCCTTGAAAGCACATGAAAAGCGTAGAAAGGTCGACAATGATGCCCTTGGCCAAAAAGGGCGTATGCGTTTTTCCCTGAATATATTCAGGAAAAAACGCATACGCCCTTTTTGGCCAACCAAGCAACCTGGAAAGGCAAGTCAGCGCTACAAAGAAGTCTCGCTTCCCATCTGTCAAAAGGGCCATCCTGAAAAAAGTGTAAAAACCAGAAATGCAGGACAGGCCATCGAGAAATGGGAGCCTTGCTACGCTGATGGGCGGGTTTCAAATTGCCAACAGCCACTCTGGAGAAGTGTACGGTGTGTCCTGAAACATCTAAAAAACACAGCTTAGAGAGCATTGGGCACTTCTGCTCATGGGCGTATAAATTGGGAAAACTAAAAATCAGCAAGACACAGGCACCCCAAAGTTTAGGGCTGCTGTGTTGAAAAGAACCTCCAGCTCATTACACCTTAAATATCCCAGGAAAGAGAAAAATGGATAAAGAATTTCTAGTCCTTATGTACAATGGACTATCACTCAGCCATGAAATCAATGTCATAAGGCTAGTAGCAGCATGATGAGTGGTTTTAAGTACGACGATTCTAAGAGAAATAAGTCACACAGAAAAAGACACATATCATAAGATATCACTTATAGAGGGAATGTAAAAACCGCTACACTTGAACTGAATTACAAAACAGAACAGAGTCACACGTTTAGAAAACACACTATGGCTGCTTAACAGGAAAGGTGAGGTGGGGTGATGCATAAAACAAGGGTTTCAAATTAGCTCACATACCATTCCATAACCCAATATGTAATAGACAAGACCTACTGCTTCCTCAGTGAACGGGACTCAACACCTCCTATTCACTGCACAAGAATATATCTGACTAGTAAGAATCTTAAAACCTATGTATGATTATCTCTCTGTAAGTGAGTCAAGTGGGTGTAAAGCGGCATAAACACAGCAGTGAAAAGCAGCTAAACCCCATTATAAAAATAAATTGCTTTTCAAAACCCATGAAACAAAGTGAAAGAGAGAGAAATTCTTACAAAATTCGGTCAGGGGTTGTGATGCAACCTGGAATGACCATATCTAGACACACAGCTGGATGAGACATAAGGGTGGACACTCTTGGGGCTGAGAGGTTTGGTTAGGTTGGGTGAGCAAACGTAGACCCTTTAAAGTAATACTGCGTGGTACCCATCCCATGGGTCCCAAAACTCCAGGTTCAAGGGCATCTTCCTACATCGAAAACATGCATGAGAATCCAAGAAGATGGTACACCATGTGATCGGGAAAGGTTTCTAAAACGCACCTCATTTCTCTTCTCCTTGTGCTCGGGTTCGCCATTCCAGCCGCTTTACTAGCAATCTCCCTACTTGGAGAATCAGCACCTTTAACCTCCTGTTCCGTACAGGTTGCAATTTGTCCTGAGGATGAACGGGAAGAGGGGGAACCAATGAGAGACAAGCTCTAGGTGTTGGGACAAGCACAGGTCACTCTATTTTCTCATCAGGAAGAAGAGATAAGCACAGGCTCAGCCTGCCCCCCGGAACCAGAACAGGGCCTGAAGCCATGCTGCGCTTTTGCGGCCAGCTCCCACAAAAGCGAGTTGAAAAATGGAGTTCAAGGGCACTGCAATTCACAAACCTGCAGAGTTATAAATGATAACTCTCGTCCACAAATATATTGAGGGAAGGCAACGAAGAGGATTTGAAAGCAAGGCAGAATTGCAGGAAACAGATTTCAGGAGGTAGATTCGAATCGCCTTGAAAGCACATGAAAAGCGTAAAAAGGAAGACAATGATGCCCTTGGCCAAAAAGGGCGTATGCGTTTTTTCCTGAATATATTCAGGAAAAAACGCATACGCCCTTTTTGGCCAACCAAGCCACCTGGAAAGGCAAGTCAGCGCTAAAAAGAAGGCTCGCTTCCCATCGGTCAAAAGGGCCATGCTGAAAAAAGTGTAAAAACCAGAAATGCAGGACAGGCCATGGAGAAATGGGAGCCTTGCTACGCTGATGGGAGGGTTGCAAATTGCCAACAGCCACTCTGGAGAAGTGTACGGTGTGTCCTGAAACATCTAAAAAACACAGCTTAGAGAGCTTTGGGCACTTCTGCTCATGGCGTATAAATTGGGAAAATTAAAAATCAGCAAGACACAGGCAACCCAAAGTTTAGGGCTGCTCTGTTGACAAGAACCTCCACCTCATTACACCTTAAATATCCCAGGAAAGAGAAAAATGGATAAAGAATTTCTGGTCCTTATGTACAATGGACTATCACTCAGCCGTGAAATCAATGTCATAAGGCTAGTAGCAGCATGATGAGTGGATTTAGGTACGACGATTCTAAGTGAAATAAATCACACAGAAAAAGACACTTATCATAAGATATCACTTATAGAGGGAATGTAAAAACCGCTACACTTGAACTGAATTACAAAACAGAACAGAGTCCCACGTTTAGAAAACACACTATGGCTGCTTAACGGGAAAGGTGAGGTGGGGTGATGCATAAAACAAGGGTTTCAAATTAGCTCACATACCGTTCCATAACCCAATATGTAATAGACAAGACCTACTCCTTCCTCAGTGAGCTGGACTCAACACCTCCTATTCACCGCACAAGAATATATCTGACTAGTAAGAAACTTAAAACCTATGTATGATTATCTCTCTGTAAGTGAGTCAAGTGGGTGTAAAGAGGCATAAACACAGCAGTGAAAAGCAGCTAAACCCCATTATAAAAATAAATTACTTTTCAAAACCCATGAAACAAAGACAGTGAAAGAGAGAGAAATTCTTACAAAATTCGGTCAGGGGTTGTGCGGCAACCTGGATTGACCATACCTAGACACACAGCTAGATGAGACATAAGGGTGGACACCCTTGGGGCTGAGAGGTTTGGTTAGGTTGGGTGAGCAAACGTAGACCCTTTAAAGTAATACTGCGTGGTACCCATCCCATGGGTTCCAAAACTCCAGGTTCAAGGGCATCTTCCTACATCGAAAACATGCATGAGAAACGCAGAAGATGGTACCCCGTGTGATCGGGAAAGGTTTCTAAAACGCACCTCATTTCTCATCTCCTTGTGCTCGGGTTCGCCATTCCAGCCGCTTTACTAGCAATCTCCCTACTTGGAGAATCAGCACCTTTAACCTCCTATTCCGTACAGGTTGCAATTTGTCCTGAGGATGAACGGGAAGAGGGGAACCAATGAGAGACAAGCTCTAGGTGTTGGGACAGGCACAGGTCACTCTATTTTCCCATCAGGAAGAAGAGATAAGCACAGGCTCAGCCTGCTCCCCGGAACAAGAATAGGGCCTGAAGCAATCGTGCGCTTTTGCGGCCAGCTCCCACAAAAGCGAGTTGAAAAATGGAGCTCAGGGGCACTGCAATTCACAAACCTGCAGAGTTATAAATGATAACTCTCATCCACAAATATATTGAGGGAAGGCAACGAAGAGGATTTGAAAGCAAGGCAGAATTGCAGGAAACAGATTTCAGGAGGTAGATTCGAATCGCCTTGAAAGCACATGAAAAGCGTAAAAAGGTCGACAATGATGCCCTTGGCCAAAAAGGGCGTATGCGTTTTTTCCTGAATATATTCAGGAAAAAACGCATACGCCCTTTTTGGCCAACCAAGCAACCTGGAAAGGCAAGTCAGCGCTAAAAAGAAGTCTCGCTTCCCATCGGTCAAAAGGGCCATGCTGAAAAAAGTGTAAAAACCAGAAATGCAGGACAGGCCAAGGAGAAATGGGAGCCTTGCTACGCTGATGGGCGGGTTGCAAATTGCCAACAGCCACTCTGGAGAAGTGAACGGTGTGTCCTGAAACATCTAAAAAACACAGCTTAGAGAGCATTGGGCACTTCTGCTCATGGGCGTATAAATTGGGAAAACTAAAAATCAGCAAGACACAGGCAACCCAAAGTTTAGGGCTGCTCTGTTGACAAGAACCTCCACCTCATTACACTTTAAATATCCCAGGAAAGAGAAAAATGGATAAAGAATTTCTGGTCCTTATGTACAATGGACTATCACTCAGCCGTGAAATCAATGTCATAAGGCTAGTAGCAGCATGATGAGTGGATTTAGGTACGATGATTCTAAGTGAAATAAGTCACACAGGAAAAGACACTTATCATAAGATATCACTTATAGAGGGAATGTAAAAACCGCTACACTTGAACAGAATTACAAAACAGAACAGAGTCACACGTTTAGAAAACACACTATGGCTGCTTCTCGGGAAAGGTGAGGTGGGGTGATGCATAAAACAAGGGTTTCAAATTAGTTCACATACCGTTCCATAACCCAATATGTAATAGACAAGACCTACTGCTTCCTCAGTGAACTGGACTCAACATCTCCTATTCACCGCACAAGAATATATCTGACTAGTAAGAATCTTAAAACCTATGTATGATTATCTCTCTGTAAGTGAGTCAAGTGGGTGTAAAGCGGCATAAACACAGCAGTGAAAAGCAGCTAAACCCCATTATAAAAATAAATTACTTTTCAAAACCCATGAAACAAAGACAGTGAAAGAGAGAGAAATTCTTACAAAATTCGGTCAGGGGTTGTGATGCAACTTGGATTGACCATACCTAGACACACAGTTGGTGAGACATAAGGGTGGACACCCTTGGGGCTGAGAGGTTTGGTTAGGTTGGGTGAGCAAACGTAGACCCTTTAAAGTAATACTGCGTGGTACCCATCCGATGGGTCCCAAAACTCCAGGTTCAAGGGCATCTTCCTACATCGAAAACATGCATGAGAAACCCAGAAGATGGTACACCGTGTGATCGGGAAAGGTTTCTAAAACGCACCTCATTTCTCATCTCCTTGTGCTCGGGTTCGCCATTCCAGCCGCTTTACTAGCAATCTCCCTACTTGGAGAATCAGCACCTTTAACCTCCTGTTCCGTACAGGTTGCAATTTGTCCTGAGGATGAACGGGAAGAGGGGAACCAATGAGAGACAAGCTCTAGGTGTTGGGACAGGCACAGGTCACTCTATTTTCCCATCAGGAAGAAGAGATAACCACAGGCTCAGCCTGCCCCCCGGAACCAGAATAGGGCCTGAAGCAATCGTGCGCTTTTGCGGCCAGCTCCCACAAAAGCGAGTTGAAAAATGGAGCTCAGGGGCACTGCAATTCACAGACCAGCAGAGTTATAAATGATAGCTCTCGTCCACAAATATATTGAGGGAAGGCAACGAAGAGGATTTGAAAGCAAGGCAGAATTGCAGGCAACAGATTTCAGGAGGTAGATTCGAATCGCCTTGAAAGCACATGAAAAGAGGCAAAACGTCGACAATGATGCCCTTGGCCAAAAAGGGCGTATGCGTTTTTTCCTGAATATATTCAGGAAAAAACGCATACGCCCTTTTTGGCCAACCAAGCCACCTGGAAATGCAAATCAGCGCTAAAAAGAAGTCTCGCTTCCCATCGGTCAAAAGGGCCATGCTGAAAAAAGTGTCAAAACCAGAAATGCAGGACAGGCCATGGAGAAATGGGAGCCTTGCTACGCTGATGGGCGGGTTGCAAATTGCCAACAGCCACTCTGGAGAGTGTACGGTGTGTCCTGAAACATATAAAAAACACAGCTTAGAGAGCATTGGGCACTTCTCCTCATGGGCGTATAAATTGGGAAAACTAAAAATCAGCAAGACACAGGCACCCCAAAGTTTAGGGCTGCTGTGTTGACAAGAACCTCCACCTCATTACACCTTAAATATCCCAGGAAAGAGAAAAATGGATAAAGAATTGCTGGTCCTTATGTACAATGGACTATCACTCAGCCATGAAATCAATGTCATAAGGCTAGTAGCAGCATGATGAGTGGATTTAGGTACGACGATTCTAAGTGAAATAAGTCACACAGAAAAAGACACTTATCATAAGATATCACTTATAGAGGGAATGTAAAAACCGCTACACTTGAACTGAATTACAAAACAGAACAGAGTCACACGTGTAGAAAACACACTATGGTTGCTTAACGCGAAAGGTGAGGTGGGGTGATGCATAAAACAAGGGTTTCAAATTAGCTCACATACCGTTCCATAACCCAATATGTAATAGACAAGACCTACTGCTTCCTCAGTGAACTGGACTCAACACCTCCTATTCACCGCACAAGAATATATCTGACTAGTAAGAATCTTAAAACCTATGTATGATTATCTCTCTGTAAGTGAGTCAAGTGGGTGTAAAGCGGCATAAACACAGCAGTGAAAAGCAGCTAAGCCCCATTATAAAAATAAATTACTTTTAAAAACCCATGAAATAAAGACAGTGAAAGAGAGAGAAATTCTTACAAAATTCGGTCAGGGGTTGTGATGCAACCTGGAATGACCATACCTAGACACACAACTGGATGAGACTTAAGGGTGGACACTCTGGGCTGAGAGGTTTGGTTAGGTTGGCTGAGCAAACGTAGACCCTTTAAAGTAATACTGCGTGGTACCCATCCCATGGGTCCCAAAACTCCAGGTTCAAGGGCATCTTCCTACATCGAAAACATGCATGAGAAACCCACATGGTACACCGTGTGATCGGGAAAGGTATCTAAAACGCACCTCATTTCTCATCTCCTTGTGCTCGGGTTCGCCATTCCAGCCGCTTTACTAGCAATCTCCCTACTTGGAGAATCAGCACCTTTAACCTCCTGTTCCGTACAGGTTGCAATTTGTCCTGAGGATGAACGGGAAGAGGGGAACCAATGAGAGACAAGCTCTAGGTGTTGGGACAGGCACAGGTCACTCTATTTTCCCATCAGGAAGAAGAGATAACCACAGGTTCAGCCTGCCCCCCGGAACCAGAATAGGGCCTGAAGCAATCGTGCGCTTTTGCGGCCAGCTCCCACAAAAGCGAGTTGAAAAATGGAGCTCAGGGGCACTGCAATTCACAAACCTGAAGAGTTATAAATGATAACTCTCGTCCACAAATATATTGAGGGAAGGCAACGAAGAGGATTTGAAAGCAAGGCAGAATTGCAGGCAACAGATTTCAGGAGGTAGATTCGAATCGCCTTGAAAGCACATGAAAAGAGGCAAAACTTCGACAATGATGCCCTTGGCCAAAAAGGGCGTATGCGTTTTTTCCTGAATATATTCAGGAAAAAACGCATACGCCCTTTTTGGCCAACCAAGCTACCTGGAAAGGCAAGTCAGCGCTAAAAAGAAGTCTCGCTTCCCATCGGTCAAAAGGGCCATGCTGAAAAAAGTGTAAAAACCAGAAATGCAGGACAGGCCAAGGAGAAATGGGAGCCTTGCTACGCTGATGGGCGGGTTGCAAATTGCCAACAGCCACTCTGGAGAAGTGAACGGTGTGTCCTGAAACATCTAAAAAACACAGCTTCGAGAGCATTGGGCACTTCTGCTCATGGGCGTATAAATTGGGAAAACTAAAAATCAGCAAGACACAGGCAACCCAAAGTTTAGGGCTGCTCTGTTGACAAGAACCTCCACCTCATTACACTTTAAATATCCCAGGAAAGAGAAAAATGGATAAAGAATTTCTGGTCCTTATGTACAATGGACTATCACTCAGCCGTGAAATCAATGTCATAAGGCTAGTAGCAGCATGATGAGTGGATTTAGGTACGATGATTCTAAGTGAAATAAGTCACACAGAAAAAGACACTTATCATAAGATATCACTTATAGAGGGAATGTAAAAACCGCTACACCTGAACAGAATTACAAAACAGAACAGAGTCACACGTTTAGAAAACACACTATGGCTGCTTCTCGAGAAAGGTGAGGTGGGGTGATGCATAAAACAAGGGTTTCAAATTAGTTCACATACGTTCCATAACCCAATATGTAATAGACAAGACCTACTGCTTCCTCAGTGAACTGGACTCAACATCTCCTATTCACCGCACAAGAATATATCTGACTAGTAAGAATCTTAAAACCTATGTATGATTATCTCTCTGTAAGTGAGTCAAGTGGGTGTAAAGCGGCATAAACACAGCAGTGAAAAGCAGCTAAACCCCATTATAAAAATAAATTACTTTTCAAAACCCATGAAACAAAGACAGTGAAAGAGAGAGAAATTCTTACAAAATTCGGTCAGGGGTTGTGATGCAACTTGGATTGACCATACCTAGACACACAGTTGGTGAGACATAAGGGTGGACACCCTTGGGGCTGAGAGGTTTGGTTAGGTTGGGTGAGCAAACGTAGACCCTTTAAAGTAATACTGCGTGGTACCCATCCGATGGGTCCCAAAACTCCAGGTTCAAGGGCATCTTCCTACATCGAAAACATGCATGAGAAACCCAGAAGATGGTACACCGTGTGATCGGGAAAGGTTTCTAAAACGCACCTCATTTCTCATCTCCTTGTGCTCGGGTTCGCCATTCCAGCCGCTTTACTAGCAATCTCCCTACTTGGAGAATCAGCACCTTTAACCTCCTGTTCCGTACAGGTTGCAATTTGTCCTGAGGATGAACGGGAAGAGGGGAACCAATGAGAGACAAGCTCTAGGTGTTGGGACAGGCACAGGTCACTCTATTTTCCCATCAGGAAGAAGAGATAACCACAGGCTCAGCCTGCCCCCCGGAACCAGAATAGGGCCTGAAGCAATCGTGCGCTTTTGCGGCCAGCTCCCACAAAAGCGAGTTGAAAAATGGAGCTCAGGGGCACTGCAATTCACAGACCAGCAGAGTTATAAATGATAGCTCTCGTCCACAAATATATTGAGGGAAGGCAACGAAGAGGATTTGAAAGCAAGGCAGAATTGCAGGCAACAGATTTCAGGAGGTAGATTCGAATCGCCTTGAAAGCACATGAAAAGAGGCAAAACGTCGACAATGATGCCCTTGGCCAAAAAGGGCGTATGCGTTTTTTCCTGAATATATTCAGGAAAAAACGCATACGCCCTTTTTGGCCAACCAAGCCACCTGGAAATGCAAATCAGCGCTAAAAAGAAGTCTCGCTTCCCATCGGTCAAAAGGGCCATGCTGAAAAAAGTGTCAAAACCAGAAATGCAGGACAGGCCATGGAGAAATGGGAGCCTTGCTACGCTGATGGGCGGGTTGCAAATTGCCAACAGCCACTCTGGAGAGTGTACGGTGTGTCCTGAAACATATAAAAAACACAGCTTAGAGAGCATTGGGCACTTCTGCTCATGGGCGTATAAATTGGGAAAACTAAAAATCAGCAAGACACAGGCACCCCAAAGTTTAGGGCTGCTGTGTTGACAAGAACCTCCACCTCATTACACCTTAAATATCCCAGGAAAGAGAAAAATGGATAAAGAATTGCTGGTCCTTATGTACAATGGACTATCACTCAGCCATGAAATCAATGTCATAAGGCTAGTAGCAGCATGATGAGTGGATTTAGGTACGACGATTCTAAGTGAAATAAGTCACACAGAAAAAGACACTTATCATAAGATATCACTTATAGAGGGAATGTAAAAACCGCTACACTTGAACTGAATTACAAAACAGAACAGAGTCACACGTGTAGAAAACACACTATGGTTGCTTAACGCGAAAGGTGAGGTGGGGTGATGCATAAAACAAGGGTTTCAAATTAGCTCACATACCGTTCCATAACCCAATATGTAATAGACAAGACCTACTGCTTCCTCAGTGAACTGGACTCAACACCTCCTATTCACCGCACAAGAATATATCTGACTAGTAAGAATCTTAAAACCTATGTATGATTATCTCTCTGTAAGTGAGTCAAGTGGGTGTAAAGCGGCATAAACACAGCAGTGAAAAGCAGCTAAGCCCCATTATAAAAATAAATTACTTTTAAAAACCCATGAAATAAAGACAGTGAAAGAGAGAGAAATTCTTACAAAATTCGGTCAGGGGTTGTGATGCAACCTGGAATGACCATACCTAGACACACAACTGGATGAGACTTAAGGGTGGACACTCTAGGCTGAGAGGTTTGGTTAGGTTGGCTGAGCAAACGTAGACCCTTTAAAGTAATACTGCGTGGTACCCATCCCATGGGTCCCAAAACTCCAGGTTCAAGGGCATCTTCCTACATCGAAAACATGCATGAGAAACCCACATGGTACACCGTGTGATCGGGAAAGGTATCTAAAACGCACCTCATTTCTCATCTCCTTGTGCTCGGGTTCGCCATTCCAGCCGCTTTACTAGCAATCTCCCTACTTGGAGAATCAGCACCTTTAACCTCCTGTTCCGTACAGGTTGCAATTTGTCCTGAGGATGAACGGGAAGAGGGGAACCAATGAGAGACAAGCTCTAGGTGTTGGGACAGGCACAGGTCACTCTATTTTCCCATCAGGAAGAAGAGATAACCACAGGTTCAGCCTGCCCCCCGGAACCAGAATAGGGCCTGAAGCAATCGTGCGCTTTTGCGGCCAGCTCCCACAAAAGCGAGTTGAAAAATGGAGCTCAGGGGCACTGCAATTCACAAACCTGAAGAGTTATAAATGATAACTCTCGTCCACAAATATATTGAGGGAAGGCAACGAAGAGGATTTGAAAGCAAGGCAGAATTGCAGGCAACAGATTTCAGGAGGTAGATTCGAATCGCCTTGAAAGCACATGAAAAGAGGCAAAACGTCGACAATGATGCCCTTGGCCAAAAAGGGCGTATGCGTTTTTTCCTGAATATATTCAGGAAAAAACGCATACGCCCTTTTTGGCCAACCAAGCTACCTGGAAAGGCAAGTCAGCGCTAAAAAGAAGTCTCGCTTCCCATCGGTCAAAAGGGCCATGCTGAAAAAAGTGTAAAAACCAGAAATGCAGGACAGGCCAAGGAGAAATGGGAGCCTTGCTACGCTGATGGGCGGGTTGCAAATTGCCAACAGCCACTCTGGAGAAGTGAACGGTGTGTCCTGAAACATCTAAAAAACACAGCTTCGAGAGCATTGGGCACTTCTGCTCATGGGCGTATAAATTGGGAAAACTAAAAATCAGCAAGACACAGGCAACCCAAAGTTTAGGGCTGCTCTGTTGACAAGAACCTCCACCTCATTACACTTTAAATATCCCAGGAAAGAGAAAAATGGATAAAGAATTTCTGGTCCTTATGTACAATGGACTATCACTCAGCCGTGAAATCAATGTCATAAGGCTAGTAGCAGCATGATGAGTGGATTTAGGTACGATGATTCTAAGTGAAATAAGTCACACAGAAAAAGACACTTATCATAAGATATCACTTATAGAGGGAATGTAAAAACCGCTACACCTGAACAGAATTACAAAACAGAACAGAGTCACACGTTTAGAAAACACACTATGGCTGCTTCTCGAGAAAGGTGAGGTGGGGTGATGCATAAAACAAGGGTTTCAAATTAGTTCACATACGTTCCATAACCCAATATGTAATAGACAAGACCTACTGCTTCCTCAGTGAACTGGACTCAACATCTCCTATTCACCGCACAAGAATATATCTGACTAGTAAGAATCTTAAAACCTATGTATGATTATCTCTCTGTAAGTGAGTCAAGTGGGTGTAAAGCGGCATAAACACAGCAGTGAAAAGCAGCTAAACCCCATTATAAAAATAAATTACTTTTCAAAACCCATGAAACAAAGACAGTGAAAGAGAGAGAAATTCTTACAAAATTCGGTCAGGGGTTGTGATGCAACCTGGATTGACCATACCTAGACACACAGTTGGTGAGACATAAGGGTGGACACCCTTGGGGCTGAGAGGTTTGTTTAGGTTGGGTGAGCAAACGTAGACCCTTTAAAGTAATACTGCGTGGTACCCATCCCATGGGTCCCAAAACTCCAGGTTCAAGGGCATCTTCCTACATCGAAAACATGCATGAGAAACCCAGAAGATGGTACACCGTGTGATCGGGAAAGGTTTCTAAAACGCACCTCATTTCTCATCTCCTTGTGCTCGGGTTCGCCATTCCAGCCGCTTTACTAGCAATCTCCCTACTTGGAGAATCAGCACCTTTAACCTCTTGTTCCGTACAGGTTGCAATTTGTCCTGAGGATGAACGGGAAGAGGGGAACCAATGAGAGACAAGCTCTAGGTGTTGGGACAGGCACAGGTCACTCTATTTTCCCATCAGGAAGAAGAGATAACCACAGGCTCAGCCTGCCCCCCGGAACCAGAATAGGGCCTGAAGCAATCGTGCGCTTTTGCGGCCGGCTCCCACAAAAGCGAGTTGAAAAATGGAGCTCAGGGGCACTGCAATTCACAAACCAGCAGAGTTATAAATGATAACTCTAGTCCACAAATATATTGAGGGAAGGCAACGAAGAGGATTTGAAAGCAAGGCAGAATTGCAGGCAACAGATTTCAGGAGGTAGATTCGAATCGCCTTGAAAGCACATGAAAAGAGGCAAAACGTCGACAATGATGCCCTTGGCCAAAAAGGGCGTATGCGTTTTTTCCTGAATATATTCAGGAAAAAACGCATACGCCCTTTTTGGCCAACCAAGCCACCTGGAAAGGCAAATCAGCGCTACAAAGAAGTCTCGCTTCCCATCGGTCAAAAGGGCCATGCTGAAAAAAGTGTAAAAACCAGAAATGCAGGACAGGCCATGGAGAAATGGGAGCCTTGCTACGCTGATGGGCGGGTTGCAAATTGCCAACAGCCACTCTGGAGAGTGTACGGTGTGTCCTGAAACATATAAAAAACACAGCTTAGAGAGCATTGGGTACTTCTGCTCATGGGCGTATAAATTGGGAAAACTAAAAATCAGCAAGACACAGGCACCCCAAAGTTTAGGGCTGCTGTGTTGACAAGAACCTCCACCTCATTACACCTTAAATATCCCAGGAAAGAGAAAAATGGATAAAGAATTTCTGGTCCTTATGTACAATGGACTATCACTCAGCCATGAAATCAATGTCATAAGGCTAGTAGCAGCATGATGAGTGGATTTAGGTACGACGATTCTAAGTGAAATAAGTCACACAGAAAAAGACACTTATCATAAGATATCACTTATAGAGGGAATGTAAAAACCGCTACACTTGAACAGAATTACAAAACAGAACAGAGTCACACGTTTAGAAAACACACAATGGCTGCTTCTCGGAAAAGGTGAGGTGGGGTGATGCATAAAACAAGGGTTTCAAATTAGCTCACATACCGTTCCATAACCCAATATGTAATAGACAAGACCTACTGCTTCCTCAGTGAACTGGACTCAACACCTCCTATTCACCGCACAAGAATATATCTGACTAGTAAGAATCTTAAAACCTATGTATGATTATCTCTCTGTAAGTGAGTCAAGTGGGTGTAAAGCGGCATAAACACAGCAGTGAAAAGCAGCTAAACCCCATTATAAAAATAAATTACTTTTAAAAACCCATGAAATAAAGACAGTGAAAGAGAGAGAAATTCTTACAAAATTCGGTCAGGGGTTGTGATGCAACCTGGAATGACCATACCTAGACACACAACTGGATGAGACTTAAGGGTGGACACTCTGGGCTGAGAGGTTTGGTTAGGTTGGCTGAGCAAACGTAGACCCTTTAAAGTAATACTGCGTGGTACCCATCCCATGGGTCCCAAAACTCCAGGTTCAAGGGCATCTTCCTACATCGAAAACATGCATGAGAAACCCACATGGTACACCGTGTGATCGGGAAAGGTATCTAAAACGCACCTCATTTCTCATCTCCTTGTGCTCGGGTTCGCCATTCCAGCCGCTTTACTAGCAATCTCCCTACTTGGAGAATCAGCACCTTTAACCTCCTGTTCCGTACAGGTTGCAATTTGTCCTGAGGATGAACGGGAAGAGGGGAACCAATGAGAGACAAGCTCTAGGTGTTGGGACAGGCACAGGTCACTCTATTTTCCCATCAGGAAGAAGAGATAACCACAGGCTCAGCCTGCCCCCCGGAACCAGAACAGGGCCTGAAGCAATCGTGCACTTTTGTGGCCAGCTCCCACAAAAGCGAGTTGAAAAATGGAGCTCAGGGGCACTGCAATTCACAAACCTGCAGAGTTATAAATGATAACTCTCGTCCACAAATATATTGAGGGAAGGCAACGAAGAGGATTTGAAAGCAAGGCAGAATTGCAGGCAACAGATTTCAGGAGGTAGATTCGAATCGCCTTGAAAGCACATGAAAAGAGGCAAAACGTCGACAATGATGCCCTTGGCCAAAAAGGGCGTATGCGTTTTTTCCTGAATATATTCAGGAAAAAACGCATACGCCCTTTTTGGCCAACCAAGCCACCTGGAAAGGCAAATCAGCGCTAAAAAGAAGTCTCGCTTCCCATCGGTCAAAAGGGCCATGCTGAAAAAAGTGTAAAAACCAGAAATGCAGGACAGGCCATGGAGAAATGGGAGCCTTGCTACGCTGATGGGCGGGTTGCAAATTGCCAACAGCCACTCTGGAGAAGTGAACGGTGTGTCCTGAAACATGTAAAAAACACAGCTTAGAGAGCATTGGGCACTTCTGCTCATGGGCGTATAAATTGGGAAAACTAAAAATCAGCAAGACACAGGCACCCCAAAGTTTAGGGCTGCTCTGTTGACAAGAACCTCCACCTCATTACACCTTAAATATCCCAGGAAAGAGAAAAATGGATAAAGAATTTCTGGTCCTTATGTACAATGGAGTATCACTCAGCCGTGAAATCAATGTCATAAGGCTAGTAGCAGCATGATGAGTGGAGTTAGGTACGACGATTCTAAGTGAAATAAGTCACACAGAAAAAGACACTTATCATAAGATATCACTTATAGAGGGAATGTAAAAACCGCTACACTTGAACTGAATTACAAAACAAAACCCAGTCACACGTTTAGAAAACACAGTATGGTTGCTTAACGGGAAAGGTGAGGTGGGGTGATGCATAAAACAAGGGTTTCAAATGAGCTCACATACCGTTCCATAACCCAATATGTAATAGACAAGACCTACTGCTTCCTTAGTGAACTGGACTCAACACCTCCTATTCACCGCACAAGAATATATCTGACTAGTAAGAATCTTAAAACCTATGTATGATTATCTCTCTGTAAGTGAGTCAAGTGGGTGTAAATCGGCATAAACACAGCAGTGAAAAGCAGCTAAACCCCATTATAAAAATAAATTACTTTTCAAAACCCATGAAACAAAGACAGTGAAAGAGAGAGAAATTCTTACAAAATTCGGTCAGGGGTTGTGCGGCAACCTGGATTGACCATACCTAGACACACAGCTAGATGAGACATAAGGGTGGACACCCTTGGGGCTGAGAGATTTGGTTAGGTTGGGTGAGCAAACGTAGACCCTTTAAAGTAATACTGCGTGGTACCCATCCCATGGGTCCCAAAACTCCAGGTTCAAGGGCATCTTCCTACATCGAAAACATGCATGAGAAACGCAGAAGATGGTAACCCGTGTGATGGGGAAAGGTTTCTAAAACGCACCTCATTTCTCATCTCCTTGTGCTCGGGTTCGCCATTCCAGCCGCTTTACTAGCAATCTCCCTACTTGGAGAATCAGCACCTTTAACCTCCTGTTCCGTACAGGTTGTAATTTGTCCTGAGGATGAACGGGAAGAGGGGAACCAATGAGAGACAAGCTCTAGGTGTTGGGACAGGCATAGGTCACTCTATTTTCCCATCAGGAAGAAGAGATAACCACAGGCTCAGCCTGCCCCCCGGAACCAGAATAGGGCCTGAAGCAATCGTGCGCTTTTGCGGCCAGCTCCCACAAAAGCGAGTTGAAAAATGGAGCTCAGGGGCACTGCAATTCACAAACCTGCAGAGTTATAAATGATAACTCTCGTCCACAAATATATTGAGGGAAGGCAACGAAGAGGATTTGAAAGCAAGGCAGAATTGCAGGCAACAGATTTCAGGAGGTAGATTCGAATCGCCTTGAAGGGACATGAAAAGCGGCAAAACGTCGACAATGATGCCCTTGGCCAAAAAGGGCGTATGCGTTTTTTCCTGAATATATTCAGGAAAAAACGCATACGCCCTTTTTGGCCAACCAAGCCACCTGGAAAGGCAAATCAGCGCTACAAAGAAGTCTCGCTTCCCATCGGTCAAAAGGGCCATGCTGAAAAAAGTGTAAAAACCAGAAATGCAGGACAGGCCATGGAGAAATGGGAGCCTTGCTACGCTGATGGGCGGGTTGCAAATTGCCAACAGCCACTCTGGAGAAGTGTACGGTGTGTCCTGAAACATCTAAAAAACACAGCTTAGAGAGCATTGGGCACTTCTGCTCATGGGCGTATAAATTGGGAAAACTAAAAATCAGCAAGACACAGGCACCCCAAAGTTTAGGGCTGCTGTGTTGACAAGAACCTCCACCTCATTACACCTTAAATATCCCAGGAAAGAGAAAAATGGATAAAGAATTTCTGGTCCTTATGTACAATGGACTATCACTCACCCGTGAAATCAATGTCATAAGGCTAGTAGCAGCATGATGAGTGGATTTAGGTACGACGATTCTAAGTGAAATAAGTCACACAGAAAAAGACACTTATCATAAGATATCACTTATAGAGGGAATGTAAAAACCGCTACACTTGAACAGAATTACAAAACAGAACAGAGTCACACGTTTAGAAAACACACTATGGCTGCTTCTCGGGAAAGGTGAGGTGGGGTGATGCATAAAACAAGGGTTTCAAATTAGCTCACATACCGTTCCATAACCCAATATGTAATAGACAAGACCTACTCCTTCCTCAGTGAACTGGACTCAACACCTCCTATTCACCGCACAAGAATATATCTGACTAGTAAGAATCTTAAAACCTATGTATGATTATCTCTCTGTAAGTGAGTCAAGTGGGTGTAAAGCGGCATAAACACAGCAGTGAAAAGCAGCTAAACCCCATTATAAAAATAAATTACTTTTCAAAACCCATGAAACAAAGACAGTGAAAGAGAGAGAATTTCTTACAAAATTCGGTCAGGGGTTGTGCGGCAACCTGGATTGACCATACCTAGACACACAGCTAGATGAGACATAAGGGTGGACACCCTTGGGGCTGAGAGATTTGGTTAGGTTGGGTGAGCAAACGTAGACCCTTTAAAGTAATACTGCGTGGTACCCATCCCATGGGTCCCAAAACTCCAGGTTCAAGGGCATCTTCCTACATCGAAAACATGCATGAGAAACGCAGAAGATGGTAACCCGTGTGATGGGGAAAGGTTTCTAAAACGCACCTCATTTCTCATCTCCTTGTGCTCGGGTTCGCCATTCCAGCCGCTTTACTAGCAATCTCCCTACTTGGAGAATCAGCACCTTTAACCTCCTGTTCCGTACAGGTTGTAATTTGTCCTGAGGATGAACGGGAAGAGGGGAACCAATGAGAGACAAGCTCTAGGTGTTGGGACAGGCATAGGTCACTCTATTTTCCCATCAGGAAGAAGAGATAACCACAGGCTCAGCCTGCCCCCCGGAACCAGAATAGGGCCTGAAGCAATCGTGCGCTTTTGCGGCCAGCTCGCACAAAAGCGAGTTGAAAAATGGAGCTCAGGGGCACTGCAATTCACAAACCTGCAGAGTTTAAAATGATAACTCTCATCCACAAATATATTGAGGGAAGGCAACGAAGAGGATTTGAAAGCAAGGCAGAATTGCAGGCAACAGATTTCAGGAGGTAGATTCGAATCGCCTTGAAAGCACATGAAAAGCGGCAAAACGTCGACAATGATGCCCTTGGCCAAAAAGGGCGTATGCGTTTTTTCCTGAATATATTCAGGAAAAAACGCATACGCCCTTTTTGGCCAACCAAGCCACCTGGAAAGGCAAATCAGCGCTACAAAGAAGTCTCGCTTCCCATCGGTCAAAAGGGCCATGCTGAAAAAAGTGTAAAAACCAGAAATGCAGGACAGGCCATGGAGAAATGGGAGCCTTGCTACGCTGATGGGCGGGTTGCAAATTGCCAACAGCCACTCTGGAGAAGTGTACGGTGTGTCCTGAAACATCTAAAAAACACAGCTTAGAGAGCATTGGGCACTTCTGCTCATGGGCGTATAAATTGGGAAAACTAAAAATCAGCAAGACACAGGCACCCCAAAGTTTAGGGCTGCTGTGTTGACAAGAACCTCCACCTCATTACACCTTAAATATCCCAGGAAAGAGAAAAATGGATAAAGAATTGCTGGTCCTTATGTACAATGGACTATCACTCAGCCGTGAAATCAATGTCATAAGGCTAGTAGCAGCATGATGAGTGGATTTAGGTACGACGATTCTAAGTGAAATAAGTCACACAGAAAAAGACACTTATCATAAGATATCACTTATAGAGGGAATGTAAAAACCGCTACACTTGAACAGAATTACAAAACAGAACAGAGTCACACGTTTAGAAAACACACTATGGCTGCTTCTCGGGAAAGGTGAGGTGGGGTGATGCATAAAACAAGGGTTTCAAATTAGCTCACATACCGTTCAATAACCCAATATGTAATAGACAAGACCTACTCCTTCCTCAGTGAACTGGACTCAACACCTCCTATTCACCGCACAAGAATATATCTGACTAGTAAGAATCTTAAAACCTATGTATGATTATCTCTCTGTAAGTGAGTCAAGTGGGTGTAAAGCGGCATAAACACAGCAGTGAAAAGCAGCTAAACCCCATTATAAAAATCAATTACTTTTCAAAACCCATGAAACAAAGACAGTGAAAGAGAGAGAAATTCTTACAAAATTCGGTCAGGGGTTGTGCGGCAACCTGGATTGACCATACCTAGACACACAGCTAGATGAGACATAAGGGTGGACACCCTTGGGGCTGAGAGATTTGGTTAGGTTGGGTGAGCAAACGTAGACCCTTTAAAGTAATACTGCGTGGTACCCATCCCATGGGTCCCAAAACTCCAGGTTCAAGGGCATCTTCCTACATCGAAAACATGCATGAGAAACGCAGAAGATGGTACCCCGTGTGATCGGGAAAGGTTTCTAAAACGCACCTCATTTCTCATCTCCTTGTGCTCGGGTTCGCCATTCCAGCCGCTTTACTAGCAATCTCCCTACTTGGAGAATCAGCACCTTTAACCTCCTGTTCCGTACAGGTTGTAATTTGTCCTGAGGATGAACGGGAAGAGGGGAACCAATGAGAGACAAGCTCTAGGTGTTGGGACAGGCATAGGTCACTCTATTTTCCCATCAGGAAGAAGAGATAACCACAGGCTCAGCCTGCCCCCCGGAACCAGAATAGGGCCTGAAGCAATCGTGCGCTTTTGCGGCCAGCTCCCACAAAAGCGAGTTGAAAAATGGAGCTCAGGGGCACTGCAATTCACAAACCTGCCGAGTTTAAAATGATAACTCTCATCCACAAATATATTGAGGGAAGGCAACGAAGAGGATTTGAAAGCAAGGCAGAATTGCAGGCAACAGATTTCAGGAGGTAGATTCGAATCGCCTTGAAGGGACATGAAAAGCGGCAAAACGTCGACAATGATGCCCTTGGCCAAAAAGGGCGTATGCGTTTTTTCCTGAATATATTCAGGAAAAAACGCATACGCCCTTTTTGGCCAACCAAGCCACCTGGAAAGGCAAATCAGCGCTACAAAGAAGTCTCGCTTCCCATCGGTCAAAAGGGCCATGCTGAAAAAAGTGTAAAAACCAGAAATGCAGGACAGACCATGGAGAAATGGGAGCCTTGCTACGCTGATGGGCGGGTTGCAAATTGCCAACAGCCACTCTGGAGAAGTGTACGGTGTGTCCTGAAACATCTAAAAAACACAGCTTAGAGAGCATTGGGCACTTCTGCTCATGGGCGTATAAATTGGGAAAACTAAAAATCAGCAAGACACAGGCACCCCAAAGTTTAGGGCTGCTGTGTTGACAAGAACCTCCACCTCATTACACCTTAAATATCCCAGGAAAGAGAAAAATGGATAAAGAATTTCTGGTCCTTATGTACAATGGACTATCACTCACCCGTGAAATCAATGTCATAAGGCTAGTAGCAGCATGATGAGTGGATTTAGGTACGACGATTCTAAGTGAAATAAGTCACACAGAAAAAGACACTTATCATAAGATATCACTTATAGAGGGAATGTAAAAACCGCTACACTTGAACAGAATTACAAAACAGAACAGAGTCACACGTTTAGAAAACACACTATGGCTGCTTCTCGGGAAAGGTGAGGTGGGGTGATGCATAAAACAAGGGTTTCAAATTAGCTCACATACCGTTCCATAACCCAATATGTAATAGACAAGACCTACTCCTTCCTCAGTGAACTGGACTCAACACCTCCTATTCACCGCACAAGAATATATCTGACTAGTAAGAATCTTAAAACCTATGTATGATTATCTCTCTGTAAGTGAGTCAAGTGGGTGTAAAGCGGCATAAACACAGCAGTGAAAAGCAGCTAAACCCCATTATAAAAATAAATTACTTTTCAAAACCCATGAAACAAAGACAGTGAAAGAGAGAGAAATTCTTACAAAATTCGGTCAGGGGTTGTGCGGCAACCTGGATTGACCATACCTAGACACACAGCTAGATGAGACATAAGGGTGGACACCCTTGGGGCTGAGAGATTTGGTTAGGTTGGGTGAGCAAACGTAGACCCTTTAAAGTAATACTGCGTGGTACCCATCCCATGGGTCCCAAAACTCCAGGTTCAAGGGCATCTTCCTACATCGAAAACATGCATGAGAAACGCAGAAGATGGTAACCCGTGTGATGGGGAAAGGTTTCTAAAACGCACCTCATTTCTCATCTCCTTGTGCTCGGGTTCGCCATTCCAGCCGCTTTACTAGCAATCTCCCTACTTGGAGAATCAGCACCTTTAACCTCCTGTTCCGTACAGGTTGTAATTTGTCCTGAGGATGAACGGGAAGAGGGGAACCAATGAGAGACAAGCTCTAGGTGTTGGGACAGGCATAGGTCACTCTATTTTCCCATCAGGAAGAAGAGATAACCACAGGCTCAGCCTGCCCCCCGGAACCAGAATAGGGCCTGAAGCAATCGTGCGCTTTTGCGGCCAGCTCCCACAAAAGCGAGTTGAAAAATGGAGCTCAGGGGCACTGCAATTCACAAACCTGCAGAGTTATAAATGATAACTCTCGTCCACAAATATATTGAGGGAAGGCAACGAAGAGGATTTGAAAGCAAGGCAGAATTGCAGGAAACAGATTTCAGGAGGTAGATTCGAATCGCTTTGAAAGGACATGAAAAGCGGCAAAACGTCGACAATGATGCCCTTGGCCAAAAAGGGCGTATGCGTTTTTTCCTGAATATATTCAGGAAAAAACGCATACGCCCTTTTTGGCCAACCAAGCCACCTGGAAAGGCAAATCAGCGCTACAAAGAAGTCTCGCTTCCCATCGGTCAAAAGGGCCATGCTGAAAAAAGTGTAAAAACCAGAAATGCAGGACAGGCCATGGAGAAATGGGAGCCTTGCTACGCTGATGGGCGGGTTGCAAATTGCCAACAGCCACTCTGGAGAAGTGTACGGTGTGTCCTGAAACATCTAAAAAACACAGCTTAGAGAGCATTGGGCACTTCTGCTCATGGGCGTATAAATTGGGAAAACTAAAAATCAGCAAGACACAGGCACCCCAAAGTTTAGGGCTGCTGTGTTGACAAGAACCTCCACCTCATTACACCTTAAATATCCCAGGAAAGAGAAAAATGGATAAAGAATTTCTGGTCCTTATGTACAATGGACTATCACTCACCCGTGAAATCAATGTCATAAGGCTAGTAGCAGCATGATGAGTGGATTTAGGTACGACGATTCTAAGTGAAATAAGTCACACAGAAAAAGACACTTATCATAAGATATCACTTATAGAGGGAATGTAAAAACCGCTACACTTGAACAGAATTACAAAACAGAACAGAGTCACACGTTTAGAAAACACACTATGGCTGCTTCTCGGGAAAGGTGAGGTGGGGTGATGCATAAAACAAGGGTTTCAAATTAGCTCACATACCGTTCCATAACCCAATATGTAATAGACAAGACCTACTCCTTCCTCAGTGAACTGGACTCAACACCTCCTATTCACCGCACAAGAATATATCTGACTAGTAAGAATCTTAAAACCTATGTATGATTATCTCTCTGTAAGTGAGTCAAGTGGGTGTAAAGCGGCATAAACACAGCAGTGAAAAGCAGCTAAACCCCATTATAAAAATAAATTACTTTTCAAAACCCATGAAACAAAGACAGTGAAAGAGAGAGAAATTCTTACAAAATTCGGTCAGGGGTTGTGCGGCAACCTGGATTGACCATACCTAGACACACAGCTAGATGAGACATAAGGGTGGACACCCTTGGGGCTGAGAGATTTGGTTAGGTTGGGTGAGCAAACGTAGACCCTTTAAAGTAATACTGCGTGGTACCCATCCCATGGGTCCCAAAACTCCAGGTTCAAGGGCATCTTCCTACATCGAAAACATGCATGAGAAACGCAGAAGATGGTAACCCGTGTGATCGGGAAAGGTTTCTAAAACGCACCTCATTTCTCATCTCCTTGTGCTCGGGTTCGCCATTCCAGCCGCTTTACTAGCAATCTCCCTACTTGGAGAATCAGCACCTTTAACCTCCTGTTCCGTACAGGTTGTAATTTGTCCTGAGGATGAACGGGAAGAGGGGAACCAATGAGAGACAAGCTCTAGGTGTTGGGACAGGCATAGGTCACTCTATTTTCCCATCAGGAAGAAGAGATAACCACAGGCTCAGCCTGCCCCCCGGAACCAGAATAGGGCCAGAAGCAATCCTGCGCTTTTGCGGCCAGCTCCCACAAAAGCGAGTTGAAAAATGGAGCTCAGGGGCACTGCAATTCACAAACCTGCCGAGTTTAAAATGATAACTCTCATCCACAAATATATTGAGGGAAGGCAACGAAGAGGATTTGAAAGCAAGGCAGAATTGCAGGCAACAGATTTCAGGAGGTAGATTCGAATCGCCTTGAAGGGACATGAAAAGCGGCAAAACGTCGACAATGATGCCCTTGGCCAAAAAGGGCGTATGCGTTTTTTCCTGAATATATTCAGGAAAAAACGCATACGCCCTTTTTGGCCAACCAAGCCACCTGGAAAGGCAAATCAGCGCTACAAAGAAGTCTCGCTTCCCATCGGTCAAAAGGGCCATGCTGAAAAAAGTGTAAAAACCAGAAATGCAGGACAGGCCATGGAGAAATGGGAGCCTTGCTACGCTGATGGGCGGGTTGCAAATTGCCAACAGCCACTCTGGAGAAGTGTACGGTGTGTCCTGAAACATCTAAAAAACACAGCTTAGAGAGCATTGGGCACTTCTGCTCATGGGCGTATAAATTGGGAAAACTAAAAATCAGCAAGACACAGGCACCCCAAAGTTTAGGGCTGCTGTGTTGACAAGAACCTCCACCTCATTACACCTTAAATATCCCAGGAAAGAGAAAAATGGATAAAGAATTTCTGGTCCTTATGTACAATGGACTATCACTCACCCGTGAAATCAATGTCATAAGGCTAGTAGCAGCATGATGAGTGGATTTAGGTACGACGATTCTAAGTGAAATAAGTCACACAGAAAAAGACACTTATCATAAGATATCACTTATAGAGGGAATGTAAAAACCGCTACACTTGAACAGAATTACAAAACAGAACAGAGTCACACGTTTAGAAAACACACTATGGCTGCTTCTCGGGAAAGGTGAGGTGGGGTGATGCATAAAACAAGGGTTTCAAATTAGCTCACATACCGTTCCATAACCCAATATGTAATAGACAAGACCTACTCCTTCCTCAGTGAACTGGACTCAACACCTCCTATTCACCGCACAAGAATATATCTGACTAGTAAGAATCTTAAAACCTATGTATGATTATCTCTCTGTAAGTGAGTCAAGTGGGTGTAAAGCGGCATAAACACAGCAGTGAAAAGCAGCTAAACCCCATTATAAAAATAAATTACTTTTCAAAACCCATGAAACAAAGACAGTGAAAGAGAGAGAAATTCTTACAAAATTCGGTCAGGGGTTGTGCGGCAACCTGGATTGACCATACCTAGACACACAGCTAGATGAGACATAAGGGTGGACACCCTTGGGGCTGAGAGATTTGGTTAGGTTGGGTGAGCAAACGTAGACCCTTTAAAGTAATACTGCGTGGTACCCATCCCATGGGTCCCAAAACTCCAGGTTCAAGGGCATCTTCCTACATCGAAAACATGCATGAGAAACGCAGAAGATGGTAACCCGTGTGATGGGGAAAGGTTTCTAAAACGCACCTCATTTCTCATCTCCTTGTGCTCGGGTTCGCCATTCCAGCCGCTTTACTAGCAATCTCCCTACTTGGAGAATCAGCACCTTTAACCTCCTGTTCCGTACAGGTTGTAATTTGTCCTGAGGATGAACGGGAAGAGGGGAACCAATGAGAGACAAGCTCTAGGTGTTGGGACAGGCATAGGTCACTCTATTTTCCCATCAGGAAGAAGAGATAACCACAGGCTCAGCCTGCCCCCCGGAACCAGAATAGGGCCTGAAGCAATCGTGCGCTTTTGCGGCCAGCTCCCACAAAAGCGAGTTGAAAAATGGAGCTCAGGGGCACTGCAATTCACAAACCTGCCGAGTTTAAAATGATAACTCTCATCCACAAATATATTGAGGGAAGGCAACGAAGAGGATTTGAAAGCAAGGCAGAATTGCAGGCAACAGATTTCAGGAGGTAGATTCGAATCGCCTTGAAAGCACATGAAAAGCGGCAAAACGTCGACAATGATGCCCTTGGCCAAAAAGGGCGTATGCGTTTTTTCCTGAATATATTCAGGAAAAAACGCATACGCCCTTTTTGGCCAACCAAGCCACCTGGAAAGGCAAATCAGCGCTACAAAGAAGTCTCGCTTCCCATCGGTCAAAAGGGCCATGCTGAAAAAAGTGTAAAAACCAGAAATGCAGGACAGGCCATGGAGAAATGGGAGCCTTGCTACGCTGATGGGCGGGTTGCAAATTGCCAACAGCCACTCTGGAGAAGTGTACGGTGTGTCCTGAAACATCTAAAAAACACAGCTTAGAGAGCATTGGGCACTTCTGCTCATGGGCGTATAAATTGGGAAAACTAAAAATCAGCAAGACACAGGCACCCCAAAATTTAGGGCTGCTGTGTTGACAAGAACCTCCACCTCATTACACCTTAAATATCCCAGGAAAGAGAAAAATGGATAAAGAATTTCTGGTCCTTATGTACAATGGACTAACACTCAGCCGTGAAATCAATGTCATAAGGCTAGTAGCAGCATGATGAGTGGATTTAGGTACGACGATTCTAAGTGAAATAAGTCACACAGAAAAAGACACTTATCATAAGATACCACTTATAGAGGGAATGTAAAAACCGCTACACTTGAACAGAATTACAAAACAGAACAGAGTCACACGTTTAGAAAACACACTATGGTTGCTTAACGGGAAAGGTGAGGTGGGGTGATGCATAAAACAAGGGTTTCAAATGAGCTCACATACCGTTCCATAACCCAATATGTAATAGACAAGACCTACTCCTTCCTCAGTGAACTGGACTCAACACCTCCTATTCACCGCACAAGAATATATCTGACTAGTAAGAATCTTAAAACCTATGTATGATTATCTCTCTGTAAGTGAGTCAAGTGGGTGTAAAGCGGCATAAACACAGCAGTGAAAAGCAGCTAAATGCCATTATAAAAATAAATTACTTTTCAAAACCCATGAAACAAAGACAGTGAAAGAGAGAGAAATTCTTACAAAATTCGGTCAGGGGTTGTGCGGCAACCTGGATTGACCATACCTAGACACACAGCTAGATGAGACATAAGGGTGGACACCCTTGGGGCTGAGAGATTTGGTTAGGTTGGGTGAGCAAACGTAGACCCTTTAAAGTAATACTGCGTGGTACCCATCCCATGGGTCCCAAAACTCCAGGTTCAAGGGCATCTTCCTACATCGAAAACATGCATGAGAAACGCAGAAGATGGTAACCCGTGTGATCGGGAAAGGTTTCTAAAACGCACCTCATTTCTCATCTCCTTGTGCTCGGGTTCGCCATTCCAGCCGCTTTACTAGCAATCTCCCTACTTGGAGAATCAGCACCTTTAACCTCCGGTTCCGTACAGGTTGCAATTTGTCCTGAGGATGAACGGGAAGAGGGGGAACCAATGAGAGACAAGCTCTAGGTGTGGGGGCAGGCACAGGTCACTCTATTTTCCCATCAGGAAGAAGAGATAACCACAGGCTCAGCCTGCCCCCCGGAACCAGAATAGGGCCTGAAGCAATCGTGCGCTTTTGCGGCCAGCTCCCACAAAAGCGAGTTGAAAAATGGAGCTCAGGGGCACTGCAATTCACAAACCTGCCGAGTTATAAATGATAACTCTCATCCACAAATATATTGAGGGAAGGCAACGAAGAGGATTTGAAAGCAAGGCAGAATTGCAGGAAACAGATTTCAGGAGGTAGATTCGAATCGCCTTGAAAGCACATGAAAAGCGTAAAAAGGTCGACAATGATTCCCTTCGCCAAAAAGGGCGTATGCGTTTTTTCCTGAATATATTCAGGAAAAAACGCATACGCCCTTTTTGGCCAACCAAGCAACCTGGAAAGGCAAGTCAGCGCTACAAAGAAGTCTCGCTTCCCATCGGTCAAAAGGGCCATGCTGAAAAAAGTGTAAAAACCAGAAATGCAGGACAGGCCAAGGAGAAATGGGAGCCTTGCTACGCTGATGGGCGGGTTGCAAATTGCCAACAGCCACTCTGGAGAAGTGAACGGTGTGTCCTGAAACATGTAAAAAACACAGCTTCGAGAGCATTGGGCACTTCTGCTCCTGGGCGTATAAATTGGGAAAACTAAAAATCAGCAAGACACAGGCAACCCAAAGTTTAGGGCTGCTCTGTTGACAAGAACCTCCACCTCATTACACCTTAAATATCCCAGGAAAGAGAAAAATGGATAAAGAATTTCTGGTCCTTATGTACAATGGACTATCACTCAGCCATGAAATCAATGTCATAAGGCTAGTAGCAGCATGATGAGTGGATTTAGGTACGCGATTCTAAGTGAAATATGTCACACAGAAAAAGACACTTATCATAAGATATCACTTATAGAGGGAATGTAAAAACCGCTACACTTGAACAGAATTACAAAACAGAACAGAGTCACACGTTTAGAAAACACACTATGGCTGCTTCACGGAAAAGGTGAGTTGGGGTGATGCATAAAACAAGGGTTTCAAATTAGCTCACATACCGTTCCATAACCCAATATGTAATAGACAAGACCTACTCCTTCCTCAGTGAACTGGACTCAACACCTCCTATTCACCGCACAAGAATATATCTGACTAGTAAGAATCTTAAAACCTATGTATGATTATCTCTCTGTAAGTGAGTCAAGTGGGTGTAAAGCGGCATAAACACAGCAGTGAACAGCAGCTAAACCCCATTATAAAAATAAATTACTTTTCAAAACCCATGAAACAAAGACAGTGAAAGAGAGAGAAATTCTTACAAAATTCGGTCAGGGGTTGTGCGGCAACCTGGATTGACCATACCTAGACACACAGCTAGATGAGACATAAGGGTGGACACCCTTGGGGCTGAGAGATTTGGTTAGGTTGGGTGAGCAAACGTAGACCCTTTAAAGTAATACTGCGTGGTACCCATCCCATGGGTCCCAAAACTCCAGGTTCAAGGGCATCTTCCTACATCGAAAACATGCATGAGAAACGCAGAAGATGGTACACCGTGTGATGGGGAAAGGTTTCTAAAACGCACCTCATTTCTCATCTCCTTGTGCTCGGGTTCGCCATTCCAGCCGCTTTACTAGCAATCTCCCTACTTGGAGAATCAGCACCTTTAACCTCCTGTTCCGTACAGGTTGTAATTTGTCCTGAGGATGAACGGGAAGAGGGGAACCAATGAGAGACAAGCTCTAGGTGTTGGGACAGGCATAGGTCACTCTATTTTCCCATCAGGAAGAAGAGATAACCACAGGCTCAGCCTGCCCCCCGGAACCAGAATAGGGCCTGAAGCAATCGTGCGCTTTTGCGGCCAGCTCCCACAAAAGCGAGTTGAAAAATGGAGCTCAGGGGCACTGCAATTCACAAACCTGCCGAGTTTAAAATGATAACTCTCATCCACAAATATATTGAGGGAAGGCAACGAAGAGGATTTGAAAGCAAGGCAGAATTGCAGGCAACAGATTTCAGGAGGTAGATTCGAATCGCCTTGAAAGCACATGAAAAGCGTAAAAAGGTCGACAATGATGCCCTTGGCCAAAAAGGGCGTATGCGTTTTTTCCTGAATATATTCAGGAAAAAACGCATACGCCCTTTTTGGCCAACCAAGCCACCTGGAAAGGCAAATCAGCACTACAAAGAAGTCTCGCTTCCCATCAGTCAAAAGGGCCATGATGAAAAAAGTGTAAAAACCAGAAATGCAGGACAGCCCAAGGAGAAATGGAAGTCTTGCTACGCTGATGGGTGGGTTGCAAATTGCCAACAGCCACTCTGGAGCAGTGTACGGTGTGTCCTGAAACATCTAAAAAACACAGCTTAGAGAGCATTGGGCACTTCTGCTCATGGGCGTATAAATTGGGAAAACTAAAAATCAGCAAGACACAGGCAACCCAAAGTTTAGGGCTGCTCTGTTGACAAGAACCTCCACCTCATTACACCTTAAATATCCCAGGAAAGAGAAAAATGGATAAAGAATTTCTGGTCCTTATGTACAATGGACTATCACTCAGCCGTGAAATCAATGTCATAAGGCTAGTAGCAGCATGATGAGTGGATTTAGGTACGACGATTCTAAGTGAAATAAGTCACACAGAAAAAGACACTTATCATAAGATATCACTTATAGAGGGAATGTAAAAACCGCTACACTTGAACTGAATTACAAAACAGAACAGAGTCACACGTGTAGAAAACACACTATGGTTGCTTAACGGGAAAGGTGAGGTGGGGTGATGCATAAAACAAGGGTTTCAAATGAGCTCACATACCGTTCCATAACCCAATATGTAATAGACAAGACCTACTGCTTCCTCAGTGAACTGGACTCAACATCTCCTATTCACCGCACAAGAATATATCTGACTAGTAAGAATCTTAAAACCTATGTATGATTATCTCTCTGTAAGTGAGTCAAGTGGGTGTAAAGCGGCATAAACACAGCAGTGAAAAGCAGCTAAACCCCATTATAAAAATAAATTACTTTTCAAAACCCATGAAACAAAGACAGTGAAAGAGAGAGAAATTCTTACAAAATTCGTTCAGGGGTTGTGCGGCAACCTGGATTGACCATACCTAGACACACAGCTAGATGAGACATAAGGGTGGACACCCTGGGGCTGAGAGGTTTGGTTAGGTTGGGTGAGGAAACGTAGACCCTTTAAAGTAATACTGCGTGGTACCCATCCCATGGGTCCCAAAACTCCAGGTTCAAGGGCATCTTCCTACATTGAAAACATGCATGAGAAACGCAGAAGATGGTACCCCGTGTGATCGGGAAAGGTTTCTAAAACGCACCTCATTTCTCATCTCCTTGTGCTCGGGTTCGCCATTCCAGCCGCTTTACTAGCAATCTCCCTACTTGGAGAATCAGCACCTTTAACCTCCTGTTCCGTACAGGTTGCAATTTGTCCTGAGGATGAACGAGAAGAGGGGAACCAATGAGAGACAAGCTCTAGGTGTTGGGACAGGCACAGGTCACTCTATTTTCCCATCAGGAAGAAGAGATAACCACAGGCTCAGCCTGCCCCCCGGAACCAGAATAGGGCCTGAAGCAATCGTGCGCTTTTGCGGCCAGCTCCCACAAAAGCGAGTTGAAAAATGGAGCTCAGGGGCACTGCAATGCACAAACCTAAAGAGTTATAAATGATAACTCTCGTCCACCAATATATTGAGGGAAGGCAACGAAGTGGATTTGAAAGCAAGGCAGAATTGCAGGAAACAGATTTCCGGAGGTAGATTTGAATCGCCTTGAAAGCACATGAAAAGCGTAAAAAGGTCGACAATGATTCCCTTCGCCAAAACGGGCGTATGCGTTTTTTCCTGAATATATTCAGGAAAAAACGCATACGCCCTTTTTGGCCAACCAAGCCACCTGGAAAGGAAAGTCAGCGCTACAAAGAAGTCTCGCTTCCCATCGGTCAAAAGGGCCATGCTGAAAAAAGTGTAAAAACCAGAAATGCAGGACAGGCCATGGAGAAATGGGAGCCTTGCTACGCTGATGGGCGGGTTGCAAATTGCCAACAGCCACTCTGGAGAAGTGAACGATGTGTCCTGAAACATCTAAAAAACACAGCTTAGAGAGCATTGGGCACTTCTGCTCATGGGCGTATAAATTGGGAAAACTAAAAATCAGCAAGACACAGGCACCCCAAAGTTTAGGGCTGCTCTGTTGACAAGAACCTCCACCTCATTACACCTTAAATATCCCAGGAAAGAGAAAAATGGATAAAGAATTGCTGGTCCTTATGTACAATGGACTATCACTCAGCCGTGAAATCAATGTCATAAGGCTAGTAGCAGCATGATGAGTGGATTTAGGTACGACGATTCCTAGTGAAATAAGTCACACAGAAAAAGACACTTATCATAAGATATCACTTATAGAGGGAATGTAAAAACCGCTACACTTGAACTGAATTACAAAACAGAACAGAGTCACACGTTTAGAAAACACACTATGGCTGCATCACGGGAAAGGTGAGGTGGGGTGATGCATAAAACAAGGGTTTCAAATTAGCTCACATACCGTTCCATAACCCAATATGTAATAGACAAGACCTACTCCTTCCTCAGTGAACTGGACTCAACACATCCTATTCACCGCAAAAGAATATATCTGACTAGTAAGAATCTTAAAACCTATGTATGATTATCTCTCTGTAAGTGAGTCAAGTGGGTGTAAAGCGGCATAAACACAGCAGTGAAAAGCAGCTAAACCCCATTATAAAAATAAATTACTTTTCAAAATCCATGAAACAAAGACAGTGAAAGAGAGAGAAATTCTTACAAAATTCGGTCAGGGGTTGTGCGGCAACCTGGATTGACCATACCTAGACACACAGCTAGATGAGACATAAGGGTGGACACCCTTGGGGCTGAGAGGTTTGGTTAGGTTGGGTGAGCAAACGTAGACCCTTTAAAGTAATACTGCGTGGTACCCATCCCATGGGTCCCAAAACTCCAGGTTCAAGGGCATCTTCCTACATCGAAAACATGCATGAGAAACCCAGAAGATGGTACCCTGTGTGATCGGGAAAGGTTTTTAAAACGCACCTCATTTCTCATCTCCTTCTGCTCGGGTTCGCCATTCCAGCCGCTTTACTAGCAATCTCCCTACTTGGAGAATCAGCACCTTTAACCTCCTGTTCCGTACAGGTTGCAATTTGTCCTGAGGATGAACGGGAAGAGGGTAACCAATGAGAGACAAGCTCTAGGTGTTGGGACAGGCACAGGTCAGTCTATTTTCCCATCAGGAAGAAGAGATAACCAAAGGCTCAGCCTGCCCCCCGGAACCAGAATAGGGCCTGAAGCAATCGTGCGCTTTTGCGGCCAGCTCCCACAAAAGCGAGTTGAAAAATGGAGCTCAGGGGCACTGCAATTCACAAACCTGCCGAGTTATAAATAATAACTCTCATCCACAAATATATTGAGGGAAGGCAACGAAGAGGATTTGAAAGCAAGGCAGAATTGCAGGCAACAGATTTCAGGAGGTAGATTCGAATCGCCTTGAAAGCACATGAAAAGCGTAAAAAGGTCGACAATGATGCCCTTGGCCAAAATGGCGTATGCGTTTTTTCCTGAATATACTCAGGAAAAAATGCATACGCCCTTTTTGGCCAACCAAGCAACCTGGAAAGGAAAGTCAGCGCTACAAAGAAGTCTCGCTTCCCATTGGTCAAAAGGGCCATGCTGAAAAAAGTGTAAAAACCAGAAATGCAGGACAGGCCATGGAGAAATGGGAGCCTTGCTATGCTGATGGGCGGGTTGCAAATTGCCAACAGCCACTCTGGAGAAGTGAACGGTGTGTCCTGAAACATCTAAAAAACACAGCTTCGAGAGCATTGGGCACTTCTGCTCATGGGCGTATAAATTGGGAAAACTAAAAATCAGCAAGACACAGGCACCCCAAAGTTTGGGGCTGCTCTGTTGACAAAAACCTCCACCTCATTACACCTTAAATATCCCAGGAAAGAGAAAAATCGATAAAGAATTTCTGGTCCTTATGTACAATGGACTATCACTCAGCCGTGAAATCAATGTCATAAGGCTAGTAGCAGCATGATGAGTGGATTTAGGTACGACGATTCTAAGTGAAATAAGTCACACAGAAAAAGACACTTATCATAAGATATCACTTATAGAGGGAATGTAAAAACCGCTACACTTGAACTGAATTACAAAACAGAATAGAGTCACACGTTTAGAAAACACACTGTGGCTGCTTCACGGGAAAGGAGAGGTGGGGTGATGCATAAATCAAGGGTTTCAAATTAGCTCACATACCGTTCCATAAACCCACTATATAATAGACAAGACCTACTCCTTCCTCAGTGAACTGGACTCAACACCTCTTATTCACCGCACAAAAATATATCTGACTAGTAAGAATCTTAAAACCTATGTATGATTATCTCTCTGTAAGTGAGTCAAGTGGGTGTAAAGCGGCATAAACACAGCAGTGAAAAGCAGCTAAACCCCATTATAAAAATAAATTACTTTTCAAAACCCATGAAACAAAGACAGTGAAAGAGAGAGAAATTCTTACAAAATTCGGTCAGGGGTTGTGCGGCAACCTGGATTGACCATACCTAGACACACAGCTAGATGAGACATAAGGGTGGACACCCTTGGGGCTGAGAGATTTGGTTAGGTTGGGTGAGCAAACGTAGACCCTTTAAAGTAATACTGCGTGGTACCCATCCCATGGGTCCCAAAACTCCAGGTTCAAGGGCATCTTCCTACATCGAAAACATGCATGAGAAACGCAGAAGATGGTAACCCGTGTGATCGGGAAAGGTTTCTAAAACGCACCTCATTTCTCATCTCCTTGTGCTCGGGTTCGCCATTCCAGCCGCTCTACTAGCAATCTCCCTACTTGGAGAATCAGCACCTTTAACCTCCTGTTCCGTACAGGTTGCAATTTGTCCTGAGGATGAACGGGAAGAGGGGAACCAATGAGAGACAAGCTCTAGGTGTTGGGACAGGCACAGGTCACTCTATTTTCCCATCAGGAAGAAGAGATAACCACAGGCTCAGCCTGCCCCCCGGAACCAGAATAGGGCCTGAAGCAATCGTGCGCTTTTGCGGCCAGCTCCCACAAAAGCGAGTTGAAAAATGGAGCTCAGGGGCACTGCAATTCACAAACCTGCAGAGTTATATATGATAACTCTCATCCACAAATATATTGAGGGAAGGCAACGAAGAGGATTTGAAAGCAAGGCAGAATTGCAGGCAACAGATTTCAGGAGGTAGATTCGAATCGCCTTGAAAGCACATGAAAAGCGTAAAAAGGTCGACAATGATGCCCTTGGCCAAAAAGGGCGTATGCGTTTTTTCCTGAATATATTCAGGAAAAAACGCATACGCCCTTTTTGGCCAACCAAGCCACCTGGAAAGGCAAATCAGCACTACAAAGAAGTCTCGCTTCCCATCAGTCAAAAGGGCCATGATGAAAAAAGTGTAAAAACCAGAAATGCAGGACAGCCCAAGGAGAAATGGAAGTCTTGCTACGCTGATGGGTGGGTTGCAAATTGCCAACAGCCACTCTGGAGCAGTGTACGGTGTGTCCTGAAACATCTAAAAAACACAGCTTAGAGAGCATTGGGCACTTCTGCTCATGGGCGTATAAATTGGGAAAACTAAAAATCAGCAAGACACAGGCAACCCAAAGTTTAGGGCTGCTCTGTTGACAAGAACCTCCACCTCATTACACCTTAAATATCCCAGGAAAGAGAAAAATGGATAAAGAATTTCTGGTCCTTATGTACAATGGACTATCACTCAGCCGTGAAATCAATGTCATAAGGCTAGTAGCAGCATGATGAGTGGATTTAGGTACGACGATTCTAAGTGAAATAAGTCACACAGAAAAAGACACTTATCATAAGATATCACTTATAGAGGGAATGTAAAAACCGCTACACTTGAACTGAATTACAAAACAGAACAGAGTCACACGTGTAGAAAACACACTATGGTTGCTTAACGGGAAAGGTGAGGTGGGGTGATGCATAAAACAAGGGTTTCAAATGAGCTCACATACCGTTCCATAACCCAATATGTAATAGACAAGACCTACTGCTTCCTCAGTGAACTGGACTCAACATCTCCTATTCACCGCACAAGAATATATCTGACTAGTAAGAATCTTAAAACCTATGTATGATTATCTCTCTGTAAGTGAGTCAAGTGGGTGTAAAGCGGCATAAACACAGCAGTGAAAAGCAGCTAAACCCCATTATAAAAATAAATTACTTTTCAAAACCCATGAAACAAAGACAGTGAAAGAGAGAGAAATTCTTACAAAATTCGTTCAGGGGTTGTGCGGCAACCTGGATTGACCATACCTAGACACACAGCTAGATGAGACATAAGGGTGGACACCCTGGGGCTGAGAGGTTTGGTTAGGTTGGGTGAGGAAACGTAGACCCTTTAAAGTAATACTGCGTGGTACCCATCCCATGGGTCCCAAAACTCCAGGTTCAAGGGCATCTTCCTACATTGAAAACATGCATGAGAAACGCAGAAGATGGTACCCCGTGTGATCGGGAAAGGTTTCTAAAACGCACCTCATTTCTCATCTCCTTGTGCTCGGGTTCGCCATTCCAGCCGCTTTACTAGCAATCTCCCTACTTGGAGAATCAGCACCTTTAACCTCCTGTTCCGTACAGGTTGCAATTTGTCCTGAGGATGAACGAGAAGAGGGGAACCAATGAGAGACAAGCTCTAGGTGTTGGGACAGGCACAGGTCACTCTATTTTCCCATCAGGAAGAAGAGATAACCACAGGCTCAGCCTGCCCCCCGGAACCAGAATAGGGCCTGAAGCAATCGTGCGCTTTTGCGGCCAGCTCCCACAAAAGCGAGTTGAAAAATGGAGCTCAGGGGCACTGCAATGCACAAACCTAAAGAGTTATAAATGATAACTCTCGTCCACCAATATATTGAGGGAAGGCAACGAAGTGGATTTGAAAGCAAGGCAGAATTGCAGGAAACAGATTTCCGGAGGTAGATTTGAATCGCCTTGAAAGCACATGAAAAGCGTAAAAAGGTCGACAATGATTCCCTTCGCCAAAACGGGCGTATGCGTTTTTTCCTGAATATATTCAGGAAAAAACGCATACGCCCTTTTTGGCCAACCAAGCCACCTGGAAAGGAAAGTCAGCGCTACAAAGAAGTCTCGCTTCCCATCGGTCAAAAGGGCCATGCTGAAAAAAGTGTAAAAACCAGAAATGCAGGACAGGCCATGGAGAAATGGGAGCCTTGCTACGCTGATGGGCGGGTTGCAAATTGCCAACAGCCACTCTGGAGAAGTGAACGATGTGTCCTGAAACATCTAAAAAACACAGCTTAGAGAGCATTGGGCACTTCTGCTCATGGGCGTATAAATTGGGAAAACTAAAAATCAGCAAGACACAGGCACCCCAAAGTTTAGGGCTGCTCTGTTGACAAGAACCTCCACCTCATTACACCTTAAATATCCCAGGAAAGAGAAAAATGGATAAAGAATTTCTGGTCCTTATGTACAATGGACTATCACTCAGCCGTGAAATCAATGTCATAAGGCTAGTAGCAGCATGATGAGTGGATTTAGGTACGACGATTCCTAGTGAAATAAGTCACACAGAAAAAGACACTTATCATAAGATATCACTTATAGAGGGAATGTAAAAACCGCTACACTTGAACTGAATTACAAAACAGAACAGAGTCACACGTTTAGAAAACACACTATGGCTGCATCACGGGAAAGGTGAGGTGGGGTGATGCATAAAACAAGGGTTTCAAATTAGCTCACATACCGTTCCATAACCCAATATGTAATAGACAAGACCTACTCCTTCCTCAGTGAACTGGACTCAACACATCCTATTCACCGCAAAAGAATATATCTGACTAGTAAGAATCTTAAAACCTATGTATGATTATCTCTCTGTAAGTGAGTCAAGTGGGTGTAAAGCGGCATAAACACAGCAGTGAAAAGCAGCTAAACCCCATTATAAAAATAAATTACTTTTCAAAATCCATGAAACAAAGACAGTGAAAGAGAGAGAAATTCTTACAAAATTCGGTCAGGGGTTGTGCGGCAACCTGGATTGACCATACCTAGACACACAGCTAGATGAGACATAAGGGTGGACACCCTTGGGGCTGAGAGGTTTGGTTAGGTTGGGTGAGCAAACGTAGACCCTTTAAAGTAATACTGCGTGGTACCCATCCCATGGGTCCCAAAACTCCAGGTTCAAGGGCATCTTCCTACATCGAAAACATGCATGAGAAACCCAGAAGATGGTACCCTGTGTGATCGGGAAAGGTTTTTAAAACGCACCTCATTTCTCATCTCCTTCTGCTCGGGTTCGCCATTCCAGCCGCTTTACTAGCAATCTCCCTACTTGGAGAATCAGCACCTTTAACCTCCTGTTCCGTACAGGTTGCAATTTGTCCTGAGGATGAACGGGAAGAGGGTAACCAATGAGAGACAAGCTCTAGGTGTTGGGACAGGCACAGGTCAGTCTATTTTCCCATCAGGAAGAAGAGATAACCAAAGGCTCAGCCTGCCCCCCGGAACCAGAATAGGGCCTGAAGCAATCGTGCGCTTTTGCGGCCAGCTCCCACAAAAGCGAGTTGAAAAATGGAGCTCAGGGGCACTGCAATTCACAAACCTGCCGAGTTATAAATAATAACTCTCATCCACAAATATATTGAGGGAAGGCAACGAAGAGGATTTGAAAGCAAGGCAGAATTGCAGGCAACAGATTTCAGGAGGTAGATTCGAATCGCCTTGAAAGCACATGAAAAGCGTAAAAAGGTCGACAATGATGCCCTTGGCCAAAATGGCGTATGCGTTTTTTCCTGAATATACTCAGGAAAAAATGCATACGCCCTTTTTGGCCAACCAAGCAACCTGGAAAGGAAAGTCAGCGCTACAAAGAAGTCTCGCTTCCCATTGGTCAAAAGGGCCATGCTGAAAAAAGTGTAAAAACCAGAAATGCAGGACAGGCCATGGAGAAATGGGAGCCTTGCTATGCTGATGGGCGGGTTGCAAATTGCCAACAGCCACTCTGGAGAAGTGAACGGTGTGTCCTGAAACATCTAAAAAACACAGCTTCGAGAGCATTGGGCACTTCTGCTCATGGGCGTATAAATTGGGAAAACTAAAAATCAGCAAGACACAGGCACCCCAAAGTTTGGGGCTGCTCTGTTGACAAGAACCTCCACCTCATTACACCTTAAATATCCCAGGAAAGAGAAAAATGGATAAAGAATTTCTGGTCCTTATGTACAATGGACTATCACTCAGCCGTGAAATCAATGTCATAAGGCTAGTAGCAGCATGATGAGTGGATTTAGGTACGACGATTCTAAGTGAAATAAGTCACACAGAAAAAGACACTTATCATAAGATATCACTTATAGAGGGAATGTAAAAACCGCTACACTTGAACTGAAATACAAAACAGAACAGAGTCACACGTGTAGAAAACACACTATGGTTGCTTAACGGGAAAGGTGAGGTGGGGTGATGCATAAAACAAGGGTTTCAAATGAGCTCACATACCGTTCCATAACCCAATATGTAATAGACAAGACCTACTGCTTCCTCAGTGAACTGGACTCAACATCTCCTATTCACCGCACAAGAATATATCTGACTAGTAAGAATCTTAAAACCTATGTATGATTATCTCTCTGTAAGTGAGTCAAGTGGGTGTAAAGCGGCATAAACACAGCAGTGAAAAGCAGCTAAACCCCATTATAAAAATAAATTACTTTTCAAAACCCATGAAACAAAGACAGTGAAAGAGAGAGAAATTCTTACAAAATTCGTTCAGGGGTTGTGCGGAAACCTGGATTGACCATACCTAGACACACAGCTAGATGAGACATAAGGGTGGACACCCTGGGGCTGAGAGGTTTGGTTAGGTTGGGTGAGGAAACGTAGACCCTTTAAAGTAATACTGCGTGGTACCCATCCCATGGGTCCCAAAACTCCAGGTTCAAGGGCATCTTCCTACATCGAAAACATGCATGAGAAACGCAGAAGATGGTACCCCGTGTGATCGGGAAAGGTTTCTAAAACGCACCTCATTTCTCATCTCCTTGTGCTCGGGTTCGCCATTCCAGCCGCTTTACTAGCAATCTCCCTACTTGGAGAATCAGCACCTTTAACCTCCTGTTCCGTACAGGTTGCAATTTGTCCTGAGGATGAACGAGAAGAGGGGGAACCAATGAGAGACAAGCTCTAGGTGTTGGGACAGGCACAGGTCACTCTATTTTCCCATCAGGAAGAAGAGATAACCACAGGCTCAGCCTGCCCCCCGGAACCAGAATAGGGCCTGAAGCAATCGTGGGCTTTTGCGGCCAGCTCCCACAAAAGCGAGTTGAAAAATGGAGCTCAGGGGCACTGCAATTCACAAACCTGCCGAGTTATAAATAATAACTCTCGTCCACAAATATATTGAGGGAAGGCAACGAAGAGGATTTGAAAGCAAGGCAGAATTGCAGGCAACAGATTTCAGGAGGTAGATTCGAATCGCCTTGAAAGCACATGAAAAGCGTAAAAAGGTCGACAATGATGCCCTTGGCCAAAATGGCGTATGCGTTTTTTCCTGAATATATTCAGGAAAAAACGCATACGCCCTTTTTGGCCAACCAAGCAACCTGGAAAGGAAAGTCAGCGCTACAAAGAAGTCTCGCTTCCCATTGGTCAAAAGGGCCATGCTGAAAAAAGTGTAAAAACCAGAAATGCAGGACAGGCCATGGAGAAATGGGAGCCTTGCTATGCTGATGGGCGGGTTGCAAATTGCCAACAGCCACTCTGGAGAAGTGAACGGTGTGTCCTGAAACATCTAAAAAACACAGCTTCGAGAGCATTGGGCACTTCTGCTCATGGGCGTATAAATTGGGAAAACTAAAAATCAGCAAGACACAGGCACCCCAAAGTTTGGGGCTGCTCTGTTGACAAGAACCTCCACCTCATTACACCTTAAATATCCCAGGAAAGAGAAAAATCGATAAAGAATTTCTGGTCCTTATGTACAATGGACTATCACTCAGCCGTGAAATCAATGTCATAAGGCTAGTAGCAGCATGATGAGTGGATTTAGGTACGACGATTCTAAGTGAAATAAGTCACACAGAAAAAGACACTTATCATAAGATATCACTTATAGAGGGAATGTAAAAACCGCTACACTTGAACTGAATTACAAAACAGAATAGAGTCACACGTTTAGAAAACACACTGTGGCTGCTTCACGGGAAAGGAGAGGTGGGGTGATGCATAAATCAAGGGTTTCAAATTAGCTCACATACCGTTCCATAAACCCACTATATAATAGACAAGACCTACTCCTTCCTCAGTGAACTGGACTCAACACCTCTTATTCACCGCACAAAAATATATCTGACTAGTAAGAATCTTAAAACCTATGTATGATTATCTCTCTGTAAGTGAGTCAAGTGGGTGTAAAGCGGCATAAACACAGCAGTGAAAAGCAGCTAAACCCCATTATAAAAATAAATTACTTTTCAAAACCCATGAAACAAAGACAGTGAAAGAGAGAGAAATTCTTACAAAATTCGGTCAGGGGTTGTGCGGCAACCTGGATTGACCATACCTAGACACACAGCTAGATGAGACATAAGGGTGGACACCCTTGGGGCTGAGAGGTTTGGTTAGGTTGGGTGAGCAAACGTAGACCCTTTAAAGTAATACTGCGTGGTACCCATCCCATGGGTCCCAAAACTCCAGGTTCAAGGGCATCTTCCTACATCGAAAACATGCATGAGAAACGCAGAAGATGGTAACCCGTGTGATCGGGAAAGGTTTCTAAAACGCACCTCATTTCTCATCTCCTTGTGCTCGGGTTCGCCATTCCAGCCGCTCTACTAGCAATCTCCCTACTTGGAGAATCAGCACCTTTAACCTCCTGTTCCGTACAGGTTGCAATTTGTCCTGAGGATGAACGGGAAGAGGGGAACCAATGAGAGACAAGCTCTAGGTGTTGGGACAGGCACAGGTCACTCTATTTTCCCATCAGGAAGAAGAGATAACCACAGGCTCAGCCTGCCCCCCGGAACCAGAATAGGGCCAGAAGCAATCCTGCGCTTTTGCGGCCAGCTCCCACAAAAGCGAGTTGAAAAATGGAGCTCAGGGGCACTGCAATTCACAAACCTGCAGAGTTATATATGATAACTCTCATCCACAAATATATTGAGGGAAGGCAACGAAGAGGATTTGAAAGCAAGGCAGAATTGCAGGAAACAGATTTCAGGAGGTAGATTCGAATCGCCTTGAAAGCACATGAAAAGCGTAAAAAGGTTGACAATGATGCCCTTGGACAAAAAGGGCGTATGCGTTTTTTCCTGAATATATTCAGGAAAAAACGCATACGCCCTTTTTGGCCAACCAAGCAACCTGGAAAGGATAGTCAGCGCTACAAAGAAGTCTCGCTTCCCATCGGTCAAAAGGGCCATGCTGAAAAAAGTGTAAAAACCAGAAATGCAGGACAGGCCATGGAGAAATGGGAGCCTTGCTACGCTGTTGGGCGGGTTGCAAATTGCCAACAGCCACTCTGGAGAAGTGAACGATGTGTCCTGAAACATCTAAAAAACACAGCTTAGAGAGTATTGGGCACTTCTGCTCATGGGCGTATAAATTGGGAAAACTAAAATTCAGCAAGACACAGGCACCCCAAAGTTTAGGGCTGCTGTGTTGACAAGAACCTCCACCTCATTACACCTTAAATATCCCAGGAAAGAGAAAAATGGATAAAGAATTTCTGGTCCTTATGTACAATGGACTATCACTCAGCCGTGAAATCAATGTCATAAGGCTAGTAGCACCATGATGAGTGGATTTAGGTACGACGATTCCTAGTGAAATAAGTCACACAGAAAAAGACACTTATCATAAGATATCACTTATAGAGGGAATGTAAAAACCGCTACACTTGAACTGAATTACAAAACAGAACAGAGTCACACGTTTAGAAAACACACTATGGCTGCTTCACGGGAAAGGTGAGGTGGGGTGATGCATAAAACAAGGGTTTCAAATTAGCTCACATACCGTTCCATAACCCAATATGTAATAGACAAGACCTACTGCTTCCTCAGTGAACTGGACTCAACACCTCCTATTTACCGCACAAGAATATATTTGACTAGTAAGAATCTTAAAACCTATGTATGATTATCTCTCTGTAAGTGAGTCAAGTGGGTGCAAACCGGCATAAACACAGCAGTGAACAGCAGCTAAACCCCATTATGAAAATAAATTACTTTTCAAAACCCATGAAACAGAGACAGTGAAAGAGAGAGAAATTCTTACAAAATTCGGTCAGGGGTTGTGCTGCAACCTGGATTGACCATACCTAGACACAGAGCTAGATGAGACATAAGGGTGGACACCCTTGGGGCTGAGAGGTTTGGTTAGGTTGGGTGAGCAAACGTAGACCCTTTAAAGTAATACTGCGTGGTACCCATCCCATGGGTCCCAAAACTCAAGGTTCAAGGGCATCTTCCTACATCGAAAACATGCATGAGAAACCCAGTAGATGGTACACCGTGTGATCGGGAAAGGTTTCTAAAACGCACCTCATTTCTCATCTCCTTGTGCTCGGGTTCGCCGTTCCAGCCGCTTTACTAGCAATCTCCCTACTTGGAGAATCAGCACCTTTAACCTCCTGTTCCGTACAGGTTGCAATTTGTCCTGAGGATGAACGGGAAGAGGGGAACCAATGAGAGACAAGCTCTAGGTGTTGGGACAGGCACAGGTCACTCTATTTTCCCATCAGGAAGAAGAGATAACCACAGGCTCAGCCTGCCCCCCGGAACCAGAATAGGGCCTGAAGCAATCGTGCGCTTTTGCGGCCAGCTCCCACAAAAGCGAGTTGAAAAATGGAGCTCAGGGGCACTGCAATTCACAAACCTGCAGAGTTATAAATGATAACTCTCATCAACAAATATATTGAGGGAAGGCAACGAAGAGGATTTGAAAGCAAGGCAGAATTGCAGGCAACAGATTTCAGGAGGTAGATTCGAATCGCCTTGAAAGCACATGAAAAGAGGCAAAACGTCGACAATGATGCCCTTGGCCAAAAAGGGCGTATGCGTTTTTTTCCTGAATATATTCAGGAAAAAACGCATACGCCCTTTTTGGCCAACCAAGCCACCTGGAAAGGCAAATTAGCGCTAAAAAGAAGTCTCGCTTCCCATCGGTCAAAAGGGTCATGCTGAAAAAAGTGTAAAAACCAGAAATGCAGGACAGGCCATGGAGAAATGGGAGCCTTGCTACGCTGATGGGCGGGTTGCAAATTGCCAACAGCCACTCTGGAAAAGTGAACGGTGTGTCCTGAAACATCTAAAAAACACAGCTTCGAGAGCATTGGGCACTTCTGCTCATGGGCGTATAAATTGGGAAAACTAAAAATCAGCAAGACACAGGCACCCCAAAGTTTGGGGCTGCTCTGTTGACAAGAACCTCCACCTCATTACACCTTAAATATCCCAGGAAAGAGAAAAATCGATAAAGAATTTCTGGTCCTTATGTACAATGGACTATCACTCAGCCGTGAAATCAATGTCATAAGGCTAGTAGCAGCATGATGAGTGGATTTAGGTACGACGATTCTAAGTGAAATAAGTCACACAGAAAAAGACACTTATCATAAGATATCACTTATAGAGGGAATGTAAAAACCGCTACACTTGAACTGAATTACAAAACAGAATAGAGTCACACGTTTAGAAAACACACTGTGGCTGCTTCACGGGAAAGGAGAGGTGGGGTGATGCATAAATCAAGGGTTTCAAATTAGCTCACATACCGTTCCATAAACCCACTATATAATAGACAAGACCTACTCCTTCCTCAGTGAACTGGACTCAACACCTCCTATTCACCGCACAAAAATATATCTGACTAGTAAGAATCTTAAAACCTATGTATGATTATCTCTCAGTAAGTGAGTCAAGTGGGTGCAAAACGGCATAAACACAGCAGTGAAAAGCAGCTAAACCCCATTATAAAAATAAATTACTTTTCAAAACCCATGAAAAAAAGACAGTGAAAGAGAGAGAAATTCTTACAAAATTCGGTCAGGGGTTGTGCTGCAACCTGGATTGACCATACCTAGACACACAGCTAGATTAGACATAAGGGTGGACACTCTTGGGGTTGAGAGGTTTCGTTAGGTTGGGTGAGCAAACGTAGACCCTTTAAAGTAATACTGCGTGGTACCCATCCCATGGGTCCCAAAACTACAGGTTCAAGGGCATCTTCCTACACCAACAACATGCATGAGAAACCCAGAAGATGGTACACCGTGTGATCGGGAAAGGATGCTAAAACGCACCTCATTTCTCATCTCCTTGTGCTCGGGTTCGTCATTCCAGCCACGTTACTAGCAATCTCGCTACTTGGAGAATCAGCACCTTTAACCTCCTGTTCCGTACAGGTTGCAATTTGTCCTGAGGATGAACGGGAAGAGGGGAACCAATGAGAGACAAGCTCTAGGTGTTGGGACAGGCACAGGTCACTCTATTTTCTCATCAGGAAGAAGAGATAAGCAAAGGCTCAGCCTGCCCCCCGGAACCAGAATAGGGCCTGAAGCAATCGTGCGCTTTTGCGGCCAGCTCCCACAAAAGCGAGTTGAAAAATGGAGCTCAGGGGCACTGCAATTCACAAACCTGCAGATTTATAAATGATAACTCTCGTCCACAAATATATTGAGGGAAGGCAACGAAGAGGATTTGAAAGCAAGGCAGAACTGCAGGAAACAGATTTCAGGAGGTAGATTCGAATCGCCTTGAAAGCACATGAAAAGCGGCAAAACGTCGACAATGATGCCCTTGGCCAAAAAGGGCGTATGCGTTTTTTCCTGAATATATTCAGGAAAAAACGCATACGCCCTTTTTGGCCAACCAAGCCACCTGGAAAGGCCAATCAGTGCTAAAAAGAAGTTTCACTTCCCATCGGTCAAAAGGGCCATGCTGAAAAAAGTGTAAAAACCAGAAATGCAGGACAGGCCATGGAGAAATGGGAGCCTTGCTACGCTGATGGGCGGGTTGCAAATTGCCAACAGCCACTCTGGAGAAGTGTACGGTGTGTCCTGAAACATCTAAAAAACACAGCTTCGAGAGCATTGGGCACTTCTGCTCATGGGCGTATAAATTGGGAAAACTAAAAATCAGCAAGACACAGGCACCCCAAAGTTTAGGGCTGCTGTGTTGACAAGAACCTCCACCTCATTACACCTTAAATATCCCAGGAAAGAGAAAAATGGATAAAGAATTTCTGGTCCTTATGTACAATGGACTATCACTCAGCCGTGAAATCAATGTCATAAGGCTAGTAGCAGCATGATGAGTGGATTTAGGTACGACGATTCTAAGTGAAATAAGTCACACAGAAAAAGACACTTATCATAAGATATCACTTATAGAGGGAATGTAAAAACCGCTACACTTGAACTGAATTACAAAACAGAACAGAGTCACACGTTTAGAAAACACACTGTGGCTGCTTCACGGGAAAGGAGAGGTGGGGTGATGCATAAAACAAGGGTTTCAAATGAGCTCACATACCGTTCCATAACCCAATATGTAATAGACAAGACCTACTGCTTCCTCAGTGAACTGGACTCAACATCTCCTATTCACCGCACAAGAATATATCTGACTAGTAAGAATCTTAAAACCTATGTATGATTATCTCTCTGTAAGTGAGTCAAGAGGGTGTAAAGTGGCATAAACACAGCAGTGAAAAGCAGCTAAACCCCATTATAAAAATAAATTACTTTTCAAAACCCATGAAACAAAGACAGTGAAAGAGAGAGAAATTCTTACAAAATTCGTTCAGGGGTTGTGCGGCAACCTGGATTGACCATACCTAGACACACAGCTAGATGAGACATAAGGGTGGACACCCTGGGGCTGAGAGGTTTGGTTAGGTTGGGTGAGGAAACGTAGACCCTTTAAAGTAATACTGCGTGGTACCCATCCCATGGGTCCCAAAACTCCAGGTTCAAGGGCATCTTCCTACATCGAAAACATGCATGAGAAACGCAGAAGATGGTACCCCGTGTGATCGGGAAAGGTTTCTAAAACGCACCTCATTTCTCATCTCCTTGTGCTCGGGTTCGCCATTCCAGCCGCTTTACTAGCAATCTCCGTACTTGGAGAATCAGCACCTTTAACCTCCTGTTCCGTACAGGTTGCAATTTGTCCTGAGGATGAACGAGAAGAGGGGGAACCAATGAGAGACAAGCTCTAGGTGTTGGGACAGGCACAGGTCACTCTATTTTCCCATCAGGAAGAAGAGATAACCACAGGCTCAGCCTGCCCCCCGGAACCAGAATAGGGCCTGAAGCAATCGTGCGCTTTTGCGGCCAGCTCCCACAAAAGCGAGTTGAAAAATGGAGCTCAGGGGCACTGCAATTCACAAACCTGCAGAGTTATAAATGATAACTCTCGTCCACAAATATATTGAGGGAAGGCAACGAAGAGGATTTGAAAGCAAGGCAGAATTGCAGGAAACAGATTTCAGGAGGTAGATTTGAATCGCCTTGAAAGCACATGAAAAGCGTAAAAAGGTCGACAATGATTCCCTTCGCCAAAACGGGCGTATGCGTTTTTTCCTGAATATATTCAGGAAAAAACGCATACGCCCTTTTTGGCCAACCAAGCAACCTGGAAAGGCAAGTCAGCGCTACAAAGAAGTCTCGCTTCCCATTGGTCAAAAGGGCCAAGCTGAAAAAAGTGTAAAAACCAGAAATGCAGGACAGGCCATGGAGAAATGGGAGCCTTGCTACGCTGATGGGCGGGTTGCAAATTGCCAACAGCCAACCTGGAGAAGTGAACAGTGTGTCCTGAAACATGTAAAAAACACAGCTCTAGAGAGCATTGGGCACTTCTGCTCATGGGCGTATAAATTGGGAAAACTAAAAATCAGCAAGACACAGGCACCCCAAAGTTTAGGGCTGCTCTGTTGACAAGAACCTCCACCTCATTACACCTTAAATATCCCAGGAAAGAGAAAAATGGATAAAGAATTTCTGGTCCTTATGTACAATGGACTATCACTCAGCCGTGAAATCAATGTCATAAGGCTAGTAGCAGCATGATGAGTGGATTTAGGTACGACGATTCTAAGTGAAATATGTCACACAGAAAAAGACACTTATCATAAGATATCACTTATAGAGGGAATGTAAAAACCGCTACACTTGAACAGAATTACAAAACAGAACAGAGTCACACGTTTAGAAAACACACTATGGCTGCTTAACGGGAAAGGTGAGGTGGGGTGATGCATAAAACAAGGGTTTCAAATTAGCTCACATACCGTTCCATAACCCAATATGTAATAGACAAGACCTACTCCTTCCTCAGTGAACTGGACTCAACACCTCCTATTCACCGCACAAGAATATATCTGACTAGTAAGAATCTTAAAACCTATGTATGATTATCTCTCTGTAAGTGAGTCAAGTGGGTGTAAAGCGGCATAAACACAGCAGTGAAAAGCAGCTAAACCCCATTATAAAAATAAATTACTTTTCAAAACCCATGAAACAAAGACAGTGAAAGAGAGAGAAATTCTTACAAAATTCGGTCAGGGGTTGTGCGGCAACCTGGATTGACCATACCTAGACACACAGCTAGATGAGACATAAGGGTGGACACCCTTGGGGCTGAGAGATTTGGTTAGGTTGGGTGAGCAAACGTAGACCCTTTAAAGTAATACTGCGTGGTACCCATCCCATGGGTCCCAAAACTCCAGGTTCAAGGGCATCTTCCTACATCGAAAACATGCATGAGAAACGCAGAAGATGGTAACCCGTGTGATCGGGAAAGGTTTCTAAAACGCACCTCATTTCTCATCTCCTTGTGCTCGGGTTCGCCGTTCCAGCCGCTTTACTAGCAATCTTCCTACTTGGAGAATCAGCAGCTTTAACCTCCTGTTCCGTACAGGTTGCAATTTGTCCTGAGGATGAACGGGAAGAGGGGAACCAATGAGAGACAAGCTCTAGGTGTTGGGACAGGCACAGGTCACTCTATTTTCCCATCAGGAAGAAGAGATAACCAAAGGCTCAACCTGCCCCCCGGAACCAGAATAGGGCCTGAAGCAATCGTGCGCTTTTGCGGCCAGCTCCCACAAAAGCGAGTTGAAAAATGGAGCTCAGGGGCACTGCAATTCACAAACCTGCCGAGTTATAAATGATAACTCTCATCCACAAATATATTGATGGAAGGCAACGAAGAGGATTTGAAAGCAAGGCAGAATTGCAGGAAACAGATTTCAGGAGGTAGATTCGAATCGCCTTGAAAGCACATGAAAAGCGTAAAAAGGTTGACAATGATGCCCTTGGCCAAAAAGGGCGTATGCGTTTTTTCCTGAATATATTCAGGAAAAAACGCATACGCCCTTTTTGGCCAACCAAGCAACCTGGAAAGGAAAGTCAGCGCTACAAAGAAGTCTCGCTTCCCATCGGTCAAAAGGGCCATGCTGAAAAAAGTGTAAAAACCAGAAATGCAGGACAGGCCATGGAGAAATGGGAGCCTTGCTACGCTGATGGGCGGGTTGCAAATTGCCAACAGCCATTCTGGAGAAGTGAACGGTGTGTCCTGAAACATCAAAAATGCACAGCTTAGAGAGCATTGGGCACTTCTGCTCATGGGCGTATAAATTGGGAAAACTAAAAATCAGCAAGACACAGGCACCCCAAAGTTTAGGGCTGCTGTGTTGACAAGAACCTCCACCTCATTACACCTTAAATATCCCAGGAAAGAGAAAAATGGATAAAGAATTTCTGGTCCTTATGTACAATGGACTATCACTCAGCCGTGAAATCAATGTCATAAGGCTAGTAGCAGCATGATGAGTGGATTTAGGTACGACGATTCTAAGTGAAATAAGTCACACAGAAAAAGACACTTATCATAAGATATCACTTATAGAGGGAATGTAAAAACCGCTACACTTGAACTGAATTACAAAACAGAACAGAGTCACACGTGTAGAAAACACACTATGGTTGCTTAACGGGAAAGGTGAGGTGGGGTGATGCATAAAACAAGGGTTTCAAATGAGCTCACATACCGTTCCATAACCCAATATGTAATAGACAAGACCTACTGCTTCCTCAGTGAACTGGACTCAACATCTCCTATTCACCGCACAAGAATATATCTGACTAGTAAGAATCTTAAAACCTATGTATGATTATCTCTCTGTAAGTGAGTCAAGTGGGTGTAAAGCGGCATAAACACAGCAGTGAAAAGCAGCTAAACCCCATTATAAAAATAAATTACTTTTCAAAACCCATGAAACAAAGACAGTGAAAGAGAGAGAAATTCTTACAAAATTCGTTCAGGGGTTGTGCGGCAACCTGGATTGACCATACCTAGACACACAGCTAGATGAGACATAAGGGTGGACACCCTGGGGCTGAGAGGTTTGGTTAGGTTGGGTGAGGAAACGTAGACCCTTTAAAGTAATACTGCGTGGTACCCATCCCATGGGTCCCAAAACTCCAGGTTCAAGGGCATCTTCCTACATGGAAAACATGCATGAGAAACGCAGAACATGATACACCGTGTGATCGGGAAAGGTTTCTATAACGCACCTCATTTCTCATCTCCTTGTGCTCGGGTTCGCCATTCGAGCTGCTTTACTAGCAATCTCCCTACTTGGAGAATCAGCACCTTTAACCTCCTGTTCCGTACAGGTTGCAATTTGTCCTGAGGATGAACGGGAAGAGGGGAACCAATGAGAGACAAGCTCTAGGTGTTGGGACAGGCACAGGTCACTCTATTTTCCCATCAGGAAGAAGAGATAACCACAGGCTCAGCCTGCCCCCCGGAACCAGAATAGGGCCTGAAGCAATCGTGCGCTTTTGCGGCCAGCTCCCACAAAAGCGAGTTGAAAAATGGAGCTCAGGGGCACTGCAATTCACAAACCTGCCGAGTTATAAATGATAACTCTCATCCACAAATATATTGAGGGAAGGCAACGAAGAGGATTTGAAAGCAAGGCAGAATTGCAGGCAACAGATTTCAGGAGGTAGATTCGAATCGCCTTGAAAGCACATGAAAAGCGTAAAAAGGTTGACAATGATGCCCTTGGCCAAAAAGGGCGTATGCGTTTTTTCCTGAATATATTCAGGAAAAAACGCATACGCCCTTTTTGGCCAACCAAGCAACCTGGAAAGGAAAGTCAGCGCTACAAAGAAGTCTCGCTTCCCATCGGTCAAAAGGGCCATGCTGAAAAAAGTGTAAAAACCAGAAATGCAGGACAGGCCATGGAGAAATGGGAGCCTTGCTACGCTGATGGGCGGGTTGCAAATTGCCAACAGCCACTCTGGAGAAGTGAACGGTGTGTCCTGAAACATCTAAAAAACACAGCTTAGAGAGCATTGGGCACTTCTGCTCGTGGGCGTATAAATTGGGAAAACTAAATATCAGCAAGACACAGGCAACCCAAAGTTTAGGGCTGCTCTGTTGACAAGAACCTCCACCTCATTACACCTTAAATATCCCAGGAAAGAGAAAAATGGATAAAGAATTTCTGGTCCTTATGTACAATGGACTATCACTCAGCCGTGAAATCAATGTCATAAGGCTAGTAGCAGCATGATGAGTGGATTTAGGTACGACGATTCCTAGTGAAAGAAGTCACACAGAAAAAGACACTTATCATAAGATATCACTTATAGAGGGAATGTAAAAACCGCTACACTTGAACTGAATTACAAAACAGAACAGAGTCACACGTTTAGAAAACACACTATGGCTGCTTCACGGGAAAGGTGAGTTGGGGTGATGCATAAAACAAGGGTTTCAAATTAGCTCACATACCGTTCCATAACCCAATATGTAATAGACAAGACCTACTCCTTCCTCAGTGAACTGGACTCAACACCTCCTATTCACCGCACAAGAATATATCTGACTAGTAAGAATCTTAAAACCTATGTATGATTATCTCTCTGTAAGTGAGTCAAGTGGGTGTAAAGCGGCATAAACACAGCAGTGAAAAGCAGCTAATCCCCATTATAAAAATAAATTACTTTTCAAAATCCATGAAACAAAGACAGTGAAAGAGAGAGAAATTCTTACAAAATTCGGTCAGGGGTTGTGCGGCAACCTGGATTGACCATACCTAGACACACAGCTAGATGAGACATAAGGGTGGACACCCTTGGGGCTGAGAGGTTTGGTTAGGTTGGGTGAGCAAACATAGACCCTTTAAAGTAATACTGCGTGGTACCCATCCCATGGGTCCCAAAACTCCAGGTTCAAGGGCATCTTCCTACATCGAAAACATGCATGAGAAACGCAGAAGATGGTACCCTGTGTGATCGGGAAAGGTTTCTAAAACGCACCTCATTTCTCATCTCCTTGTGCTCGGGTTCGCCATTCCAGCCGCTTTACTAGCAATCTCCCTACTTGGAGAATCAGCACCTTTAACCTCCTGTTCCGTATAGGTTGCAATTTGTCCTGAGGATGAACGGGAAGAGGGTAACCAATGAGAGACAAGCTCTAGGTGTTGGGACAGGCACAGGTCAGTCTATTTTCCCATCAGGAAGAAGAGATAACCAAAGGCTCAGCCTGCCCCCCGGAACCAGAATAGGTCCTGAAGCAATCGTGCGCTTTTGCGGCCAGCTCCCACAAAAGCGAGTTGAAAAATGGAGCTCAGGGGCACTGCAATTCACAAACCTGCCGAGTTATAAATAATAACTCTCATCCACAAATATATTGAGGGAAGGCAACGAAGAGGATTTGAAAGCAAGGCAGAATTGCAGGCAACAGATTTCAGGAGGTAGATTCGAATCGCCTTGAAAGCACATAAAAAGCGTAAAAAGGTCGACAATGATGCCCTTGGCCAAAAAGGGCGTATGCGTTTTTTCCTGAATATATTCAGGAAAAAACGCATACGCCCTTTTTGGCCAACCAAGCAACCTGGAAAGTCAAGTCAGCGCTACAAAGAAGTCTCGCTTCCCATTGGTCAAAAGGGCCATGCTGAAAAAAGTGTAAAAACCAGAAATGCAGGACAGGCCATGGAGAAATGGGAGCCTTGCTACGCTGATGGGCGGGTTGCAAATTGCCAACAGCCACTCTGGAGAAGTGAACGGTGTGTCCTGAAACATCTAAAAAACACAGCTTCGAGTGCATTGGGCACTTCTGCTCATGGGCGTATAAATTGGGAAAACTAAAAATCAGCAAGACACAGGCACCCCAAAGTTTGGGGCTGCTCTGTTGACAAGAACCTCCACCTCATTACACCTTAAATATCCCAGGAAAGAGAAAAATCGATAAAGAATTTCTGGTCCTTATGTACAATGGACTATCACTCAGCCGTGAAATCAATGTCATAAGGCTAGTAGCAGCATGATGAGTGGATTTAGGTACGACGATTCTAAGTGAAATAAGTCACACAGAAAAAGACACTTATCATAAGATATCACTTATAGAGGGAATGTAAAAACCGCTACACTTGAACTGAATTACAAAACAGAATAGAGTCACACGTTTAGAAAACACACTGTGGCTGCTTCACGGGAAAGGAGAGGTGGGGTGATGCATAAATCAAGGGTTTCAAATTAGCTCACATACCGTTCCATAAACCCACTATATAATAGACAAGACCTACTCCTTCCTCAGTGAACTGGACTCAACACCTCCTATTCACCGCACAAAAATATATCTGACTAGTAAGAATCTTAAAACCTATGTATGATTATCTCTCTGTAAGTGAGTCAAGTGGGTGCAAAACGGCATAAACACAGCAGTGAAAAGCAGCTAAACCCCATTATAAAAATAAATGACTTTTCAAAACCCATGAAACAAAGACAGTGAAAGAGAGAGAAATTCTTACAAAATTCGGTCAGGGGTTGTGCTGCAACCTGGATTGACCATACCTAGACACACAGCTAGATGAGACATAAGGGTGGACACTCTTGGGGTTGAGAGGTTTCGTTAGGTTGGGTGAGCAAGCGTAGACCCTTTAAAGTAATACTGCGTGGTACCCATCCCATGGGTCCCAAAACTCCAGGTTCAAGGGCATCTTCCTACACCAACAACATGCATGAGAAACCCAGAAGATGGTACACCGTGTGATCGGGAAAGGTTTCTAAAACGCACCTCATTTCTCATCTCCTTGTGCTCGGGTTCGCCATTCCAGCCACGTTACTAGCAATCTCGCTACTTGGAGAATCAGCACCTTTAACCTCCTGTTCCGTACAGGTTGCAATTTGTCCTGAGGATGAACGGGAAGAGGGGAACCAATGAGAGACAAGCTCTAGGTGTTGGGACAGGCACAGGTCACTCTATTTTCTCATCAGGAAGAAGAGATAAGCAAAGGTTCAGCCTGCCCCCCGGAACCAGAATAGGGCCTGAAGCAATCGTGCGCTTTTGCGGCCAGCTCCCACAAAAGCGAGTTGAAAAATGGAGCTCAGGGGCACTGCAATTCACAAACCTGCAGAGTTATAAATGATAACTCTCGTCCACAAATATATTGAGGGAAGGCAACGAAGAGGATTTGAAAGCAAGGCAGAACTGCAGGAAACAGATTTCAGGAGGTAGATTCGAATCGCCTTGAAAGCACATGAAAAGCGGCAAAACGTCGACAATGATGCCCTTGGCCAAAAAGGGCGTATGCGTTTTTTCCTGAATATATTCAGGAAAAAACGCATACGCCCTTTTTGGCCAACCAAGCCACCTGGAAAGGCCAATCAGTGCTAAAAAGAAGTTTCACTTCCCATCGGTCAAAAGGGCCATGCTGAAAAAAGTGTAAAAACCAGAAATGCAGGACAGGCCATGGAGAAATGGGAGCCTTGCTACGCTGATGGGCGGGTTGCAAATTGCCAACAGCCACTCTGGAGAAGTGTACGGTGTGTCCTGAAACATCTAAAAAACACAGCTTAGAGAGCATTGGGCACTTCTGCTCATGGGCGTATAAATTGGGAAAACTAAAAATCAGCAAGACACAGGCACCCCAAAGTTTAGGGCTGCTGTGTTGACAAGAACCTCCACCTCATTACACCTTAAATATCCCAGGAAAGAGAAAAATGGATAAAGAATTGCTGGTCCTTATGTACAATGGACTATCACTCAGCCGTGAAATCAATGTCATAAGGCTAGTAGCAGCATGATGAGTGGATTTAGGTACGACGATTCTAAGTGAAATAAGTCACACAGAAAAAGACACTTATCATAAGATATCACTTATAGAGGGAATGTAAAAACCGCTACACATGAACTGAATTACAAAACAGAACAGAGTCACACGTTTAGAAAACACACTATGGCTGCTTAACGGGAAAGGTGAGGTGGGGTGATGCATAAAACAAGGGTTTCAAATTAGCTCACATACCGTTCCATAACCCAATATGTAATAGACAAGACCTACTCCTTCCTCAGTGAACTGGACTCAACACCTCCTATTCACCGCACAAGAATATATCTGACTAGTAAGAATCTTAAAACCTATGTATGATTATCTCTCTGTAAGTGAGTCAAGTGGGTGTAAAGCGGCATAAACACAGCAGTGAAAAGCAGCTAAACCCCATTATAAAAATAAATTACTTTTCAAAACCCATGAAACAAAGACAGTGAAAGAGAGAGAAATTCTTACAAAATTCGGTCAGGGGTTGTGCGGCAACCTGGATTGACCATACCTAGACACACAGCTAGATGAGACATAAGGGTGGACACCCTTGGGGCTGAGAGGTTTGGTTAGGTTGGGTGAGCAAACGTAGACCCTTTAAAGTAATACTGCGTGGTACCCATCCCAAGGGTCCCAAAACTCCAGGTTCAAGGGCATCTTCCTACATCGAAAACATGCATGAGAAACGCAGAAGATGGTATCCCGTGTGATCGGGAAAGGTTTCTAAAACGCACCTCATTTCTCATCTCCTTGTGCTCGGGTTCGCCATTCCAGCCGCTTTACTAGCAATCTTCCTACTTGGAGAATCAGCACCTTTAACCTCCTGTTTCGTACAGGTTGCAATTTGTCCTGAGGATGAACGGGAAGAGGGGAACCAATGAGAGACAAGCTCTAGGTGTTGGGACAGGCACAGGTCACTCTATTTTCCCATCAGGAAGAAGAGATAACCACAGGCTCAGCCTGCCCCCCGGAACCAGAATAGGGCCTGAAGCAATCGTGCGCTTTTGCGGCCAGCTCCCACAAAAGCGAGTTGAAAAATGGAGCTCAGGGGCACTGCAATTCACAAACCTGCCGAGTTATAAATGATAACTCTCATCCACAAATATATTGAGGGAAGGCAACGAAGAGGATTTGAAAGCAAGGCAGAATTGCAGGAAACAGATTTCAGGAGGTAGATTCGAATCGCCTTGAAAGCACATGAAAAGCGTAAAAAGGTTGACAATGATGCCCTTGGCCAAAAAGGGCGTATGGGTTTTTTCCTGAATATATTCAGGAAAAAACGCATACGCCGTTTTTGGCCAACCAAGCAACCTGGAAAGGAAAGTCAGCGCTACAAAGAAGTCTCGCTTCCCATCGGTCAAAAGGGCCATGCTGAAAAAAGTGTAAAAACCAGAAATGCAGGACAGGCCATGGAGAAATGGGAGCCTTGCTACGCTGATGGGCGGGTTGCAAATTGCCAACAGCCACTCTGGAGAAGTGAACGATGTGTCCTGAAACATCTAAAAAACACAGCTTAGAGAGTATTGGGCACTTCTGCTCATGGGCGTATAAATTGGGAAAACTAAAAATCAGCAAGACACAGGCACCCCAAAGTTTAGGGCTGCTCTGTTGACAAGAACCTCCACCTCATTACACCTTAAATATCCCAGGAAAGAGAAAAATGGATAAAGAATTTCTGGTCCTTATGTACAATGGACTATCACTCAGCCGTGAAATCAATGTCATAAGGCTAGTAGCAGCATGATGAGTGGATTTAGGTACGACGATTCCTAGTGAAATAAGTCACACAGAAAAAGACACTTATCATAAGATATCACTTATAGAGGGAATGTAAAAACCGCTACACTTGAACTGAATTACAAAACAGAACAGAGTCACACGTTTAAAAAACACACTATGGCTGCTTCACGGGAAAGGTGAGTTGGGGTGATGCATAAAACAAGGGTTTCAAATTAGCTCACATACCGTTCCATAACCCAATATGTAATAGACAAGACCTACTCCTTCCTCAGTGAACTGGACTCAACACCTCCTATTCACCGCAAAAGAATATATCTGACTAGTAAGAATCTTAAAACCTATGTATGATTATCTCTCTGTAAGTGAGTCAAGTGGGTGTAAAGCGGCATAAACACAGCAGTGAAAAGCAGCTAATCCCCATTATAAAAATAAATTACTTTTCAAAATCCATGAAACAAAGACAGTGAAAGAGAGAGAAATTCTTACAAAATTCGGTCAGGGGTTGTGCGGCAACCTGGATTGACCATACCTAGACACACAGCTAGATGAGACATAAGGGTGGACACCCTTGGGGCTGAGAGGTTTGGTTAGGTTGGGTGAGCAAACATAGACCCTTTAAAGTAATACTGCGTGGTACCCATCCCATGGGTCCCAAAACTCCAGGTTCAAGGGCATCTTCCTACATCGAAAACATGCATGAGAAACGCAGAAGATGGTACCCTGTGTGATCGGGAAAGGTTTTTAAAACGCACCTCATTTCTCATCTCCTTGTGCTCGGGTTCGCCATTCCAGCCGCTTTACTAGCAATCTCCCTACTTGGAGAATCAGCACCTTTAACCTCCTGTTCCGTATAGGTTGCAATTTGTCCTGAGGATGAACGGGAAGAGGGTAACCAATGAGAGACAAGCTCTAGGTGTTGGGACAGGCAAAGGTCAGTCTATTTTCCCATCAGGAAGAAGAGATAACCAAAGGCTCAGCCTGCCCCCCGGAACCAGAATAGGTCCTGAAGCAATCGTGCGCTTTTGCGGCCAGCTCCCACAAAAGCGAGTTGAAAAATGGAGCTCAGGGGCACTGCAATTCACAAACCTGCCGAGTTATAAATAATAACTCTCATCCACAAATATATTGAGGGAAGGCAACGAAGAGGATTTGAAAGCAAGGCAGAATTGCAGGCAACAGATTTCAGGAGGTAGATTCGAATCGCCTTGAAAGCACATAAAAAGCGTAAAAAGGTCGACAATGATGCCCTTGGCCAAAAAGGGCGTATGCGTTTTTTCCTGAATATATTCAGGAAAAAACGCATACGCCCTTTTTGGCCAACCAAGCAACCTGGAAAGTCAAGTCAGCGCTACAAAGAAGTCTCGCTTCCCATTGGTCAAAAGGGCCATGCTGAAAAAAGTGTAAAAACCAGAAATGCAGGACAGGCCATGGAGAAATGGGAGCCTTGCTACGCTGATGGGCGGGTTGCAAATTGCCAACAGCCACTCTGGAGAAGTGAACGGTGTGTCCTGAAACATCTAAAAAACACAGCTTCGAGAGCATTGGGCACTTCTGCTCATGGGCGTATAAATTGGGAAAACTAAAAATCAGCAAGACACAGGCACCCCAAAGTTTGGGGCTGCTCTGTTGACAAGAACCTCCACCTCATTACACCTTAAATATCCCAGGAAAGAGAAAAATCGATAAAGAATTTCTGGTCCTTATGTACAATGGACTATCACTCAGCCGTGAAATCAATGTCATAAGGCTAGTAGCAGCATGATGAGTGGATTTAGGTACGACGATTCTAAGTGAAATAAGTCACACAGAAAAAGACACTTATCATAAGATATCACTTATAGAGGGAATGTAAAAACCGCTACACTTGAACTGAATTACAAAACAGAATAGAGTCACACGTTTAGAAAACACACTGTGGCTGCTTCACGGGAAAGGAGAGGTGGGGTGATGCATAAATCAAGGGTTTCAAATTAGCTCACATACCGTTCCATAAACCCACTATATAATAGACAAGACCTACTCCTTCCTCAGTGAACTGGACTCAACACCTCCTATTCACCGCACAAAAATATATCTGACTAGTAAGAATCTTAAAACCTATGTATGATTATCTCTCTGTAATTGAGTCAAGTGGGTGCAAAACGGCATAAACACAGCAGTGAAAAGCAGCTAAACCCCATTATAAAAATAAATGACTTTTCAAAACCCATGAAACAAAGACAGTGAAAGAGAGAGAAATTCTTACAAAATTCGGTCAGGGGTTGTGCTGCAACCTGGATTGACCATACCTAGACACACAGCTAGATGAGACATAAGGGTGGACACTCTTGGGGTTGAGAGGTTTCGTTAGGTTGGGTGAGCAAACGTAGACCCTTTAAAGTAATACTGCGTGGTACCCATCCCATGGGTCCCAAAACTCCAGGTTCAAGGGCATCTTCCTACACCAACAACATGCATGAGAAACCCAGAAGATGGTACCCCGTGTGATCGGGAAAGGTTTCTAAAACGCACCTCATTTCTCATCTCCTTGTGCTCGGGTTCGCCATTCCAGCCACGTTACTAGCAATCTCGCTACTTGGAGAATCAGCACCTTTAACCTCCTGTTCCGTACAGGTTGCATTTTGTCCTGAGGATGAACGGGAAGAGGGGAACCAATGAGAGACAAGCTCTAGGTGTTGGGACAGGCACAGGTCACTCTATTTTCTCATCAGGAAGAAGAGATAAGCAAAGGTTCAGCCTGCCCCCCGGAACCAGAATAGGGCCTGAAGCAATCGTGCGCTTTTGCGGCCAGCTCCCACAAAAGCGAGTTGAAAAATGGAGCTCAGGGGCACTGCAATTCACAAACCTGCAGAGTTATAAATGATAACTCTCGTCCACAAATATATTGAGGGAAGGCAACGAAGAGGATTTGAAAGCAAGGCAGAACTGCAGGAAACAGATTTCAGGAGGTAGATTCGAATCGCCTTGAAAGCACATGAAAAGCGGCAAAACGTCGACAATGATGCCCTTGGCCAAAAAGGGCGTATGCGTTTTTTCCTGAATATATTCAGGAAAAAACGCATACGCCCTTTTTGGCCAACCAAGCCACCTGGAAAGGCCAATCAGTGCTAAAAAGAAGTTTCACTTCCCATCGGTCAAAAGGGCCATGCTGAAAAAAGTGTAAAAACCAGAAATGCAGGACAGGCCATGGAGAAATGGGAGCCTTGCTACGCTGATGGGCGGGTTGCAAATTGCCAACAGCCACTCTGGAGAAGTGTACGGTGTGTCCTGAAACATCTAAAAAACACAGCTTAGAGAGCATTGGGCACTTCTGCTCATGGGCGTATAAATTGGGAAAACTAAAAATCAGCAAGACACAGGCACCCCAAAGTTTAGGGCTGCTGTGTTGACAAGAACCTCCACCTCATTACACCTTAAATATCCCAGGAAAGAGAAAAATGGATAAAGAATTTCTGGTCCTTATGTACAATGGACTATCACTCAGCCGTGAAATCAATGTCATAAGGCTAGTAGCAGCATGATGAGTGGATTTAGGTACGACGATTCTAAGTGAAATAAGTCACACAGAAAAAGACACTTATCATAAGATATCACTTATAGAGGGAATGTAAAAACCGCTACACTTGAACAGAATTACAAAACAGAACAGAGTCACACGTTTAGAAAACACACTATGGCTGCTTCTCGGGAAAGGTGAGGTGGGGTGATGCATAAAACAAGGGTTTCAAATTAGCTCACATACCGTTCAATAACCCAATATGTAATAGACAAGACCTACTGCTTCCTCAGTGAACTGGACTCAACACCTCCTATTCACTGCACAAGAATATATCTGACTAGTAAGAATCTTAAAACCTATGTATGATTATCTCTCTGCAAGTGAGTCAAGTGGGTGTAAAGCGGCATAAACTCAGCAGTGAAAAGCAGCTAAACCCCATTATAAAAATAAATTACTTTTCAAAACCCATGAAACAAAGACAGTGAAAGAGAGAGAAATTCTTACAAAATTCGGTCAGGGGTTGTGATGCAACCTGGAATGACCATACCTAGACACACAGATGGATTTGACATAAGGGTGGACACTCTTGGGGTTGAGAGGTTTCGTTAGGTTGGGTGAGCAAACCTAGACCCTTTAAAGTAATACTGCGTGGTACCCATCCCAAGGGTCCCAAAACTCCAGGTTCAAGGGCATCTTCCTACATCGAAAACATGCATGAGAAACGCAGAAGATGGTACCCCGTGTGATCGGGAAAGGTTTCTAAAACGCACCTCATTTCTCATCTCCTTGTGCTCGGGTTCGCCATTCCAGCCGCTTTACTAGCAATCTTCCTACTTGGAGAATCAGCACCTTTAACCTCCTGTTTCGTACAGGTTGCAATTTGTCCTGAGGATGAACGGGAAGAGGGGAACCAATGAGAGACAAGCTCTAGGTGTTGGGACAGGCACAGGTCACTCTATTTTCCCATCAGGAAGAAGAGATAACCACAGGCTCAGCCTGCCCCCCGGAACCAGAATAGGGCCTGAAGCAATCGTGCGCTTTTGCGGCCAGCTCCCACAAAAGCGAGTTGAAAAATGGAGCTCAGGGGCACTGCAATTCACAAACCTGCAGAGTTATAAATGATAACTCTCATCCACAAATATATTGAGGGAAGGCAACGAAGAGGATTTGAAAGCAAGGCAGAATTGCAGGAAACAGATTTCAGGAGGTAGATTCGAATCGCCTTGAAAGCACATGAAAAGCGTAAAAAGGTTGACAATGATGCCCTTGGCCAAAAAGGGCGTATGCGTTTTTTCCTGAATATATTCAGGAAAAAACGCATACGCCCTTTTTGGCCAACCAAGCAACCTGGAAAGGAAAGTCAGCGCTACAAAGAAGTCTCGCTTCCCATCGGTCAAAAGGGCCATGCTGAAAAAAGTGTAAAAACCAGAAATGCAGGACAGGCCATGGAGAAATGGGAGCCTTGCTACGCTGATGGGCGGGTTGCAAATTGCCAACAGCCACTCTCTAGAAGTGAACGGTGTGTCCTGAAACATCTAAAAAACACAGCTTAGAGAGTATTGGGCACTTCTGCTCATGGGCGTATAAATTGGGAAAACTAAAAATCAGCAAGACACAGGCACCCCAAAGTTTGGGGCTGCTCTGTTGACAAGAACCTCCACCTCATTACACCTTAAATATCCCAGGAAAGAGAAAAATGGATAAAGAATTTCTGGTCCTTATGTACAATGGACTATCACTCAGCCGTGAAATCAATGTCATAAGGCTAGTAGCACCATGATGAGTGGATTTAGGTAAGACGATTCCTAGGGAAATAAGTCACACAGAAAAAGACACTTATCATAAGATATCACTTATAGAGGGAATGTAAAAACCGCTACACTTGAACTGAATTACAAAACAGAACAGAGTCACACGTTTAGAAAACACACTATGGCTGCTTCACGGGAAAGGTGAGGTGGGGTGATGCATAAAACAAGGGTTTCAAATTAGCTCACATACCGTTCCATAACCCAATATGTAATAGACAAGACCTACTGCTTCCTCAGTGAACTGGACTCAACACCTCCTATTTACCGCACAAGAATATATCTGACTAGTAAGAATCTTAAAACCTATGTATGATTATCTCTCTGTAAGTGAGTCAAGTGGGTGCAAACCGGCATAAACACAGCAGTGAACAGCAGCTAAACCCCATTATGAAAATAAATTACTTTTCAAAACCCATGAAACAAAGACAGTGAAAGAGAGAGAAATTCTTACAAAATTCGGTCAGGGGTTGTGCTGCAACCTGGATTGACCATACCTAGACACAGAGCTAGATGAGACATAAGGGTGGACACCCTTGGGGCTGAGAGGTTTGGTTAGGTTGGGTGAGCAAACGTAGACCCTTTAAAGTAATACTGCGTGGTACCCATCCCATGGGTCCCAAAACTCAAGGTTCAAGGGCATCTTCCTACATCGAAAACATGCATGAGAAACCCAGTAGATGGTACACCGTGTGATCGGGAAAGGTTTCTAAAACGCACCTCATTTCTCATCTCCTTGTGCTCGGGTTCGCCGTTCCAGCCGCTTTACTAGCAATCTCCCTACTTGGAGAATCAGCACCTTTAACCTCCTGTTCCGTACAGGTTGCAATTTGTCCTGAGGATGAACGGGAAGAGGGGAACCAATGAGAGACAAGCTCTAGGTATTGGGACAGGCACAGGTCACTCTATTTTCCCATCAGGAAGAAGAGATAACCACAGGCTCAGCCTGCCCCCCGGAACCAGAATAGGGCCTGAAGCAATCGTGCGCTTTTGCGGCCAGCTCCCACAAAAGCGAGTTGAAAAATGGAGCTCAGGGGCACTGCAATTCACAAACCTGCAGAGTTATAAATGATAACTCTCATCAACAAATATATTGAGGGAAGGCAACGAAGAGGATTTGAAAGCAAGGCAGAATTGCAGGCAACAGATTTCAGGAGGTAGATTCGAATCGCCTTGAAAGCACATGAAAAGAGGCAAAACGTCGACAATGATGCCGTTGGCCAAAAAGGGCGTATGCGTTTTTTCCTGAATATATTCAGGAAAAAACGCATACGCCCTTTTTGGCCAACCAAGTCACCTGGAAAGGCCAATCAGTGCTAAAAAGAAGTTTCACTTCCCAACGGTCAAAAGGGCCATGCTGAAAAAAGTGTAAAAACCAGAAATGCAGGACAGGCCATGGAGAAATGGGAGCCTTGTTACGCTGATGGGCGGGTTGCAAATTGTCAACAGCCACTCTGGAGACGTGTACGGTGTGTCCTGAAACATCTAAAAAACACAGCTTAGAGAGCATTGGGCACTTCTGCTCATGGGCGTATAAATTGGGAAAACTAAAAATCAGCAAGACAGAGGCAACCCAAAGTTTAGGGCTGCTCTGTTGACAAGAACCTCCACCTCATTACACCTTAAATATCCCAGGAAAGAGAAAAATGGATAAAGAATTGCTGGTCCTTATGTACAATGGACTATCACTCAGCCGTGAAATCAATGTCATAAGGCTAGTAGCAGCATGATGAGTGGATTTAGGTACGACGATTCTAAGTGAAATAAGTCACACAGAAAAAGACACTTATCATAAGATATCACTTATAGAGGGAATGTAAAAACCGCTACACTTGAACTGAATTACAAAACAGAACAGAGTCACACGTTTAGAAAACACACTATGGCTGCTTCACGGGAAAGGTGAGTTGGGGTGATGCATAAAACAAGGGTTTCAAATTAGCTCACATACCGTTCCATAACCCAATATGTAATAGACAAGACCTACTCCTTCCTCAGTGAACTGGACTCAACACCTCCTATTCACCGCAAAAGAATATATCTGACTAGTAAGAATCTTAAAACCTATGTATGATTATCTCTCTGTAAGTGAGTCAAGTGGGTGTAAAGCGGCATAAACACAGCAGTGAAAAGCAGCTAATCCCCATTATAAAAATAAATTACTTTTCAAAATCCATGAAACAAAGACAGTGAAAGAGAGAGAAATTCTTACAAAATTCGGTCAGGGGTTGTGCGGCAACCTGGATTGACCATACCTAGACACACAGCTAGATGAGACATAAGGGTGGACACCCTTGGGGCTGAGAGGTTTGGTTAGGTTGGGTGAGCAAACATAGACCCTTTAAAGTAATACTGCGTGGTACCCATCCCATGGGTCCCAAAACTCCAGGTTCAAGGGCATCTTCCTACATCGAAAACATGCATGAGAAACGCAGAAGACGGTACCCTGTGTGATCGGGAAAGGTTTCTAAAACGCACCTCATTTCTCATCTCCTTGTGCTCGGGTTCGCCATTCCAGCCGCTTTACTAGCAATCTCCCTACTTGGAGAATCAGCACCTTTAACCGCCTGTTCCGTATAGGTTGCAATTTGTCCTGAGGATGAACGGGAAGAGGGTAACCAATGAGAGACAAGCTCTAGGTGTTGGGACAGGCACAGGTCAGTCTATTTTCCCATCAGGAAGAAGAGATAACCAAAGGCTCAGCCTGCCCCCCGGAACCAGAATAGGTCCTGAAGCAATCGTGCGCTTTTGCGGCCAGCTCCCACAAAAGCGAGTTGAAAAATGGAGCTCAGGGGCACTGCAATTCACAAACCTGCCGAGTTATAAATAATAACTCTCATCCACAAATATATTGAGGGAAGGCAACGAAGAGGATTTGAAAGCAAGGCAGAATTGCAGGCAACAGATTTCAGGAGGTAGATTCGAATCGCCTTGAAAGCACATAAAAAGCGTAAAAAGGTCGACAATGATGCCCTTGGCCAAAAAGGGCGTATGCGTTTTTTCCTGAATATATTCAGGAAAAAACGCATACGCCCTTTTTGGCCAACCAAGCAACCTGGAAAGTCAAGTCAGCGCTACAAAGAAGTCTCGCTTCCCATCGGTCAAAAGGGCCATGCTGAAAAAAGTGTAAAAACCAGAAATGCAGGACAGGCCATGGAGAAATGGGAGCCTTGCTACGCTGATGGGCGGGTTGCAAATTGCCAACAGCCACTCTGGAGAAGTGAACGGTGTGTCCTGAAACATCTAAAAAACACAGCTTCGAGAGCATTGGGCACTTCTGCTCATGGGCGTATAAATTGGGAAAACTAAAAATCAGCAAGACACAGGCACCCCAAAGTTTGGGGCTGCTCTGTTGACAAGAACCTCCACCTCATTACACCTTAAATATCCCAGGAAAGAGAAAAATCGATAAAGAATTTCTGGTCCTTATGTACAATGGACTATCACTCAGCCGTGAAATCAATGTCATAAGGCTAGTAGCAGCATGATGAGTGGATTTAGGTACGACGATTCTAAGTGAAATAAGTCACACAGAAAAAGACACTTATCATAAGATATCACTTATAGAGGGAATGTAAAAACCGCTACACTTGAACTGAATTACAAAACAGAATAGAGTCACGCGTTTAGAAAACACACTGTGGCTGCTTCACGGGAAAGGAGAGGTGGGGTAATGAATAAATCAAGGGTTTTAAATTAGCTCACATACCGTTCCATAAACCCACTATATAATAGACAAGACCTACTCCTTCCTCAGTGAACTGGACTCAACACCTCCTATTCACCGCACAAAAATATATCTGACTAGTAAGAATCTTAAAACCTATGTATGATTATCTCTCTGTAAGTGAGTCAAGTGGGTGCAAAACGGCATAAACACAGCAGTGAAAAGCAGCTAAACCCCATTATAAAAATAAATGACTTTTCAAAACCCATGAAACAAAGACAGTGAAAGAGAGAGAAATTCTTACAAAATTCGGTCAGGGGTTGTGCTGCAACCTGGATTGACCATACCTAGACACACAGCTAGATGAGACATAAGGGTGGACACTCTTGGGGTTGAGAGGTTTCGTTAGGTTGGGTGAGCAAACGTAGACCCTTTAAAGTAATACTGCGTGGTACCCATCCCATGGGTCCCAAAACTCCAGGTTCAAGGGCATCTTCCTACACCAACAACATGCATGAGAAACCCAGAAGATGGTACACCGTGTGATCGGGAAAGGTTTCTAAAACGCACCTCATTTCTCATCTCCTTGTGCTCGGGTTCGCCATTCCAGCCACGTTACTAGCAATCTCGCTACTTGGAGAATCAGCACCTTTAACCTCCTGTTCCGTACAGGTTGCAATGTGTCCTGAGGATGAACGGGAAGAGGGGAACCAATGAGAGACAAGCTCTAGGTGTTGGGACAGGCACAGGTCACTCTATTTTCTCATCAGGAAGAAGAGATAAGCAAAGGTTCAGCCTGCCCCCCGGAACCAGAATAGGGCCTGAAGCAATCGTGCGCTTTTGCGGCCAGCTCCCACAAAAGCGAGTTGAAAAATGGAGCTCAGGGGCACTGCAATTCACAAACCTGCAGAGTTATAAATGATAACTCTCGTCCACAAATATATTGAGGGAAGGCAACGAAGAGGATTTGAAAGCAAGGCAGAACTGCAGGAAACAGATTTCAGGAGGTAGATTCGAATCGCCTTGAAAGCACATGAAAAGCGGCAAAACGTCGACAATGATGCCCTTGGCCAAAAAGGGCGTATGCGTTTTTTCCTGAATATATTCAGGAAAAAACGCATACGCCCTTTTTGGCCAACCAAGCCACCTGGAAAGGCCAATCAGTGCTAAAAAGAAGTTTCACTTCCCATCGGTCAAAAGGGCCATGCTGAAAAAAGTGTAAAAACCAGAAATGCAGGACAGGCCATGGAGAAATGGGAGCCTTGCTACGCTGATGGGCGGGTTGCAAATTGCCAACAGCCACTCTGGAGAAGTGTACGGTGTGTCCTGAAACATCTAAAAAACACAGCTTAGAGAGCATTGGGCACTTCTGCTCATGGGCGTATAAATTGGGAAAACTAAAAATCAGCAAGACACAGGCACCCCAAAGTTTAGGGCTGCTGTGTTGACAAGAACCTCCACCTCATTACACCTTAAATATCCCAGGAAAGAGAAAAATGGATAAAGAATTTCTGGTCCTTATGTACAATGGACTATCACTCAGCCGTGAAATCAATGTCATAAGGCTAGTAGCAGCATGATGAGTGGATTTAGGTACGACGATTCTAAGTGAAATAAGTCACACAGAAAAAGACACTTATCATAAGATATCACTTATAGAGGGAATGTAAAAACCGCTACACTTGAACAGAATTACAAAACAGAACAGAGTCACACGTTTAGAAAACACACTATGGCTGCTTCACGGGAAAGGTGAGGTGGGGTGATGCATAAAACAAGGGTTTCAAATTAGCTCACATACCGTTCAATAACCCAATATGTAATAGACAAGACCTACTCCTTGCTCAGTGAACTGGACTCAACACCTCCTATTCACTGCACAAGAATATATCTGACTAGTAAGAATCTTAAAACCTATGTATGATTATCTCTCTGCAAGTGAGTCAAGTGGGTGTAAAGCGGCATAAACTCAGCAGTGAAAAGCAGCTAAACCCCATTATAAAAATAAATTACTTTTCAAAACCCATGAAACAAAGACAGTGAAAGAGAGAGAAATTCTTACAAAATTCGGTCAGGGGTTGTGATGCAACCTGGAATGACCATACCTAGACACACAGATGGATGAGACATAAGGGTGGACACTCTTGGGGTTGAGAGGTTTCGTTAGGTTGGGTGAGCAAACCTAGACCCTTTAAAGTAATACTGCGTGGTACCCATCCCAAGGGTCCCAAAACTCCAGGTTCAAGGGCATCTTCCTACATCGAAAACATGCATGAGAAACGCAGAAGATGGTACCCCGTGTGATCGGGAAAGGTTTCTAAAACGCAACTCATTTCTCATCTCCTTGTGCTCGGGTTCGCCATTCCAGCCGCTTTACTAGCAATCTTCCTAATTGGAGAATCAGCACCTTTAACCTCCTGTTTCGTACAGGTTGCAATTTGTCCTGAGGATGAACGGGAAGAGGGGAACCAATGAGAGACAAGCTCTAGGTGTTGGGACAGGCACAGGTCACTCTATTTTCCCATCAGGAAGAAGAGATAACCACAGGCTCAGCCTGCCCCCCGGAACCAGAATAGGGCCTGAAGCAATCGTGCGCTTTTGCGGCCAGCTCCCACAAAAGCGAGTTGAAAAATGGAGCTCAGGGGCACTGCAATTCACAAACCTGCAGAGTTATAAATGATAACTCTCATCCACAAATATATTGAGGGAAGGCAACGAAGAGGATTTGAAAGCAAGGCAGAATTGCAGGAAACAGATTTCAGGAGGTAGATTCGAATCGCCTTGAAAGCACATGAAAAGCGTAAAAAGGTTGACAATGATGCCCTTGGCCAAAAAGGGCGTATGCGTTTTTTCCTGAATATATTCAGGAAAAAACGCATACGCCCTTTTTGGCCAACCAAGCAACCTGGAAAGGCCAATCAGCGCTAAAAAGAAGTCTCGCTTCCCATCGGTCAAAAGGGCCATGCTGAAAAAAGTGTAAAAACCAGAAATGCAGGACAGGCCATGGAGAAATGGGAGCCTTGCTACGCTGATGGGCGGGTTGCAAATTGCCAACAGCCACTCTGGAGAAGTGAACGGTGTGTCCTGAAACATCTAAAAAACACAGCTTAGAGAGTATTGGGCACTTCTGCTCATGGGCGTATAAATTGGGAAAACTAAAAATCAGCAAGACACAGGCACCCCAAAGTTTGGGGCTGCTCTGTTGACAAGAACCTCCACCTCATTACACCTTAAATATCCCAGGAAAGAGAAAAATGGATAAAGAATTTCTGGTCCTTATGTACAATGGACTATCACTCAGCCGTGAAATCAATGTCATAAGGCTAGTAGCACCATGATGAGTGGATTTAGGTAAGACGATTCCTAGTGAAATAAGTCACACAGAAAAAGACACTTATCATAAGATATCACTTATAGAGGGAATGTAAAAACCGCTACACTTGAACTGAATTACAAAACAGAACAGAGTCACACGTTTAGAAAACACACTATGGCTGCTTCACGGGAAAGGTGAGGTGGGGTGATGCATAAAACAAGGGTTTCAAATTAGCTCACATACCGTTCCATAACCCAATATGTAATAGACAAGACCTACTGCTTCCTCAGTGAACTGGACTCAACACCTCCTATTCACCGCACAAGAATATATCTGACTAGTAAGAATCTTAAAACCTATGTATGATTATCTCTCTGTAAGTGAGTCAAGTGGGTGTAAAGCGGCATAAACACAGCAGTGAAAAGCAGCTAAACCCCATTATAAAAATAAATTACTTTTCAAAACCCATGAAACAAAGACAGTGAAAGAGAGAGAAATTCTTACAAAATTCGGTCAGGGGTTGTGCGGCAACCTGGATTGACCATACCTAGACACACAGCTAGATGAGACATAAGGGTGGACACCCTTGGGGCTGAGAGGTTTGGTTAGGTTGGGTGAGCAAACATAGACCCTTTAAAGTAATACTGCGTGGTACCCATCCCTTGGGTCCCAAAACTCCAGGTTCAAGGGCATCTTCCTACATCGAAAACATGCATGAGAAACGCAGAAGATGGTACCCTGTGTGATTGGGAAAGGTTTTTAAAACGCACCTCATTTCTCATCTCCTTGTGCTCGGGTTCGCCGTTCCAGCCGCTTTACTAGCAATCTCCCTACTTGGAGAATCAGCACCTTTAACCTCCTGTTCCGTACAGGTTGCAATTTGTCCTGAGGATGAACGGGAAGAGGGTAACCAATGAGAGACAAGCTCTAGGTGTTGGGACAGGCACAGGTCAGTCTATTTTCCCATCAGGAAGAAGAGATAACCAAAGGCTCAGCCTGCCCCCCGGAACCAGAATAGGGCCTGAAGCAATCGTGCGCTTTTGCGGCCAGCTCCCACAAAAGCGAGTTGAAAAATGGAGCTCAGGGGCACTGCAATTCACAAACCTGCCGAGTTATAAATAATAACTCTCATCCACAAATATATTGAGGGAAGGCAACGAAGAGGATTTGAAAGCAAGGCAGAATTGCAGGCAACAGATTTCAGGAGGTAGATTCGAATCGCCTTGAAAGCACATGAAAAGCGTAAAAAGGTCGACAATGATGCCCTTGGCCAAAAAGGGCGTATGCGTTTTTTCCTGAATATATTCAGGAAAAAACGCATACGCCCTTTTTGGCCAACCAAGCAACCTGGAAAGGCAAGTCAGCGCTACAAAGAAGTCTCGCTTCCCATTGGTCAAAAGGGCCATGCTGAAAAAAGTGTAAAAACCAGAAATGCAGGACAGGCCATGGAGAAATGGGAGCCTTGCTACGCTGATGGGCGGGTTGCAAATTGCCAACAGCCACTCTGGAGAAGTGAACGGTGTGTCCTGAAACATCTAAAAAACACAGCTTCGAGAGCATTGGGCACTTCTGCTCATGGGCGTATAAATTGGGAAAACTAAAAATCAGCAAGACACAGGCACCCCAAAGTTTGGGGCTGCTCTGTTGACAAGAACCTCCACCTCATTACACCTTAAATATCCCAGGAAAGAGAAAAATCGATAAAGAATTTCTGGTCCTTATGTACAAGGGACTATCACTCAGCCGTGAAATCAATGTCATAAGGCTAGTAGCAGCATGATGAGTGGATTTAGGTACGACGATTCTAAGTGAAATAAGTCACACAGAAAAAGACACTTATCATAAGATATCACTTATAGAGGGAATGTAAAAACCGCTACACTTGAACTGAATTACAAAACAGAATAGAGTCACACGTTTAGAAAACACACTGTGGCTGCTTCACGGGAAAGGAGAGGTGGGGTGATGCATAAATCAAGGGTTTCAAATTAGCTCACATACCGTTCCATAAACCCACTATATAATAGACAAGACCTACTCCTTCCTAAGTGAACTGGACTCAACACCTCCTATTCACCGCACAAAAATATATCTGACTAGTAAGAATCTTAAAACCTATGTATGATTATCTCTCAGTAAGTGAGTCAAGTGGGTGCAAAACGGCATAAACACAGCAGTGAAAAGCAGCTAAACCCCATTATAAAAATAAATTACTTTTCAAAACCCATGAAAAAAAGACAGTGAAAGAGAGAGAAATTCTTACAAAATTCGGTCAGGGGTTGTGCTGCAACCTGGATTGACCATACCTAGACACACAGCTAGATGAGACATAAGGGTGGACACTCTTGGGGTTGAGAGGTTTCGTTAGGTTGGGTGAGCAAACGTAGACCCTTTAAAGTAATACTGCGTGGTACCCATCCCATGGGTCCCAAAACTCCAGGTTCAAGGGCATCTTCCTACACCAACAACATGCATGAGAAACCCAGAAGATGGTACACCGTGTGATCGGGAAAGGTTTCTAAAACGCACCTCATTTCTCATCTCCTTGTGCTCGGGTTCGCCATTCCAGCCGCTTTACTAGCAATCTCCCTACTTGGAGAATCAGCACCTTTAACCTCCTGTTCCGTACAGGTTGCAATTTGTCCTGAGGATGAACAGGAAGAGGGGAACCAATGAGAGACAAGCTCTAGGTGTTGGGACAGGCACAGGTCACTCTATTTTCCCATCAGGAAGAGGAGATAACAACAGGCTCAGCCTGCCCCCCGGAACCAGAATAGGGCCTGAAGCCATCCTGCGCTTTTGCGGCCAACTCCCACAAAAGCGAGTTGAAAAATGGAGCTCAAGGGCACGGCAATTCACAAACCTGCAGAGGTATAAATGATAACTCTCGTCCACAAATATATTGAGGGAAGGCAACGAAGAGGATTTGAAAGCAAGGCAGAATTGCAGGAAACAGATTTCAGGAGGTAGATTCGAATCGCCTTGAAAGCACATGAAAAGCGGCAAAACGTCGACAATGATGCCCTTGGCCAAAAAGGGCGTATGCGTTTTTTCCTGAATATATTCAGGAAAAAACGCATACGCCCTTTTTGGCCAACCAAGCCACCTGGAAAGGCCAATCAGCGCTAAAAAGAAGTCTCGCTTCCCATCGGTCAAAAGGGCCATGCTGAAAAAAGTGTAAAAACCAGAAATGCAGGACAGGCCATGGAGAAATGGGAGCCTTGCTACGCTGATGGGCGGGTTGCAAATTGCCAACAGCCACTCTGGAGAAGTGTACGGTGTGTCCTGAAACATCTAAAAAACACAGCTTAGAGAGCATTGGGCACTTCTGCTCATGGGCGTATAAATTGGGAAAACTAAAAATCAGCAAGACACAGGCACCCCAAAGTTTAGGGCTGCTCTGTTGACAAGAACCTCCACCTCATTACACCTTAAATATCCCAGGAAAGAGAAAAATGGATAAAGAATTTCTGGTCCTTATGTACAATGGACTATCACTCAGCCGTGAAATCAATGTCATAAGGCTAGTAGCAGCATGATGAGTGGATTTAGGTAAGACGATTCTAAGTGAAATAAGTCACATAGAAAAAGACACTTATCATAAGATATCACTTATACAGGGAATGTAAAAACCGCTACACTTGAACAGAATTACAAAACAGAACAGAGTCACACGTTTAGAAAACACACTATGGCTGCTTCACGGGAAAGGTGAGGTGGGGTGATGCATAAAACAAGGGTTTCAAATTAGCTCACATACCGTTCCATAACCCAATATGTAATAGACAAGACCTACTCCTTCCTCAGTGAACTGGACTCAACACCTCCTATTCACCGCAAAAGAATATATCTGACTAGTAAGAATCTTAAAACCTATGTATGATTATCTCTCTGTAAGTGAGTCAAGTGGGTGTAAAGCGGCATAAACACAGCAGTGAAAAGCAGCTAAACCCCATTATAAAAATAAATTACTTTTCAAAACCCATGAAACAAAGACAGTGAAAGAGAGAGAAATTCTTACAAAATTCGGTCAGGGGTTGTGCGGCAACCTGGATTGACCATACCTAGACACACAGCTAGATGAGACATAAGGGTGGACACCCTTGGGGCTGAGAGGTTTGGTTAGGTTGGGTGAGCAAACATAGACCCTTTAAAGTAATACTGCGTGGTACCCATCCCATGGGTCCCAAAACTCCAGGTTCAAGGGCATCTTCCTACATCGAAAACATGCATGAGAAACGCAAAAGATGGTACCCTGTGTGATCGGGAAAGGTTTTTAAAACGCACCTAATTTCTCATCTCCTTGTGCTCGGGTTCGCCGTTCCAGCCGCTTTACTAGCAATCTCCCTACTTGGAGAATCAGCACCTTTAACCTCCTGTTCCGAACAGGTTGCAATTTGTCCTGAGGATGAACGGGAAGAGGGTAACCAATGAGAGACAAGCTCTAGGTGTTGGGACAGGCACAGGTCACTCTATTTTCCCATCAGGAAGAAGAGATAACCAAAGGCTCAGCCTGCCCCCCGGAACCAGAATAGGGCCTGAAGCAATCGTGCGCTTTTGCGGCCAGCTCCCACAAAAGCGAGTTGAAAAATGGAGCTCAGGGGCACTGCAATTCACAAACCTGCCGAGTTATAAATATTAACTCTCATCCACAAATATATTGAGGGAAGGCAACGAAGAGGATTTGAAAGCAAGGCAGAATTGCAGGCAACAGATTTCAGGAGGTAGATTCGAATCGCCTTGAAAGCACATGAAAAGCGTAAAAAGGTCGACAATGATGCCCTTGGCCAAAAAGGGCGTATGCGTTTTTTCCTGAATATATTCAGGAAAAAACGCATACGCCCTTTTTGGCCAACCAAGCAACCTGGAAAGGCAAGTCAGCACTACAAAGAAGTCTCGCTTCCCATTGGTCAAAAGGGCCATGCTGAAAAAAGTGTAAAAAGCAGAAATGCAGGACAGGCCATGGAGAAATGGGAGCCTTGCTACGCTGATGGGCGGGTTGCAAATTGCCAACAGCCTCTCTGGAGAAGTGAACGGTGTGTCCTGAAACATCTAAAAAACACAGCTTCGAGAGCATTGGGCACTTCTGCTCATGGGCGTATAAATTGGGAAAACTAAAAATCAGCAAGACACAGGCACCCCAAAGTTTGGGGCTGCTCTGTTGACAAGAACCTCCACCTCATTACACCTTAAATATCCCAGGAAAGAGAAAAATCGATAAAGAATTTCTGGTCCTTATGTACAATGGACTATCACTCAGCCGTGAAATCAATGTCATAAGGCTAGTAGCAGCATGATGAGTGGATTTAGGTACGACGATTCTAAGTGAAATAAGTCACACAGAAAAAGACACTTATCATAAGATATCACTTATAGAGGGAATGTAAAAACCGCTACACTTGAACTGAATTACAAAACAGAATAGAGTCACACGTTTAGAAAACACACTGTGGCTGCTTCACGGGAAAGGAGAGGTGGGGTAATGAATAAATCAAGGGTTTCAAATTAGCTCACATACCGTTCCATAAACCCACTATATAATAGACAAGACCTACTCCTTCCTCAGTGAACTGGACTCAACACCTCCTATTCACCGCACAAAAATATATCTGACTAGTAAGAATCTTAAAACCTATGTATGATTATCTCTCTGTAAGTGAGTCAAGTGGGTGCAAAACGGCATAAACACAGCAGTGAAAAGCAGCTAAACCCCATTATAAAAATAAATGACTTTTCAAAACCCATGAAACAAAGACAGTGAAAGAGAGAGAAATTCTTACAAAATTCGGTCAGGGGTTGTGCTGCAACCTGGATTGACCATACCTAGACACACAGCTAGATGAGACATAAGGGTGGACACTCTTGGGGTTGAGAGGTTTCGTTAGGTTGGGTGAGCAAACGTAGACCCTTTAAAGTAATACTGCGTGGTACCCATCCCATGGGTCCCAAAACTCCAGGTTCAAGGGCATCTTCCTACACCAACAACATGCATGAGAAACCCAGAAGATGGTACACCGTGTGATCGGGAAAGGTTTCTAAAACGCACCTCATTTCTCATCTCCTTGTGCTCGGGTTCGCCATTCCAGCCACGTTACTAGCAATCTCGCTACTTGGAGAATCAGCACCTTTAACCTCCTGTTCCGTACAGGTTGCAATGTGTCCTGAGGATGAACGGGAAGAGGGGAACCAATGAGAGACAAGCTCTAGGTGTTGGGACAGGCACAGGTCACTCTATTTTCCCATCAGGAAGAAGAGATAACCACAGGCTCAGCCTGCCCCCCGGAACCAGAATAGGGCCTGAAGCAATCGTGCGCTTTTGCGGCCAGCTCCCACAAAAGCGAGTTGAAAAATGGAGCTCAGGGGCACTGCAATTCACAAACCTGCCGAGTTATAAATGATAACTCTCATCCACAAATATATTGAGGGAAGGCAACGAAGAGGATTTGAAAGCAAGGCAGAATTGCAGGAAACAGATTTCAGGAGGTAGATTCGAATCGCCTTGAAAGCACATGAAAAGCGTAAAAAGGTTGACAATGATGCCCTTGGCCAAAAAGGGCGTATGCGTTTTTTCCTGAATATATTCAGGAAAAAACGCATACGCCCTTTTTGGCCAACCAAGCAACCTGGAAAGGAAAGTCAGCGCTACAAAGAAGTCTCGCTTCCCATCGGTCAAAAGGGCCATGCTGAAAAAAGTGTAAAAACCAGAAATGCAGGACAGGCCATGGAGAAATGGGAGCCTTGCTACGCTGATGGGCGGGTTGCAAATTGCCAACAGCCACTCTCTAGAAGTGAACGGTGTGTCCTGAAACATGTAAAAAACACAGCTTAGAGAGTATTGGGCACTTCTGCTCATGGGCGTATAAATTGGGAAAACTAAAAATCAGCAAGACACAGGCACCCCAAAGTTTGGGGCTGCTCTGTTGACAAGAACCTCCACCTCATCACACCTTAAATATCCCAGGAAAGAGAAAAATGGATAAAGAATTTCTGGTCCTTATGTACAATGGACTATCACTCAGCCGTGAAATCAATGTCATAAGGCTAGTAGCACCATGATGAGTGGATTTAGGTAAGACGATTCCTAGTGAAATAAGTCACACAGAAAAAGACACTTATCATAAGATATCACTTATAGAGGGAATGTAAAAACCGCTACACTTGAACTGAATTACAAAACAGAACAGAGTCACACGTTTAGAAAACACACTATGGCTGCTTCACGGGAAAGGTGAGGTGGGGTGATGCATAAAACAAGGGTTTCAAATTAGCTCACATACCGTTCCATAACCCAATATGTAATAGACAAGACCTACTGCTTCCTCAGTGAACTGGACTCAACACCTCCTATTTACCGCACAAGAATATATCTGACTAGTAAGAATCTTAAAACCTATGTATGATTATCTCTCTGTAAGTGAGTCAAGTGGGTGCAAACCGGCATAAACACAGCAGTGAACAGCAGCTAAACCCCATTATGAAAATAAATTACTTTTCAAAACCCATGAAACAAAGACAGTGAAAGAGAGAGAAATTCTTAAAAAATTCGGTCAGGGGTTGTGCTGCAACCTGGATTGACCATACCTAGACACAGAGCTAGATGAGACATAAGGGTGGACACCCTTGGGGCTGAGAGGTTTGGTTAGGTTGGGTGAGCAAACGTAGACCCTTTAAAGTAATACTGCGTGGTACCCATCCCATGGGTCGCAAAACTCAAGGTTCAAGGGCATCTTCCTACATCGAAAACATGCATGAGAAACCCAGTAGATGGTACACCGTGTGATCGGGAAAGGTTTCTAAAACGCACCTCATTTCTCATCTCCTTGTGCTCGGGTTCGCCGTTCCAGCCGCTTTACTAGCAATCTCCCTACTTGGAGAATCAGCACCTTTAACCTCCTGTTCCGTACAGGTTGCAATTTGTCCTGAGGATGAACGGGAAGAGGGGAACCAATGAGAGACAAGCTCTAGGTGTTGGGACAGGCACAGGTCACTCTATTTTCCCATCAGGAAGAAGAGATAACCACAGGCTCAGCCTGCCCCCCGGAACCAGAATAGGGCCTGAAGCAATCGTGCGCTTTTGCGGCCAGCTCCCACAAAAGCGAGTTGAAAAATGGAGCTCAGGGGCACTGCAATTCACAAACCTGCAGAGTTATAAATGATAACTCTCATCAACAAATATATTGAGGGAAGGCAACGAAGAGGATTTGAAAGCAAGGCAGAATTGCAGGCAACAGATTTCAGGAGGTAGATTCGAATCGCCTTGAAAGCACATGAAAAGAGGCAAAACGTCGACAATGATGCCGTTGGCCAAAAAGGGCGTATGCGTTTTTTCCTGAATATATTCAGGAAAAAACGCATACGCCCTTTTTGGCCAACCAAGTCACCTGGAAAGGCCAATCAGTGCTAAAAAGAAGTTTCACTTCCCAACGGTCAAAAGGGCCATGCTGAAAAAAGTGTAAAAACCAGAAATGCAGGACAGGCCATGGAGAAATGGGAGCCTTGTTACGCTGATGGGCGGGTTGCAAATTGTCAACAGCCACTCTGGAGACGTGTACGGTGTGTCCTGAAACATCTAAAAAACACAGCTTAGAGAGCATTGGGCACTTCTGCTCATGGGCGTATAAATTGGGAAAACTAAAAATCAGCAAGACAGAGGCAACCCAAAGTTTAGGGCTGCTCTGTTGACAAGAACCTCCACCTCATTACACCTTAAATATCCCAGGAAAGAGAAAAATGGATAAAGAATTGCTGGTCCTTATGTACAATGGACTATCACTCAGCCGTGAAATCAATGTCATAAGGCTAGTAGCAGCATGATGAGTGGATTTAGGTACGACGATTCTAAGTGAAATAAGTCACACAGAAAAAGACACTTATCATAAGATATCACTTATAGAGGGAATGTAAAAACCGCTACACATGAACTGAATTACAAAACAGAACAGAGTCACACGTTTAGAAAACACACTATGGCTGCTTAACGGGAAAGGTGAGGTGGGGTGATGCATAAAACAAGGGTTTCAAATTAGCTCACATACCGTTCCATAACCCAATATGTAATAGACAAGACCTACTCCTTCCTCAGTGAACTGGACTCAACACCTCCTATTCACCGCACAAGAATATATCTGACTAGTAAGAATCTTAAAACCTATGTATGATTATCTCTCTGTAAGTGAGTCAAGTGGGTGTAAAGCGGCATAAACACAGCAGTGAAAAGCAGCTAAACCCCATTATAAAAATAAATTACTTTTCAAAACCCATGAAACAAAGACAGTGAAAGAGAGAGAAATTCTTACAAAATTCGGTCAGGGGTTGTGCGGCAACCTGGATTGACCATACCTAGACACACAGCTAGATGAGACATAAGGGTGGACACCCTTGGGGCTGAGAGGTTTGGTTAGGTTGGGTGAGCAAACGTAGACCCTTTAAAGTAATACTGCGTGGTACCCATCCCAAGGGTCCCAAAACTCCAGGTTCAAGGGCATCTTCCTACATCGAAAACATGCATGAGAAACGCAGAAGATGGTATCCCGTGTGATCGGGAAAGGTTTCTAAAACGCACCTCATTTCTCATCTCCTTGTGCTCGGGTTCGCCATTCCAGCCGCTTTACTAGCAATCTTCCTACTTGGAGAATCAGCACCTTTAACCTCCTGTTTCGTACAGGTTGCAATTTGTCCTGAGGATGAACGGGAAGAGGGGAACCAATGAGAGACAAGCTCTAGGTGTTGGGACAGGCACAGGTCACTCTATTTTCCCATCAGGAAGAAGAGATAACCACAGGCTCAGCCTGCCCCCCGGAACCAGAATAGGGCCTGAAGCAATCGTGCGCTTTTGCGGCCAGCTCCCACAAAAGCGAGTTGAAAAATGGAGCTCAGGGGCACTGCAATTCACAAACCTGCCGAGTTATAAATAATAACTCTCATCCACAAATATATTGAGGGAAGGCAACGAAGAGGATTTGAAAGCAAGGCAGAATTGCAGGCAACAGATTTCAGGAGGTAGATTCGAATCGCCTTGAAAGCACATAAAAAGCGTAAAAAGGTCGACAATGATGCCCTTGGCCAAAAAGGGCGTATGCGTTTTTTCCTGAATATATTCAGGAAAAAACGCATACGCCCTTTTTGGCCAACCAAGCAACCTGGAAAGTCAAGTCAGCGCTACAAAGAAGTCTCGCTTCCCATTGGTCAAAAGGGCCATGCTGAAAAAAGTGTAAAAACCAGAAATGCAGGACAGGCCATGGAGAAATGGGAGCCTTGCTACGCTGATGGGCGGGTTGCAAATTGCCAACAGCCACTCTGGAGAAGTGAACGGTGTGTCCTGAAACATCTAAAAAACACAGCTTCGAGAGCATTGGGCACTTCTGCTCATGGGCGTATAAATTGGGAAAACTAAAAATCAGCAAGACACAGGCACCCCAAAGTTTGGGGCTGCTCTGTTGACAAGAACCTCCACCTCATTACACCTTAAATATCCCAGGAAAGAGAAAAATGGATAAAGAATTTCTGGTCCTTATGTACAATGGACTATCACTCAGCCGTGAAATCAATGTCATAAGGCTAGTAGCAGCATGATGAGTGGATTTAGGTACGACGATTCTAAGTGAAATAAGTCACACAGAAAAAGACACTTATCATAAGATATCACTTATAGAGGGAATGTAAAAACCGCTACACTTGAACTGAATTACAAAACAGAATAGAGTCACACGTTTAGAAAACACACTGTGGCTGCTTCACGGGAAAGGAGAGGTGGGGTAATGAATAAATCAAGGGTTTCAAATTAGCTCACATACCGTTCCATAAACCCACTATATAATAGACAAGACCTACTCCTTCCTCAGTGAACTGGACTCAACACCTCCTATTCACCGCACAAAAATATATCTGACTAGTAAGAATCTTAAAACCTATGTATGATTATCTCTCTGTAAGTGAGTCAAGTGGGTGCAAAACGGCATAAACACAGCAGTGAAAAGCAGCTAAACCCCATTATAAAAATAAATTACTTTTCAAAACCCATGAAACAAAGACAGTGAAAGAGAGAGAAATTCTTACAAAATTCGGTCAGGGGTTGTGCTGCAACCTGGATTGACCATACCTAGACACACAGCTAGATGAGACATAAGGGTGGACACTCTTGGGGTTGAGAGGTTTCGTTAGGTTGGGTGAGCAAACGTAGACCCTTTAAAGTAATACTGCGTGGTACCCATCCCATGGGTCCCAAAACTCCAGGTTCAAGGGCATCTTCCTACACCAACAACATGCATGAGAAACCCAGAAGATGGTACACCGTGTGATCGGGAAAGGTTTCTAAAACGCACCTCATTTCTCATCTCCTTGTGCTCGGGTTCGCCATTCCAGCCACGTTACTAGCAATCTCGCTACTTGGAGAATCAGCACCTTTAACCTCCTGTTCCGTACAGGTTGCAATGTGTCCTGAGGATGAACGGGAAGAGGGGAACCAATGAGAGACAAGCTCTAGGTGTTGGGACAGGCACAGGTCACTCTATTTTCTCATCAGGAAGAAGAGATAAGCAAAGGTTCAGCCTGCCCCCCGGAACCAGAATAGGGCCTGAAGCAATCGTGCGCTTTTGCGGCCAGCTCCCACAAAAGCGAGTTGAAAAATGGAGCTCAGGGGCACTGCAATTCACAAACCTGCAGAGTTATAAATGATAACTCTCGTCCACAAATATATTGAGGGAAGGCAACGAAGAGGATTTGAAAGCAAGGCAGAACTGCAGGAAACAGATTTCAGGAGGTAGATTCGAATCGCCTTGAAAGCACATGAAAAGCGGCAAAACGTCGACAATGATGCCCTTGGCCAAAAAGGGCGTATGCGTTTTTTCCTGAATATATTCAGGAAAAAACGCATACGCCCTTTTTGGCCAACCAAGCCACCTGGAAAGGCCAATCAGTGCTAAAAAGAAGTTTCACTTCCCATCGGTCAAAAGGGCCATGCTGAAAAAAGTGTAAAAACCAGAAATGCAGGACAGGCCATGGAGAAATGGGAGCCTTGCTACGCTGATGGGCGGGTTGCAAATTGCCAACAGCCACTCTGGAGAAGTGTACGGTGTGTCCTGAAACATCTAAAAAACACAGCTTAGAGAGCATTGGGCACTTCTGCTCATGGGCGTATAAATTGGGAAAACTAAAAATCAGCAAGACACAGGCACCCCAAAGTTTAGGGCTGCTGTGTTGACAAGAACCTCCACCTCATTACACCTTAAATATCCCAGGAAAGAGAAAAATGGATAAAGAATTTCTGGTCCTTATGTACAATGGACTATCACTCAGCCGTGAAATCAATGTCATAAGGCTAGTAGCAGCATGATGAGTGGATTTAGGTACGACGATTCTAAGTGAAATAAGTCACACAGAAAAAGACACTTATCATAAGATATCACTTATAGAGGGAATGTAAAAACCGCTACACTTGAACAGAATTACAAAACAGAACAGAGTCACACGTTTAGAAAACACACTATGGCTGCTTCACGGGAAAGGTGAGGTGGGGTGATGCATAAAACAAGGGTTTCAAATTAGCTCACATACCGTTCAATAACCCAATATGTAATAGACAAGACCTACTCCTTGCTCAGTGAACTGGACTCAACACCTCCTATTCACTGCACAAGAATATATCTGACTAGTAAGAATCTTAAAACCTATGTATGATTATCTCTCTGCAAGTGAGTCAAGTGGGTATAAAGCGGCATAAACTCAGCAGTGAAAAGCAGCTAAACCCCATTATAAAAATAAATTACTTTTCAAAACCCATGAAACAAAGACAGTGAAAGAGAGAGAAATTCTTACAAAATTCGGTCAGGGGTTGTGATGCAACCTGGAATGACCATACCTAGACACACAGATGGATGAGACATAAGGGTGGACACTCTTGGGGTTGAGAGGTTTCGTTAGGTTGGGTGAGCAAACCTAGACCCTTTAAAGTAATACTGCGTGGTACCCATCCCAAGGGTCCCAAAACTCCAGGTTCAAGGGCATCTTCCTACATCGAAAACATGCATGAGAAACGCAGAAGATGGTACCGCGTGTGATCGGGAAAGGTTTCTAAAACGCAACTCATTTCTCATCTCCTTGTGCTCGGGTTCGCCATTCCAGCCGCTTTACTAGCAATCTTCCTACTTGGAGAATCAGCACCTTTAACCTCCTGTTTCGTACAGGTTGCAATTTGTCCTGAGGATGAACGGGAAGAGCGGAACCAATGAGAGACAAGCTCTAGGTGTTGGGACAGGCACAGGTCACTCTATTTTCCCATCAGGAAGAAGAGATAACCACAGGCTCAGCCTGCCCCCCGGAACCAGAATAGGGCCTGAAGCAATCGTGCGCTTTTGCGGCCAGCTCCCACAAAAGCGAGTTGAAAAATGGAGCTCAGGGGCACTGCAATTCACAAACCTGCCGAGTTATAAATGATAACTCTCATCCACAAATATATTGAGGGAAGGCAACGAAGAGGATTTGAAAGCAAGGCAGAATTGCAGGAAACAGATTTCAGGAGGTAGATTCGAATCGCCTTGAAAGCACATGAAAAGCGTAAAAAGGTTGACAATGATGCCCTTGGCCAAAAAGGGCGTATGCGTTTTTTCCTGAATATATTCAGGAAAAAACGCATACGCCCTTTTTGGCCAACCAAGCAACCTGGAAAGGCCAATCAGCGCTAAAAAGAAGTCTCGCTTCCCATCGGTCAAAAGGGCCATGCTGAAAAAAGTGTAAAAACCAGAAATGCAGGACAGGCCATGGAGAAATGGGAGCCTTGCTACGCTGATGGGCGGGTTGCAAATTGCCAACAGCCACTCTCTAGAAGTGAACGGTGTGTCCTGAAACATCTAAAAAACACAGCTTAGAGAGTATTGGGCACTTCTGCTCATGGGCGTATAAATTGGGAAAACTAAAAATCAGCAAGACACAGGCACCCCAAAGTTTGGGGCTGCTCTGTTGACAAGAACCTCCACCTCATTACACCTTAAATATCCCAGGAAAGAGAAAAATGGATAAAGAATTTCTGGTCCTTATGTACAATGGACTATCACTCAGCCGTGAAATCAATGTCATAAGGCTAGTAGCACCATGATGAGTGGATTTAGGTAAGACGATTCCTAGTGAAATAAGTCACACAGAAAAAGACACTTATCATAAGATATCACTTATAGAGGGAATGTAAAAACCGCTACACTTGAACTGAATTACAAAACAGAACAGAGTCACACGTTTAGAAAACACACTATGGCTGCTTCACGGGAAAGGTGAGGTGGGGTGATGCATAAAACAAGGGTTTCAAATTAGCTCACATACCGTTCCATAACCCAATATGTAATAGACAAGACCTACTGCTTCCTCAGTGAACTGGACTCAACACCTCCTATTCACCGCACAAGAATATATCTGACTAGTAAGAATCTTAAAACCTATGTATGATTATCTCTCTGTAAGTGAGTCAAGTGGGTGTAAAGCGGCATAAACACAGCAGTGAAAAGCAGCTAAACCCCATTATAAAAATAAATTACTTTTCAAAACCCATGAAACAAAGACAGTGAAAGAGAGAGAAATTCTTACAAAATTCGGTCAGGGGTTGTGCGGCAACCTGGATTGACCATACCTAGACACACAGCTAGATGAGACATAAGGGTGGACACCCTTGGGGCTGAGAGGTTTGGTTAGGTTGGGTGAGCAAACATAGACCCTTTAAAGTAATACTGCGTGGTACCCATCCCTTGGGTCCCAAAACTCCAGGTTCAAGGGCATCTTCCTACATCGAAAACATGCATGAGAAACGCAGAAGATGGTACCCTGTGTGATCGGGAAAGGTTTTTAAAACGCACCTCATTTCTCATCTCCTTGTGCTCGGGTTCGCCGTTCCAGCCGCTTTACTAGCAATCTCCCTACTTGGAGAATCAGCACCTTTAACCTCCTGTTCCGTACAGGTTGCAATTTGTCCTGAGGATGAACGGGAAGAGGGTAACCAATGAGAGACAAGCTCTAGGTGTTGGGACAGGCACAGGTCAGTCTATTTTCCCATCAGGAAGAAGAGATAACCAAAGGCTCAGCCTGCCCCCCGGAACCAGAATAGGGCCTGAAGCAATCGTGCGCTTTTGCGGCCAGCTCCCACAAAAGCGAGTTGAAAAATGGAGCTCAGGGGCACTGCAATTCACAAACCTGCCGAGTTATAAATTATAACTCTCATCCACAAATATATTGAGGGAAGGCAACGAAGAGGATTTGAAAGCAAGGCAGAATTGCAGGCAACAGATTTCAGGAGGTAGATTCGAATCGCCTTGAAAGCACATGAAAAGCGTAAAAAGGTCGACAATGATGCCCTTGGCCAAAAAGGGCGTATGCGTTTTTTCCTGAATATATTCAGGAAAAAACGCATACGCCCTTTTTGGCCAACCAAGCAACCTGGAAAGGCAAGTCAGCGCTACAAAGAAGTCTCGCTTCCCATTGGTCAAAAGGGCCATGCTGAAAAAAGTGTAAAAACCAGAAATGCAGGACAGGCCATGGAGAAATGGGAGCCTTGCTACGCTGATGGGCGGGTTGCAAATTGCCAACAGCCACTCTGGAGAAGTGAACGGTGTGTCCTGAAACATCTAAAAAACACAGCTTCGAGAGCATTGGGCACTTCTGCTCATGGGCGTATAAATTGGGAAAACTAAAAATCAGCAAGACACAGGCACCCCAAAGTTTGGGGCTGCTCTGTTGACAAGAACCTGCACCTCATTACACCTTAAATATCCCAGGAAAGAGAAAAATGGATAAAGAATTTCTGGTCCTTATGTACAAGGGACTATCACTCAGCCGTGAAATCAATGTCATAAGGCTAGTAGCAGCATGATGAGTGGATTTAGGTACGACGATTCTAAGTGAAATAAGTCACACAGAAAAAGACACTTATCATAAGATATCACTTATAGAGGGAATGTAAAAACCGCTACACTTGAACTGAATTACAAAACAGAATAGAGTCACACGTTTAGAAAACACACTGTGGCTGCTTCACGGGAAAGGAGAGGTGGGGTGATGCATAAATCAAGGGTTTCAAATTAGCTCACATACCGTTCCATAAACCCACTATATAATAGACAAGACCTACTCCTTCCTAAGTGAACTGGACTCAACACCTCCTATTCACCGCACAAAAATATATCTGACTAGTAAGAATCTTAAAACCTATGTATGATTATCTCTCAGTAAGTGAGTCAAGTGGGTGCAAAACGGCATAAACACAGCAGTGAAAAGCAGCTAAACCCCATTATAAAAATAAATTACTTTTCAAAACCCATGAAAAAAAGACAGTGAAAGAGAGAGAAATTCTTACAAAATTCGGTCAGGGGTTGTGCTGCAACCTGGATTGACCATACCTAGACACACAGCTAGATGAGACATAAGGGTGGACACTCTTGGGGTTGAGAGGTTTCGTTAGGTTGGGTGAGCAAACGTAGACCCTTTAAAGTAATACTGCGTGGTACCCATCCCATGGGTCCCAAAACTCCAGGTTCAAGGGCATCTTCCTACACCAACAACATGCATGAGAAACCCAGAAGATGGTACACCGTGTGATCGGGAAAGGTTTCTAAAACGCACCTCATTTCTCATCTCCTTGTGCTCGGGTTCGCCATTCCAGCCGCTTTACTAGCAATCTCCCTACTTGGAGAATCAGCACCTTTAACCTCCTGTTCCGTACAGGTTGCAATTTGTCCTGAGGATGAACAGGAAGAGGGGAACCAATGAGAGACAAGCTCTAGGTGTTGGGACAGGCACAGGTCACTCTATTTTCCCATCAGGAAGAGGAGATAACAACAGGCTCAGCCTGCCCCCCGGAACCAGAATAGGGCCTGAAGCCATCCTGCGCTTTTGCGGCCAACTCCCACAAAAGCGAGTTGAAAAATGGAGCTCAAGGGCACGGCAATTCACAAACCTGCAGAGGTATAAATGATAACTCTCGTCCACAAATATATTGAGGGAAGGCAACGAAGAGGATTTGAAAGCAAGGCAGAATTGCAGGAAACAGATTTCAGGAGGTAGATTCGAATCGCCTTGAAAGCACATGAAAAGCGGCAAAACGTCGACAATGATGCCCTTGGCCAAAAAGGGCGTATGCGTTTTTTCCTGAATATATTCAGGAAAAAACGCATACGCCCTTTTTGGCCAACCAAGCCACCTGGAAAGGCCAATCAGCGCTAAAAAGAAGTCTCGCTTCCCATCGGTCAAAAGGGCCATGCTGAAAAAAGTGTAAAAACCAGAAATGCAGGACAGGCCATGGAGAAATGGGAGCCTTGCTACGCTGATGGGCGGGTTGCAAATTGCCAACAGCCACTCTGGAGAAGTGTACGGTGTGTCCTGAAACATCTAAAAAACACAGCTTAGAGAGCATTGGGCACTTCTGCTCATGGGCGTATAAATTGGGAAAACTAAAAATCAGCAAGACACAGGCACCCCAAAGTTTAGGGCTGCTCTGTTGACAAGAACCTCCACCTCATTACACCTTAAATATCCCAGGAAAGAGAAAAATGGATAAAGAATTTCTGGTCCTTATGTACAATGGACTATCACTCAGCCGTGAAATCAATGTCATAAGGCTAGTAGCAGCATGATGAGTGGATTTAGGTAAGACGATTCTAAGTGAAATAAGTCACATAGAAAAAGACACTTATCATAAGATATCACTTATACAGGGAATGTAAAAACCGCTACACTTGAACAGAATTACAAAACAGAACAGAGTCACACGTTTAGAAAACACACTATGGCTGCTTCACGGGAAAGGTGAGGTGGGGTGATGCATAAAACAAGGGTTTCAAATTAGCTCACATACCGTTCCATAACCCAATATGTAATAGACAAGACCTACTCCTTCCTCAGTGAACTGGACTCAACACCTCCTATTCACCGCAAAAGAATATATCTGACTAGTAAGAATCTTAAAACCTATGTATGATTATCTCTCTGTAAGTGAGTCAAGTGGGTGTAAAGCGGCATAAACACAGCAGTGAAATGCAGCTAAACCCCATTATAAAAATAAATTACTTTTCAAAACCCATGAAACAAAGACAGTGAAAGAGAGAGAAATTCTTACAAAATTCGGTCAGGGGTTGTGCGGCAACCTGGATTGACCATACCTAGACACACAGCTAGATGAGACATAAGGGTGGACACCCTTGGGGCTGAGAGGTTTGGTTAGGTTGGGTGAGCAAACCTAGACCCTTTAAAGTAATACTGCGTGGTACCCATCCCATGGGTCCCAAAACTCCAGGTTCAAGGGCATCTTCCTACATCGAAAACATGCATGAGAAACGCAAAAGATGGTACCCTGGTGATCGGGAAAGGTTTTTAAAACGCACCTCATTTCTCATCTCCTTGTGCTCGGGTTCGCCGTTCCAGCCGCTTTACTAGCAATCTCCCTACTTGGAGAATCAGCACCTTTAACCTCCTGTTCCGTACAGGTTGCAATTTGTCCTGAGGATGAACGGGAAGAGGGTAACCAATGAGAGACAAGCTCTAGGTGTTGGGACAGGCACAGGTCACTCTATTTTCCCATCAGGAAGAAGAGATAACCAAAGGCTCAGCCTGCCCCCCGGAACCAGAATAGGGCCTGAAGCAATCGTGCGCTTTTGCGGCCAGCTCCCACAAAAGCGAGTTGAAAAATGGAGCTCAGGGGCACTGCAATTCACAAACCTGCCGAGTTATAAATATTAACTCTCATCCACAAATATATTGAGGGAAGGCAACAAAGAGGATTTGAAAGCAAGGCAGAATTGCAGGCAACAGATTTCAGGAGGTAGATTCGAATCGCCTTGAAAGCACATGAAAAGCGTAAAAAGGTCGACAATGATGCCCTTGGCCAAAAAGGGCGTATGCGTTTTTTCCTGAATATATTCAGGAAAAAACGCATACGCCCTTTTTGGCCAACCAAGCAACCTGGAAAGGCAAGTCAGCACTACAAAGAAGTCTCGCTTCCCATTGGTCAAAAGGGCCATGCTGAAAAAAGTGTAAAAACCAGAAATGCAGGACAGGCCATGGAGAAATGGGAGCCTTGCTACGGTGATGGGCGGGTTGCAAATTGCCAACAGCCACTCTGGAGAAGTGTACGGTGTGTCCTGAAACATCTAAAAAACACAGCTTCGAGAGCATTGGGCACTTCTGCTCATGGGCGTATAAATTGGGAAAACTAAAAATCAGCAAGACACAGGCAACCCAAAGTTTAGGGCTGCTCTGTTGACAAGAACCTCCACCTCATTACACCTTAAATATCCCAGGAAAGAGAAAAATGGATAAAGAATTTCTGGTCCTTATGTACAATGGACTATCACTCAGCCGTGAAATCAATGTCATAAGGCTAGTAGCAGCATGATGAGTGGATTTAGGTACGACGATTCTAAGTGAAATAAGTCACACAGAAAAAGACACTTATCATAAGATATCACTTATAGAGGGAATGTAAAAACCGCTACACTTGAACTGAATTACAAAACAGAATAGAGTCACACGTTTAGAAAACACACTGTGGCTGCTTCACGGGAAAGGAGAGGTGGGGTGATGCATAAATCAAGGGTTTCAAATTAGCTCACATACCGTTCCATAAACCCACTATATAATAGACAAGACCTACTCCTTCCTCAGTGAACTGGACTCAACACCTCCTATTCACCGCACAAAAATATATCTGACTAGTAAGAATCTTAAAACCTATGTATGATTATCTCTCTGTAAGTGAGTCAAGTGGGTGTAAAGCGGCATAAACACAGCAGTGAAAAGCAGCTAATCCCCATTATAAAAATAAATTACTTTTCAAAATCCATGAAACAAAGACAGTGAAAGAGAGAGAAATTCTTACAAAATTCGGTCAGGGGTTGTGCGGCAACCTGGATTGACCATACCTAGACACACAGCTAGATGAGACATAAGGGTGGACACCCTTGGGGCTGAGAGGTTTGGTTAGGTTGGGTGAGCAAACATAGACCCTTTAAAGTAATACTGCGTGGTACCCATCCCATGGGTCCCAAAACTCCAGGTTCAAGGGCATCTTCCTACATCGAAAACATGCATGAGAAACGCAGAAGATGGTACCCTGTGTGATCGGGAAAGGTTTTTAAAACGCACCTCATTTCTCATCTCCTTGTGCTCGGGTTCGCCATTCCAGCCGCTTTACTAGCAATCTCCCTACTTGGAGAATCAGCACCTTTAACCTCCTGTTCCGTATAGGTTGCAATTTGTCCTGAGGATGAACGGGAAGAGGGTAACCAATGAGAGACAAGCTCTAGGTGTTGGGACAGGCACAGGTCAGTCTATTTTCCCATCAGGAAGAAGAGATAACCAAAGGCTCAGCCTGCCCCCCGGAACCAGAATAGGTCCTGAAGCAATCGTGCGCTTTTGCGGCCAGCTCCCACAAAAGCGAGTTGAAAAATGGAGCTCAGGGGCACTGCAATTCACAAACCTGCAGAGTTATAAATGATAACTCTCGTCCACAAATATATTGAGGGAAGGCAACGAAGAGGATTTGAAAGCAAGGCAGAATTGCAGGAAACAGATTTCAGGAGGTAGATTCGAATCGCTTTGAAAGGACATGAAAAGCGGCAAAACGTCGACAATGATGCCCTTGGCCAAAAAGGGCGTATGCGTTTTTTCCTGAATATATTCAGGAAAAAACGCATACGCCCTTTTTGGCCAACCAAGCCACCTGGAAAGGCAAATCAGCGCTACAAAGAAGTCTCGCTTCCCATCGGTCAAAAGGGCCATGCTGAAAAAAGTGTAAAAACCAGAAATGCAGGACAGGCCATGGAGAAATGGGAGCCTTGCTACGCTGATGGGCGGGTTGCAAATTGCCAACAGCCACTCTGGAGAAGTGTACGGTGTGTCCTGAAACATCTAAAAAACACAGCTTAGAGAGCATTGGGCACTTCTGCTCATGGGCGTATAAATTGGGAAAACTAAAAATCAGCAAGACACAGGCACCCCAAAGTTTAGGGCTGCTGTGTTGACAAGAACCTCCACCTCATTACACCTTAAATATCCCAGGAAAGAGAAAAATGGATAAAGAATTTCTGGTCCTTATGTACAATGGACTAACACTCAGCCGTGAAATCAATGTCATAAGGCTAGTAGCAGCATGATGAGTGGATTTAGGTACGACGATTCTAAGTGAAATAAGTCACACAGAAAAAGACACTTATCATAAGATACCACTTATAGAGGGAATGTAAAAACCGCTACACTTGAACAGAATTACAAAACAGAACAGAGTCACACGTTTAGAAAACACACTATGGTTGCTTAACGGGAAAGGTGAGGTGGGGTGATGCATAAAACAAGGGTTTCAAATGAGCTCACATACCGTTCCATAACCCAATATGTAATAGACAAGACCTACTCCTTCCTCAGTGAACTGGACTCAACACCTCCTATTCACCGCACAAGAATATATCTGACTAGTAAGAATCTTAAAACCTATGTATGATTATCTCTCTGTAAGTGAGTCAAGTGGGTGTAAAGCGGCATAAACACAGCAGTGAAAAGCAGCTAAACCCCATTATAAAAATAAATTACTTTTCAAAACCCATGAAACAAAGACAGTGAAAGAGAGAGAAATTCTTACAAAATTCGGTCAGGGGTTGTGCGGCAACCTGGATTGACCATACCTAGACACACAGCTAGATGAGACATAAGGGTGGACACCCTTGGGGTTGAGAGGTTTCGTTAGGTTGGGTGAGCAAACGTAGACCCTTTAAAGTAATACTGCGTGGTACCCATCCCATGGGTCCCAAAACTCCAGGTTCAAGGGCATCTTCCTACATCGAAAACATGCATGAGAAACGCAGAAGATGGTACACCGTGTGATGGGGAAAGGTTTCTAAAACGCACCTCATTTCTCATCTCCTTGTGCTCGGGTTCGCCATTCCAGCCGCTTTACTAGCAATCTTCCTACTTGGAGAATCAGCACCTTTAACCTCCTGTTTCGTACAGGTTGCAATTTGTCCTGAGGATGAACGGGAAGAGGGGAACCAATGAGAGACAAGCTCTAGGTGTTGGGACAGGCACAGGTCACTCTATTTTCCCATCAGGAAGAAGAGATAACCACAGGCTCAGCCTGCCCCCCGGAACCAGAATAGGGCCTGAAGCAATCGTGCGCTTTTGCGGCCAGCTCCCACAAAAGCGAGTTGAAAAATGGAGCTCAGGGGCACTGCAATTCACAAACCTGCCGAGTTATAAATGATAACTCTCATCCACAAATATATTGAGGGAAGGCAACGAAGAGGATTTGAAAGCAAGGCAGAATTGCAGGAAACAGATTTCAGGAGGTAGATTCGAATCGCCTTGAAAGCACATGAAAAGCGTAAAAAGGTTGACAATGATGCCCTTGGCCAAAAAGGGCGTATGCGTTTTTTCCTGAATATATTCAGGAAAAAACGCATACGCCCTTTTTGGCCAACCAAGCAACCTGGAAAGGCCAATCAGCGCTAAAAAGAAGTCTCGCTTCCCATCGGTCAAAAGGGCCATGCTGAAAAAAGTGTAAAAACCAGAAATGCAGGACAGGCCATGGAGAAATGGGAGCCTTGCTACGCTGATGGGCGGGTTGCAAATTGCCAACAGCCACTCTCTAGAAGTGAACGGTGTGTCCTGAAACATCTAAAAAACACAGCTTAGAGAGTATTGGGCACTTCTGCTCATGGGCGTATAAATTGGGAAAACTAAAAATCAGCAAGACACAGGCACCCCAAAGTTTGGGGCTGCTCTGTTGACAAGAACCTCCACCTCATTACACCTTAAATATCCCAGGAAAGAGAAAAATGGATAAAGAATTTCTGGTCCTTATGTACAATGGACTATCACTCAGCCGTGAAATCAATGTCATAAGGCTAGTAGCACCATGATGAGTGGATTTAGGTAAGACGATTCCTAGTGAAATAAGTCACACAGAAAAAGACACTTATCATAAGATATCACTTATAGAGGGAATGTAAAAACCGCTACACTTGAACTGAATTACAAAACAGAACAGAGTCACACGTTTAGAAAACACACTATGGCTGCTTCACGGGAAAGGTGAGGTGGGGTGATGCATAAAACAAGGGTTTCAAATTAGCTCACATACCGTTCCATAACCCAATATGTAATAGACAAGACCTACTGCTTCCTCAGTGAACTGGACTCAACACCTCCTATTCACCGCACAAGAATATATCTGACTAGTAAGAATCTTAAAACCTATGTATGATTATCTCTCTGTAAGTGAGTCAAGTGGGTGTAAAGCGGCATAAACACAGCAGTGAAAAGCAGCTAAACCCCATTATAAAAATAAATTACTTTTCAAAACCCATGAAACAAAGACAGTGAAAGAGAGAGAAATTCTTACAAAATTCGGTCAGGGGTTGTGCGGCAACCTGGATTGACCATACCTAGACACACAGCTAGATGAGACATAAGGGTGGACACCCTTGGGGCTGAGAGGTTTGGTTAGGTTGGGTGAGCAAACATAGACCCTTTAAAGTAATACTGCGTGGTACCCATCCCTTGGGTCCCAAAACTCCAGGTTCAAGGGCATCTTCCTACATCGAAAACATGCATGAGAAACGCAGAAGATGGTACCCTGTGTGATCGGGAAAGGTTTTTAAAACGCACCTCATTTCTCATCTCCTTGTGCTCGGGTTCGCCGTTCCAGCCGCTTTACTAGCAATCTCCCTACTTGGAGAATCAGCACCTTTAACCTCCTGTTCCGTACAGGTTGCAATTTGTCCTGAGGATGAACGGGAAGAGGGTAACCAATGAGAGACAAGCTCTAGGTGTTGGGACAGGCACAGGTCAGTCTATTTTCCCATCAGGAAGAAGAGATAACCAAAGGCTCAGCCTGCCCCCCGGAACCAGAATAGGGCCTGAAGCAATCGTGCGCTTTTGCGGCCAGCTCCCACAAAAGCGAGTTGAAAAATGGAGCTCAGGGGCACTGCAATTCACAAACCTGCCGAGTTATAAATGATAACTCTCATCCACAAATATATTGAGGGAAGGCAACGAAGAGGATTTGAAAGCAAGGCAGAATTGCAGGCAACAGATTTCAGGAGGTAGATTCGAATCGCCTTGAAAGCACATGAAAAGCGTAAAAAGGTCGACAATGATGCCCTTGGCCAAAAAGGGCGTATGCGTTTTTTCCTGAATATATTCAGGAAAAAACGCATACGCCCTTTTTGGCCAACCAAGCAACCTGGAAAGGCAAGTCAGCGCTACAAAGAAGTCTCGCTTCCCATTGGTCAAAAGGGCCATGCTGAAAAAAGTGTAAAAACCAGAAATGCAGGACAGGCCATGGAGAAATGGGAGCCTTGCTACGCTGATGGGCGGGTTGCAAATTGCCAACAGCCACTCTGGAGAAGTGAACGGTGTGTCCTGAAACATCTAAAAAACACAGCTTCGAGAGCATTGGGCACTTCTGCTCATGGGCGTATAAATTGGGAAAACTAAAAATCAGCAAGACACAGGCACCCCAAAGTTTGGGGCTGCTCTGTTGACAAGAACCTCCACCTCATTACACCTTAAATATCCCAGGAAAGAGAAAAATGGATAAAGAATTTCTGGTCCTTATGTACAAGGGACTATCACTCAGCCGTGAAATCAATGTCATAAGGCTAGTAGCAGCATGATGAGTGGATTTAGGTACGACGATTCTAAGTGAAATAAGTCACACAGAAAAAGACACTTATCATAAGATATCACTTATAGAGGGAATGTAAAAACCGCTACACTTGAACTGAATTACAAAACAGAATAGAGTCACACGTTTAGAAAACACACTGTGGCTGCTTCACGGGAAAGGAGAGGTGGGGTGATGCAAAAATCAAGGGTTTCAAATTAGCTCACATACCGTTCCATAAACCCACTATATAATAGACAAGACCTACTCCTTCCTAAGTGAACTGGACTCAACACCTCCTATTCACCGCACAAAAATATATCTGACTAGTAAGAATCTTAAAACCTATGTATGATTATCTCTCAGTAAGTGAGTCAAGTGGGTGCAAAACGGCATAAACACAGCAGTGAAAAGCAGCTAAACCCCATTATAAAAATAAATTACTTTTCAAAACCCATGAAAAAAAGACAGTGAAAGAGAGAGAAATTCTTACAAAATTCGGTCAGGGGTTGTGCTGCAACCTGGATTGACCATACCTAGACACACAGCTAGATGAGACATAAGGGTGGACACTCTTGGGGTTGAGAGGTTTCGTTAGGTTGGGTGAGCAAACGTAGACCCTTTAAAGTAATACTGCGTGGTACCCATCCCATGGGTCCCAAAACTCCAGGTTCAAGGGCATCTTCCTACATCGAAAACATGCATGAGAAACGCAGAAGATGGTACCCTGTGTGATCGGGAAAGGTTTTTAAAACGCACCTCATTTCTCATCTCCTTGTGCTCGGGTTCGCCATTCCAGCCGCTTTACTAGCAATCTCCCTACTTGGAGAATCAGCACCTTTAACCTCCTGTTCCGTATAGGTTGCAATTTGTCCTGAGGATGAACGGGAAGAGGGTAACCAATGAGAGACAAGCTCTAGGTGTTGGGACAGGCACAGGTCAGTCTATTTTCCCATCAGGAAGAAGAGATAACCAAAGGCTCAGCCTGCCCCCCGGAACCAGAATAGGTCCTGAAGCAATCGTGCGCTTTTGCGGCCAGCTCCCACAAAAGCGAGTTGAAAAATGGAGCTCAGGGGCACTGCAATTCACAAACCTGCAGAGTTATAAATGATAACTCTCGTCCACAAATATATTGAGGGAAGGCAACGAAGAGGATTTGAAAGCAAGGCAGAATTGCAGGAAACAGATTTCAGGAGGTAGATTCGAATCGCTTTGAAAGGACATGAAAAGCGGCAAAACGTCGACAATGATGCCCTTGGCCAAAAAGGGCGTATGCGTTTTTTCCTGAATATATTCAGGAAAAAACGCATACGCCCTTTTTGGCCAACCAAGCCACCTGGAAAGGCAAATCAGCGCTACAAAGAAGTCTCGCTTCCCATCGGTCAAAAGGGCCATGCTGAAAAAAGTGTAAAAACCAGAAATGCAGGACAGGCCATGGAGAAATGGGAGCCTTGCTACGCTGATGGGCGGGTTGCAAATTGCCAACAGCCACTCTGGAGAAGTGTACGGTGTGTCCTGAAACATCTAAAAAACACAGCTTAGAGAGCATTGGGCACTTCTGCTCATGGGCGTATAAATTGGGAAAACTAAAAATCAGCAAGACACAGGCACCCCAAAGTTTAGGGCTGCTGTGTTGACAAGAACCTCCACCTCATTACACCTTAAATATCCCAGGAAAGAGAAAAATGGATAAAGAATTTCTGGTCCTTATGTACAATGGACTAACACTCAGCCGTGAAATCAATGTCATAAGGCTAGTAGCAGCATGATGAGTGGATTTAGGTACGACGATTCTAAGTGAAATAAGTCACACAGAAAAAGACACTTATCATAAGATACCACTTATAGAGGGAATGTAAAAACCGCTACACTTGAACAGAATTACAAAACAGAACAGAGTCACACGTTTAGAAAACACACTATGGTTGCTTAACGGGAAAGGTGAGGTGGGGTGATGCATAAAACAAGGGTTTCAAATGAGCTCACATACCGTTCCATAACCCAATATGTAATAGACAAGACCTACTCCTTCCTCAGTGAACTGGACTCAACACCTCCTATTCACCGCACAAGAATATATCTGACTAGTAAGAATCTTAAAACCTATGTATGATTATCTCTCTGTAAGTGAGTCAAGTGGGTGTAAAGCGGCATAAACACAGCAGTGAAAAGCAGCTAAACGCCATTATAAAAATAAATTACTTTTCAAAACCCATGAAACAAAGACAGTGAAAGAGAGAGAAATTCTTACAAAATTCGGTCAGGGGTTGTGCGGCAACCTGGATTGACCATACCTAGACACACAGCTAGATGAGACATAAGGGTGGACACCCTTGGGGTTGAGAGGTTTCGTTAGGTTGGGTGAGCAAACGTAGACCCTTTAAAGTAATACTGCGTGGTACCCATCCCATGGGTCCCAAAACTCCAGGTTCAAGGGCATCTTCCTACATCGAAAACATGCATGAGAAACGCAGAAGATGGTACACCGTGTGATGGGGAAAGGTTTCTAAAACGCACCTCATTTCTCATCTCCTTGTGCTCGGGTTCGCCATTCCAGCCGCTTTACTAGCAATCATCCTACTTGGAGAATCAGCACCTTTAACCTCCTGTTTCGTACAGGTTGCAATTTGTCCTGAGGATGAACGGGAAGAGGGGAACCAATGAGAGACAAGCTCTAGGTGTTGGGACAGGCACAGGTCACTCTATTTTCCCATCAGGAAGAAGAGATAACCACAGGCTCAGCCTGCCCCCCGGAACCAGAATAGGGCCTGAAGCAATCGTGCGCTTTTGCGGCCAGCTCCCACAAAAGCGAGTTGAAAAATGGAGCTCAGGGGCACTGCAATTCACAAACCTGCCGAGTTATAAATGATAACTCTCATCCACAAATATATTGAGGGAAGGCAACGAAGAGGATTTGAAAGCAAGGCAGAATTGCAGGAAACAGATTTCAGGAGGTAGATTCGAATCGCCTTGAAAGCACATGAAAAGCGTAAAAAGGTTGACAATGATGCCCTTGGCCAAAAAGGGCGTATGCGTTTTTTCCTGAATATATTCAGGAAAAAACGCATACGCCCTTTTTGGCCAACCAAGCAACCTGGAAAGGCCAATCAGCGCTAAAAAGAAGTCTCGCTTCCCATCGGTCAAAAGGGCCATGCTGAAAAAAGTGTAAAAACCAGAAATGCAGGACAGGCCATGGAGAAATGGGAGCCTTGCTACGCTGATGGGCGGGTTGCAAATTGCCAACAGCCACTCTCTAGAAGTGAACGGTGTGTCCTGAAACATCTAAAAAACACAGCTTAGAGAGTATTGGGCACTTCTGCTCATGGGCGTATAAATTGGGAAAACTAAAAATCAGCAAGACACAGGCACCCCAAAGTTTGGGGCTGCTCTGTTGACAAGAACCTCCACCTCATTACACCTTAAATATCCCAGGAAAGAGAAAAATGGATAAAGAATTTCTGGTCCTTATGTACAATGGACTATCACTCAGCCGTGAAATCAATGTCATAAGGCTAGTAGCACCATGATGAGTGGATTTAGGTAAGACGATTCCTAGTGAAATAAGTCACACAGAAAAAGACACTTATCATAAGATATCACTTATAGAGGGAATGTAAAAACCGCTACACTTGAACTGAATTACAAAACAGAACAGAGTCACACGTTTAGAAAACACACTATGGCTGCTTCACGGGAAAGGTGAGGTGGGGTGATGCATAAAACAAGGGTTTCAAATTAGCTCACATACCGTTCCATAACCCAATATGTAATAGACAAGACCTACTGCTTCCTCAGTGAACTGGACTCAACACCTCCTATTCACCGCACAAGAATATATCTGACTAGTAAGAATCTTAAAACCTATGTATGATTATCTCTCTGTAAGTGAGTCAAGTGGGTGTAAAGCGGCATAAACACAGCAGTGAAAAGCAGCTAAACCCCATTATAAAAATAAATTACTTTTCAAAACCCATGAAACAAAGACAGTGAAAGAGAGAGAAATTCTTACAAAATTCGGTCAGGGGTTGTGCGGCAACCTGGATTGACCATACCTAGACACACAGCTAGATGAGACATAAGGGTGGACACCCTTGGGGCTGAGAGGTTTGGTTAGGTTGGGTGAGCAAACATAGACCCTTTAAAGTAATACTGCGTGGTACCCATCCCTTGGGTCCCAAAACTCCAGGTTCAAGGGCATCTTCCTACATCGAAAACATGCATGAGAAACGCAGAAGATGGTACCCTGTGTGATCGGGAAAGGTTTTTAAAACGCACCTCATTTCTCATCTCCTTGTGCTCGGGTTCGCCGTTCCAGCCGCTTTACTAGCAATCTCCCTACTTGGAGAATCAGCACCTTTAACCTCCTGTTCCGTACAGGTTGCAATTTGTCCTGAGGATGAACGGGAAGAGGGTAACCAATGAGAGACAAGCTCTAGGTGTTGGGACAGGCACAGGTCAGTCTATTTTCCCATCAGGAAGAAGAGATAACCAAAGGCTCAGCCTGCCCCCCGGAACCAGAATAGGGCCTGAAGCAATCGTGCGCTTTTGCGGCCAGCTCCCACAAAAGCGAGTTGAAAAATGGAGCTCAGGGGCACTGCAATTCACAAACCTGCCGAGTTATAAATGATAACTCTCATCCACAAATATATTGAGGGAAGGCAACGAAGAGGATTTGAAAGCAAGGCAGAATTGCAGGCAACAGATTTCAGGAGGTAGATTCGAATCGCCTTGAAAGCACATGAAAAGCGTAAAAAGGTCGACAATGATGCCCTTGGCCAAAAAGGGCGTATGCGTTTTTTCCTGAATATATTCAGGAAAAAACGCATACGCCCTTTTTGGCCAACCAAGCAACCTGGAAAGGCAAGTCAGCGCTACAAAGAAGTCTCGCTTCCCATTGGTCAAAAGGGCCATGCTGAAAAAAGTGTAAAAACCAGAAATGCAGGACAGGCCATGGAGAAATGGGAGCCTTGCTACGCTGATGGGCGGGTTGCAAATTGCCAACAGCCACTCTGGAGAAGTGAACGGTGTGTCCTGAAACATCTAAAAAACACAGCTTCGAGAGCATTGGGCACTTCTGCTCATGGGCGTATAAATTGGGAAAACTAAAAATCAGCAAGACACAGGCACCCCAAAGTTTGGGGCTGCTCTGTTGACAAGAACCTCCACCTCATTACACCTTAAATATCCCAGGAAAGAGAAAAATGGATAAAGAATTTCTGGTCCTTATGTACAAGGGACTATCACTCAGCCGTGAAATCAATGTCATAAGGCTAGTAGCAGCATGATGAGTGGATTTAGGTACGACGATTCTAAGTGAAATAAGTCACACAGAAAAAGACACTTATCATAAGATATCACTTATAGAGGGAATGTAAAAACCGCTACACTTGAACTGAATTACAAAACAGAATAGAGTCACACGTTTAGAAAACACACTGTGGCTGCTTCACGGGAAAGGAGAGGTGGGGTGATGCAAAAATCAAGGGTTTCAAATTAGCTCACATACCGTTCCATAAACCCACTATATAATAGACAAGACCTACTCCTTCCTAAGTGAACTGGACTCAACACCTCCTATTCACCGCACAAAAATATATCTGACTAGTAAGAATCTTAAAACCTATGTATGATTATCTCTCAGTAAGTGAGTCAAGTGGGTGCAAAACGGCATAAACACAGCAGTGAAAAGCAGCTAAACCCCATTATAAAAATAAATTACTTTTCAAAACCCATGAAAAAAAGACAGTGAAAGAGAGAGAAATTCTTACAAAATTCGGTCAGGGGTTGTGCTGCAACCTGGATTGACCATACCTAGACACACAGCTAGATGAGACATAAGGGTGGACACTCTTGGGGTTGAGAGGTTTCGTTAGGTTGGGTGAGCAAACGTAGACCCTTTAAAGTAATACTGCGTGGTACCCATCCCATGGGTCCCAAAACTCCAGGTTCAAGGGCATCTTCCTACACCAACAACATGCATGAGAAACCCAGAAGATGGTACACCGTGTGATCGGGTAAGGTTTCTAAAACGCACCTCATTTCTCATCTCCTTGTGCTCGGGTTCGCCATTCCAGCCGCTTTACTAGCAATCTCCCTACTTGGAGAATCAGCACCTTTAACCTCCTGTTCCGTACAGGTTGCAATTTGTCCTGAGGATGAACAGGAAGAGGGGAACCAATGAGAGACAAGCTCTAGGTGTTGGGACAGGCACAGGTCACTCTATTTTCCCATCAGGAAGAGGAGATAACAACAGGCTCAGCCTGCCCCCCGGAACCAGAATAGGGCCTGAAGCCATCCTGCGCTTTTGCGGCCAACTCCCACAAAAGCGAGTTGAAAAATGGAGCTCAAGGGCACGGCAATTCACAAACCTGCAGAGGTATAAATGATAACTCTCGTCCACAAATATATTGAGGGAAGGCAACGAAGAGGATTTGAAAGCAAGGCAGAATTGCAGGAAACAGATTTCAGGAGGTAGATTCGAATCGCCTTGAAAGCACATGAAAAGCGGCAAAACGTCGACAATGATGCCCTTGGCCAAAAAGGGCGTATGCGTTTTTTCCTGAATATATTCAGGAAAAAACGCATACGCCCTTTTTGGCCAACCAAGCCACCTGGAAAGGCCAATCAGCGCTAAAAAGAAGTCTCGCTTCCCATCGGTCAAAAGGGCCATGCTGAAAAAAGTGTAAAAACCAGAAATGCAGGACAGGCCATGGAGAAATGGGAGCCTTGCTACACTGATGGGCGGGTTGCAAATTGCCAACAGCCACTCTGGAGAAGTGTACGGTGTGTCCTGAAACATCTAAAAAACACAGCTTAGAGAGCATTGGGCACTTCTGCTCATGGGCGTATAAATTGGGAAAACTAAAAATCAGCAAGACACAGGCACCCCAAAGTTTAGGGCTGCTCTGTTGACAAGAACCTCCACCTCATTACACCTTAAATATCCCAGGAAAGAGAAAAATGGATAAAGAATTTCTGGTCCTTATGTACAATGGACTATCACTCAGCCGTGAAATCAATGTCATAAGGCTAGTAGCAGCATGATGAGTGGATTTAGGTAAGACGATTCTAAGTGAAATAAGTCACATAGAAAAAGACACTTATCATAAGATATCACTTATACAGGGAATGTAAAAACCGCTACACTTGAACAGAATTACAAAACAGAACAGAGTCACACGTTTAGAAAACACACTATGGCTGCTTCACGGGAAAGGTGAGGTGGGGTGATGCATAAAACAAGGGTTTCAAATTAGCTCACATACCGTTCCATAACCCAATATGTAATAGACAAGACCTACTCCTTCCTCAGTGAACTGGACTCAACACCTCCTATTCACCGCAAAAGAATATATCTGACTAGTAAGAATCTTAAAACCTATGTATGATTATCTCTCTGTAAGTGAGTCAAGTGGGTGTAAAGCGGCATAAACACAGCAGTGAAATGCAGCTAAACCCCATTATAAAAATAAATTACTTTTTAAAACCCATGAAACAAAGACAGTGAAAGAGAGAGAAATTCTTACAAAATTCGGTCAGGGGTTGTGCGGCAACCTGGATTGACCATACCTAGACACACAGCTAGATGAGACATAAGGGTGGACACCCTTGGGGCTGAGAGGTTTGGTTAGGTTGGGTGAGCAAACGTAGACCCTTTAAAGTAATACTGCGTGGTACCCATCCCATGGGTCCCAAAACTCCAGGTTCAAGGGCATCTTCCTACATCGAAAACATGCATGAGAAACGCAAAAGATGGTACCCTGGTGATCGGGAAAGGTTTTTAAAACGCACCTCATTTCTCATCTCCTTGTGCTCGGGTTCGCCGTTCCAGCCGCTTTACTAGCAATCTCCCTACTTGGAGAATCAGCACCTTTAACCTCCTGTTCCGTACAGGTTGCAATTTGTCCTGAGGATGAACGGGAAGAGGGTAACCAATGAGAGACAAGCTCTAGGTGTTGGGACAGGCACAGGTCACTCTATTTTCCCATCAGGAAGAAGAGATAACCAAAGGCTCAGCCTGCCCCCCGGAACCAGAATAGGGCCTGAAGCAATCGTGCGCTTTTGCGGCCAGCTCCCACAAAAGCGAGTTGAAAAATGGAGCTCAGGGGCACTGCAATTCACAAACCTGCCGAGTTATAAATATTAACTCTCATCCACAAATATATTGAGGGAAGGCAACAAAGAGGATTTGAAAGCAAGGCAGAATTGCAGGCAACAGATTTCAGGAGGTAGATTCGAATCGCCTTGAAAGCACATGAAAAGCGTAAAAAGGTCGACAATGATGCCCTTGGCCAAAAAGGGCGTATGCGTTTTTTCCTGAATATATTCAGGAAAAAACGCATACGCCCTTTTTGGCCAACCAAGCAACCTGGAAAGGCAAGTCAGCACTACAAAGAAGTCTCGCTTCCCATTGGTCAAAAGGGCCATGCTGAAAAAAGTGTAAAAACCAGAAATGCAGGACAGGCCATGGAGAAATGGGAGCCTTGCTACGGTGATGGGCGGGTTGCAAATTGCCAACAGCCACTCTGGAGAAGTGTACGGTGTGTCCTGAAACATCTAAAAAACACAGCTTCGAGAGCATTGGGCACTTCTGCTCATGGGCGTATAAATTGGGAAAACTAAAAATCAGCAAGACACAGGCAACCCAAAGTTTAGGGCTGCTCTGTTGACAAGAACCTCCACCTCATTACACCTTAAATATCCCAGGAAAGAGAAAAATGGATAAAGAATTTCTGGTCCTTATGTACAATGGACTATCACTCAGCCGTGAAATCAATGTCATAAGGCTAGTAGCAGCATGATGAGTGGATTTAGGTACGACGATTCTAAGTGAAATAAGTCACACAGAAAAAGACACTTATCATAAGATATCACTTATAGAGGGAATGTAAAAACCGCTACACTTGAACTGAATTACAAAACAGAATAGAGTCACACGTTTAGAAAACACACTGTGGCTGCTTCACGGGAAAGGAGAGGTGGGGTGATGCATAAATCAAGGGTTTCAAATTAGCTCACATACCGTTCCATAAACCCACTATATAATAGACAAGACCTACTCCTTCCTCAGTGAACTGGACTCAACACCTCCTATTCACCGCACAAAAATATATCTGACTAGTAAGAATCTTAAAACCTATGTATGATTATCTCTCTGTAAGTGAGTCAAGTGGGTGTAAAGCGGCATAAACACAGCAGTGAAAAGCAGCTAATCCCCATTATAAAAATAAATTACTTTTCAAAATCCATGAAACAAAGACAGTGAAAGAGAGAGAAATTCTTACAAAATTCGGTCAGGGGTTGTGCGGCAACCTGGATTGACCATACCTAGACACACAGCTAGATGAGACATAAGGGTGGACACCCTTGGGGCTGAGAGGTTTGGTTAGGTTGGGTGAGCAAACATAGACCCTTTAAAGTAATACTGCGTGGTACCCATCCCATGGGTCCCAAAACTCCAGGTTCAAGGGCATCTTCCTACATCGAAAACATGCATGAGAAACGCAGAAGATGGTACCCTGTGTGATCGGGAAAGGTTTTTAAAACGCACCTCATTTCTCATCTCCTTGTGCTCGGGTTCGCCATTCCAGCCGCTTTACTAGCAATCTCCCTACTTGGAGAATCAGCACCTTTAACCTCCTGTTCCGTATAGGTTGCAATTTGTCCTGAGGATGAACGGGAAGAGGGTAACCAATGAGAGACAAGCTCTAGGTGTTGGGACAGGCACAGGTCAGTCTATTTTCCCATCAGGAAGAAGAGATAACCAAAGGCTCAGCCTGCCCCCCGGAACCAGAATAGGTCCTGAAGCAATCGTGCGCTTTTGCGGCCAGCTCCCACAAAAGCGAGTTGAAAAATGGAGCTCAGGGGCACTGCAATTCACAAACCTGCCGAGTTATAAATTATAACTCTCATCCACAAATATATTGAGGGAAGGCAACGAAGAGGATTTGAAAGCAAGGCAGAATTGCAGGCAACAGATTTCAGGAGGTAGATTCGAATCGCCTTGAAAGCACATAAAAAGCGTAAAAAGGTCGACAATGATGCCCTTGGCCAAAAAGGGCGTATGCGTTTTTTCCTGAATATATTCAGGAAAAAACGCATACGCCCTTTTTGGCCAACCAAGCAACCTGGAAAATCAAGTCAGCGCTACAAAGAAGTCTCGCTTCCCATTGGTCAAAAGGGCCATGCTGAAAAAAGTGTAAAAACCAGAAATGCAGGACAGGCCATGGAGAAATGGGAGCCTTGCTACGCTGATGGGCGGGTTGCAAATTGCCAACAGCCACTCTGGAGAAGTGAACGGTGTGTCCTGAAACATCTAAAAAACACAGCTTCGAGAGCATTGGGCACTTCTGCTCATGGGCGTATAAATTGGGAAAACTAAAAATCAGCAAGACACAGGCACCCCAAAGTTTGGGGCTGCTCTGTTGACAAGAACCTCCACCTCATTACACCTTAAATATCCCAGGAAAGAGAAAAATCGATAAAGAATTTCTGGTCCTTATGTACAATGGACTATCACTCAGCCGTGAAATCAATGTCATAAGGCTAGTAGCAGCATGATGAGTGGATTTAGGTACGACGATTCTAAGTGAAATAAGTCACACAGAAAAAGACACTTATCATAAGATATCACTTATAGAGGGAATGTAAAAACCGCTACACTTGAACTGAATTACAAAACAGAATAGAGTCACACGTTTAGAAAACACACTGTGGCTGCTTCACGGGAAAGGAGAGGTGGGGTAATGAATAAATCAAGGGTTTCAAATTAGCTCACATACCGTTCCATAAACCCACTATATAATAGACAAGACCTACTCCTTCCTCAGTGAACTGGACTCAACACCTCCTATTCACCGCACAAAAATATATCTGACTAGTAAGAATCTTAAAACCTATGTATGATTATCTCTCTGTAAGTGAGTCAAGTGGGTGCAAAACGGCATAAACACAGCAGTGAAAAGCAGCTAAACCCCATTATAAAAATAAATGACTTTTCAAAACCCATGAAACAAAGACAGTGAAAGAGAGAGAAATTCTTACAAAATTCGGTCAGGGGTTGTGCTGCAACCTGGATTGACCATACCTAGACACACAGCTAGATGAGACATAAGGGTGGACACTCTTGGGGTTGAGAGGTTTCGTTAGGTTGGGTGAGCAAACGTAGACCCTTTAAAGTAATACTGCGTGGTACCCATCCCATGGGTCCCAAAACTCCAGGTTCAAGGGCATCTTCCTACACCAACAACATGCATGAGAAACCCAGAAGATGGTACACCGTGTGATCGGGAAAGGTTTCTAAAACGCACCTCATTTCTCATCTCCTTGTGCTCGGGTTCGCCATTCCAGCCACGTTACTAGCAATCTCGCTACTTGGAGAATCAGCACCTTTAACCTCCTGTTCCGTACAGGTTGCAATTTGTCCTGAGGATGAACGGGAAGAGGGGAACCAATGAGAGACAAGCTCTAGGTGTTGGGACAGGCACAGGTCACTCTATTTTCTCATCAGGAAGAAGAGATAAGCAAAGGTTCAGCCTGCCCCCCGGAACCAGAATAGGGCCTGAAGCAATCGTGCGCTTTTGCGGCCAGCTCCCACAAAAGCGAGTTGAAAAATGGAGCTCAGGGGCACTGCAATTCACAAACCTGCAGAGTTATAAATGATAACTCTCGTCCACAAATATATTGAGGGAAGGCAACGAAGAGGATTTGAAAGCAAGGCAGAACTGCAGGAAACAGATTTCTGGAGGTAGATTCGAATCGCCTTGAAAGCACATGAAAAGCGGCAAAACGTCGACAATGATGCCCTTGGCCAAAAAGGGCGTATGCGTTTTTTCCTGAATATATTCAGGAAAAAACGCATACGCCCTTTTTGGCCAACCAAGCCACCTGGAAAGGCCAATCAGCGCTAAAAAGAAGTCTCGCTTCCCATCGGTCAAAAGGGCCATGCTGAAAAAAGTGTAAAAACCAGAAATGCAGGACAGGCCATGGAGAAATGGGAGCCTTGCTACGCTGATGGGCGGGTTGCAAATTGCCAACAGCCACTCTCTAGAAGTGAACGGTGTGTCCTGAAACATCTAAAAAACACAGCTTAGAGAGTATTGGGCACTTCTGCTCATGGGCGTATAAATTGGGAAAACTAAAAATCAGCAAGACACAGGCACCCCAAAGTTTGGGGCTGCTCTGTTGACAAGAACCTCCACCTCATTACACCTTAAATATCCCAGGAAAGAGAAAAATGGATAAAGAATTTCTGGTCCTTATGTACAATGGACTATCACTCAGCCGTGAAATCAATGTCATAAGGCTAGTAGCACCATGATGAGTGGATTTAGGTAAGACGATTCCTAGTGAAATAAGTCACACAGAAAAAGACACTTATCATAAGATATCACTTATAGAGGGAATGTAAAAACCGCTACACTTGAACTGAATTACAAAACAGAACAGAGTCACACGTTTAGAAAACACACTATGGCTGCTTCACGGGAAAGGTGAGGTGGGGTGATGCATAAAACAAGGGTTTCAAATTAGCTCACATACCGTTCCATAACCCAATATGTAATAGACAAGACCTACTGCTTCCTCAGTGAACTGGACTCAACACCTCCTATTCACCGCACAAGAATATATCTGACTAGTAAGAATCTTAAAACCTATGTATGATTATCTCTCTGTAAGTGAGTCAAGTGGGTGTAAAGCGGCATAAACACAGCAGTGAAAAGCAGCTAAACCCCATTATAAAAATAAATTACTTTTCAAAACCCATGAAACAAACACAGTGAAAGAGAGAGAAATTCTTACAAAATTCGGTCAGGGGTTGTGCGGCAACCTGGATTGACCATACCTAGACACACAGCTAGATGAGACATAAGGGTGGACACCCTTGGGGCTGAGAGGTTTGGTTAGGTTGGGTGAGCAAACATAGACCCTTTAAAGTAATACTGCGTGGTACCCATCCCTTGGGTCCCAAAACTCCAGGTTCAAGGGCATCTTCCTACATCGAAAACATGCATGAGAAACGCAGAAGATGGTACCCTGTGTGATCGGGAAAGGTTTTTAAAACGCACCTCATTTCTCATCTCCTTGTGCTCGGGTTCACCGTTCCAGCCGCTTTACTAGCAATCTCCCTACTTGGAGAATCAGCACCTTTAACCTCCTGTTCCGTACAGGTTGCAATTTGTCCTGAGGATGAACGGGAAGAGGGTAACCAATGAGAGACAAGCTCTAGGTGTTGGGACAGGCACAGGTCAGTCTATTTTCCCATCAGGAAGAAGAGATAACCAAAGGCTCAGCCTGCCCCCCGGAACCAGAATAGGGCCTGAAGCAATCGTGCGCTTTTGCGGCCAGCTCCCACAAAAGCGAGTTGAAAAATGGAGCTCAGGGGCACTGCAATTCACAAACCTGCCGAGTTATAAATAATAACTCTCATCCACAAATATATTGAGGGAAGGCAACGAAGAGGATTTGAAAGCAAGGCAGAATAGCAGGCAACAGATTTCAGGAGGTAGATTCGAATCGCCTTGAAAGCACATGAAAAGCGTAAAAAGGTCGACAATGATGCCCTTGGCCAAAAAGGGCGTATGCGTTTTTTCCTGAATATATTCAGGAAAAAACGCATACGCCCTTTTTGGCCAACCAAGCAACCTGGAAAGGCAAGTCAGCGCTACAAAGAAGTCTCGCTTCCCATTGGTCAAAAGGGCCATGCTGAAAAAAGTGTAAAAACCAGAAATGCAGGACAGGCCATGGAGAAATGGGAGCCTTGCTACGCTGATGGGCGGGTTGCAAATTGCCAACAGCCACTCTGGAGAAGTGTACGGTGTGTCCTGAAACATCTAAAAAACACAGCTTAGAGAGCATTGGGCACTTCTGCTCATGGGCGTATAAATTGGGAAAACTAAAAATCAGCAAGACACAGGCAACCCAAAGTTTAGGGCTGCTCTGTTGACAAGAACCTCCACCTCATTACACCTTAAATATCCCAGGAAAGAGAAAAATGGATAAAGAATTTCTGGTCCTTATGTACAATGGACTATCACTCAGCCGTGAAATCAATGTCATAAGGCTAGTAGCAGCATGATGAGTGGATTTAGGTACGACGATTCTAAGTGAAATAAGTCACACAGAAAAAGACACTTATCATAAGATATCACTTATAGAGGGAATGTAAAAACCGCTACACTTGAACTGAATTACAAAACAGAATAGAGTCACACGTTTAGAAAACACACTGTGGCTGCTTCACGGGAAAGGAGAGGTGGGGTGATGCATAAATCAAGGGTTTCAAATTAGCTCACATACCGTTCCATAAACCCACTATATAATAGACAAGACCTACTCCTTACTCAGTGAACTGGACTCAACACCTCCTATTCACCGCACAAAAATATATCTGACTAGTAAGAATCTTAAAACCTATGTATGATTATCTCTCTGTAAGTGAGTCAAGTGGGTGCAAAACGGCATAAACACAGCAGTGAAAAGCAGCTAAACCCCATTATAAAAATAAATGACTTTTCAAAACCCATGAAACAAAGACAGTGAAAGAGAGAGAAATTCTTACAAAATTCGGTCAGGAGTTGTGATGCAACCTGGATTGACCATACCTAGACACACAGCTAGATGAGACATAAGGGTGGACACCCTTGGGGCTGAGAGGTTTGGTTAGGTTGGGTGAGCAAACGTAGACCCTTTAAAGTAATACTGCGTGGTACCCATCCCATGGGTCCCAAAACTCCAGGTTCAAGGGCAACTTCCTACACCAACAACATGCATGAGAAACCCAGAAGATGGTACACCGTGTGATCGGGAAAGGTTTCTAAAACGCACCTCATTTCTCATCTCCTTGTGCTCGGGTTCGCCATTCCAGCCACTTTACTAGCAATCTCCCTACTTGGACAATCAGCACCTTTAACCTCCTGTTCCGTACAGGTTGTAATATGTCCTGAGGATGAACGGGAAGAGGGGAACCAATGAGAGACAAGCTCTAGGTGTTGGGACAGGCACAGTTCACTCTATTCTCTCATCAGGAAGAAGAGATAAGCACAGGCTCAGCCTGCCCCCCGGAACCAGAATAGGGCCTGAAGCCATCCTGCGCTTTTGCGGCCAGCTCCCACAAAAGCGAGTTGAAAAATGGAGCTCAGGGGCACTGCAATTCACAAACCTGCCGAGTTATGAATGATAACTCTCATCCACAAATATATTGAGGGAAGGCAACGAAGAGGATTTGAAAGCAAGGCAGAATTGCAGGAAACAGATTTCAGGAGGTAGATTCGAATCGCCTTGAAAGCACATGAAAAGCGTAAAAAGGTCGACAATGATTCCCTTCGCCAAAAAGGGCGTAGGCGTTTTTTCCTGAATATATTCAGGAAAAAACGCATACGCCCTTTTGGCCAACCAAGCCACCAGGAAAGGCAAATCAGCGCAAAAAAGAAGTCTCGCTTTCCATCGGTCAAAAGGGCCATGCTGAAAAAAGTGTAAAAACCAGAAATGCAGGACAGCCCAAGGAGAAATGAAAGTGTTGCTACGCTGATGGGTGGGTTGCAAATTGCCAACAGCCACTCTGGAGAAGTGTACAGTGTGTCCTGAAACATCTAAAAAACACAGCTTAGAGAGCATTGGGCACTTCTGCTCATGGGCGTATAAATTGGGATTACTAAAAATCAGCAAGATACAGGCCCCCCAATGTTTTGGGCTGCTCTGTTGACAAGAACCTCCACTTCTTTACACCTTAAATATCCCAGGAAAGAGAAAAATGGATAAAGAATTTCTGGTCCTTATGTACAATCGACTATCACTCAGCCGTGAAATCAATGTCATAAGGCTAGTAGCAGCATGATGAGTGGATTTAGGTACGACGATTCTAAGAGAAATAAGTCACACAGAAAAAGACACTTATCATAAGATATCACTTATAGAGGGAATGTAAAAACCGCTACGCTTGAACTGAATTACAAAACAGAACAGAGTCACACGTTTAGAAAACACACTATGGCTGCTTCACGGGAAAGGTGAGGTGGGGTGATGCATAAAACAAGGGTTTCAAATTAGCTCACATACCGTTCCATAAACCCAATATGTAATAGACAAGACCTACTCCTTCCTCAGTGAACTGGACTCAACACCTCCTATTCACCGCACAAGAATATATCTGACTAGTAAGAATCTTAAAACCTATGTATGATTATCTCTCTGTAAGTGAGTCAAGTGGGTGTAAAGCGGCATAAACACAGCAGTGAAAAGCAGCTAAACCCCATTATGAAAATTAATTACTTTTCAAAACCCATGAAACAAAGACAGTGAAAGAGAGAGAAATTCTTAAAAAATTCGGTCAGGGGTTGTGATGCAACCTGGATTGACCATACCTAGACACACAGCTACATGAGACATAAGGGTGGACACCCTTGGGGCTGAGAGATTTGGTTAGGTTGGGTGAGCAAACGTAGACCCTTTAAAGTAATACTGCGTGGTACCCATCCCATGGGTCCCAAAACTCCAGGTTCAAGGGCATCTTCCTACACCGACAACATGCATGAGAAACCCAGAAGATGGTACACCGTGTGATCGGGAAAGGTTTCTAAAACGCACCTCATTTCTCATCTCCTTGTGCTCGGGTTAGCCATTCCAGCCACTTTACTAGCAATCTCCCTACTTGGAGAATCAGCACCTTTAACCTCCTGTTCCGTACAGGTTGTAATTTGTCCTGAGGATGAACGGGAAGAGGGGAACCAATGAGAGACAAGCTCTAGGTGTTGGGACAGGCACAGGTCACTCTATTTTCCCATCAGGAAGAAGATATAACCACAGGCTCAGCCTGCCCCCCGGAACCAGAATAGGGCCTGAAGCAATCGTGCGCTTTTGCGGCCAGCTCCCACAAAAGCGAGTTGAAAAATGGAGCTCAGGGGCACTGCAATTCACAAACCTGCAGAGTTATAAATGATAACTCTCATCAACAAATATATTGAGGGAAGGCAACGAAGAGGATTTGAAAGCAAGGCAGAATTGCAGGAGACAGATTTCAGGAGGTAGATTCGAATCGCCTTGAAAGCACATGAAAAGCAGCAAAACGTCGACAATGATGCCCTTGGCCAAAAAGGGCGTATGCGTTTTTCCCTGAATATATTCAGGAAAAAACGCATACGCCCTTTTTGGCCAACCAAGCCACCTGGAAAGGCAAATCAGCGCTAAAAAGAAGTTTCGCTTCCCATCGGTCAAAAGGGCCATGATGAAAAAAGTGTAAAAACCAGAAATGCAGGGCAGCCCAAGGAGAAATGGAAGTCTTGCTACGCTGATGGGAGGGTTGCAAATTGCCAACAGCCACTCTGGAGAAGTGTACAGTGTGTCCTGAAACATCTAAAAAACACAGCTTAGAGAGCATTGGGCACTTCTGCTCATGGGCGTATAAATTGGGAATACTAAAAATCAGCAAGACACAGGTCCCCCAAAGTTTAGGGCTGCTCTGTTGACAAGAGCCTCCACTTCATTACACCTTAAATATCCCAGGAAAGAGAAAAATGGATAAAGAATTTCTGGTCCTTATGTACAACGGACTATCACTCAGCCGTGAAATCAATGTCATAAGGCTAGTAGCAGCATGATGAGTGGATTTAGGTAAAACGATTCTAAGTGAAATAAGTCACACAGAAAAAGACACTTATCATAAGATATCACTTATAGAGGGAATGTAAAAACCGCTACACTTGAACTGAATTACAAAACAGAACAGAGTCACACGTTTAGAAAACACACTATGGCTGCTTAACGGGAAAGGTGAGGTGGGGTGATGCATAAAACAAGGGTTTCAAATTAGCTCACATACCATTCCATAACCCAATATGTAATAGACAAGACCTACTGCTTCCTCAGTGAACTGGACTCAACACCTCCTATTCACTGCACAAGAATATATCTGACTAGTAAGAATCTTAAAACCTATGTACGATTATCTCTCTGTAAGTGAGTCAAGTGGGGGTAAAGCGGCATAAACACAGCAGTGAAAATCAGCTAAACCCCATTATAAAAATAAATTGCTTTTCAAAACCCATGAAACAAAGTGAAAGAGAGAGAAATTCTTACAAAATTCGGTCAGGGGTTGTGATGCAACCTGGAATGACCATATCTAGACACACAGCTGGATGAGACATAAGGGTGGACACTCTTGGGGCTGAGAGGGTTGGTTAGGTTGGGTGAGCAAACGTAGACCCTTTAAAGTAATACTGCGTGGTACCCATCCCATGGGTCCCAAAACTCCAGGTTCAAGGGCATCTTCCTATATCGAAAACATGCATGAGAATCCAAGAAGATGGTACACCGTGTGATCGGGAAAGGTTTCTAAAACGCACCTCATTTCTCATCTCCTTGTGCTCGGGTTCGCCATTCCAGCCTCTTTACTAGCAATCTCCCTACTTGGAGAATCAGCACCTTTAACCTCCTGTTCCGTACAGGTTGCAATTTGTCCTGAGGATGAACGGGAAGAGGGGGAACCAATGAGAGACAAGCTCTAGGTGTTGGGACAGGCACAGGTCACTCTATTTTCTCATCAGGAAGAAGAGATAAGCACAGGCTCAGCCTGCCCCCCGGAACCAGAACAGGGCCTGAAGCCATGCAGCGCTTTTGCGGCCAGCTCCCACAAAAGCGAGTTGAAAAATGGAGCTCAAGGGCACTGCAATTCACAAACCTGCAGAGTTATAAATGATAACTCTCGTCCACAAATATATTGAGGGAAGGCAACGAAGAGGATTTGAAAGCAAGGCAGAATTGCAGGAAACAGATTTCAGGAGGTAGATTCGAATCGCCTTGAAAGCACATGAAAAGCGGCAAAACGTCGACAATGATGCCCTTGGCCAAAAAGGGCGTATGCGTTTTTCCCTGAATATATTCAGGAAAAAACGCATACGCCCTTTTTGGCCAACCAAGCCACCTGGAAAGGCAAATCAGCGCTAAAAAGAAGTCTCGCTTCCCATCGGTCAAAAGGGCCATGATGAAAAAAGTGTAAAAACCAGAAATGCAGGGCAGCCCAAGGAGAAATGGAAGTCTTGATACGCTGATGGGAGGGTTGCAAATTGCCAACAGCCACTCTGGATAAGTGTACAGTGTGTCCTGAAACATCTAAAAAAGACAGCTTCGAGAGCATTGGGCACTTCTGCTCATGGGCGTATAAATTGGGATTACTAAAAATCAACAAGATACAGGCCCCCCAAAGTTTTGGGCTGCTCTGTTGACAAGAACCTCCACTTCTTTACACCTTAAATATCCCAGGAAAGAGAAAAATGGATAAAGAATTTCTGGTCCTTATGTACAATGGACTATCACTCAGCCGTGAAATCAATGTCATAAGGCTAGTAGCAGCATGATGAGTGGATTTAGGTACGACGATTCTAAGTGAAATAAGTCACACAGAAAAAGACACTTATCATAAGATATCACTTATAGAGGGAATGTAAAAACCGCTACACTTGAACAGAATTACAAAACAGAACAGAGTCACACGTTTAGAAAACACACTATGGCTGCTTCTCGGGAAAGGTGAGGTGGGGTGATGCATAAAACAAGGGTTTCAAATTAGCTCACATACCGTTCCATAACCCAATATGTAATAGACAAGACCTACTCCTTCCTCAGTGAACTGGACTCAACACCTCCTATTCACCACACAAGAATATATCTGACTAGTAAGAATCTTAAAACCTATGTATGATTATCTCTCTGTAAGTGAGTCAAGTGGGTGTAAAGCAGCATAAACACAGCAGTGAAAAGCAGCCAAACCCCATTATAAAAATAAATTACTTTTCAAAACCCATGAAACAAAGACAGTGAAAGAGAGAGAAATTCTTACAAAATTCGGTCAGGGGTTGTGATGCAACCTGGATTGACCATACCTAGACACACAGTTGGTGAGACATAAGGGTGGACACCCTTGGGGCTGAGAGGTTTGGTTGGGTTGGGTGAACAAACGTAGACCCTTTAAAGTAATACTGCGTGGTACCCATCCCATGGGTCCCAAAACTCCAGGTTCAAGGGCATGTTCCTACATCAAAAACATGCATGAGAAACCCAGAAGATGGTACACCGTGTGATCGGGAAAGGTTTCTAAAACGCACCTCATTTCTCATCTCCTTGTGCTCGGGTTCGCCATTCCAGCCGCTTTACTAGCAATCTCCCTACTTGGAGAATCAGCACCTTTAACCTCCTGTTCCGTACAGGTTGCAATTTGTCCTGAGGATGAACGGGAAGAGGGGAACCAATGAGAGACAAGCTCTAGGTGTTGGGACAGGCACAGGTCACTCTATTTTCTCATCAGGAAGGAGAGATAAGCACAGGCTCAGCCTACCCCCCGGAACCAGAACAAGTCCTGAAGCCATGCAGCGCTTTTGCGGCCAGCTCCCACAAAAGCGAGTTGAAAAATGGAGCTCAAGGGCACTGCAATTCACAAACCTGCAGAGTTATAAATGATAACTCTCGTCCACAAATATATTGAGGGAAGGCAACGAAGAGGATTTGAAAGCAAGGCAGAATTGCAGGAAACAGATTTCAGGAGGTAGATTCGAATCGCCTTGAAAGCACATGAAAAGCGGCAAAACGTCGACAATGATGCCCTTGGCCAAAAAGGGCGTATGCGTTTTTCCCTGAATATATTCAGGAAAAAACGCATACGCGCTTTTTGGCCAACCAAGCCACCTGGAAAGTTCAATCAGCGCTAAAAAGTAGTTTCACTTCCCATCGGTCAAAAGGGCCATGCTGAAAAAAGTGTAAAAACCAGAAATGCAGGATAGGCCATGGAGAAATGGGAGCCTTGCTACGCTGATGGGCGGGTTGCAAATTGCCAACAGCCACTCTGGAGAAGTGTACGGTGTGTCCTGAAACATCTAAAAAACACAGCTTAGAGAGCATTGGGCACTTCTGCTCATGGGCGTATAAATTGGGAAAACTAAAAATCAGCAAGACACACGCACCCCAAAGTTTAGGGCTGCTCTGTTGACAAGAACCTCCACCTCATTACACCTTAAATATCCCAGGAAAGAGAAAAATGGATAAAGAATTTCTGGTCCTTATGTACAATGGACTATCACTCAGCCGTGAAATCAATGTCATAAGGCTAGTAGCAGCATGATGAGTGGATTTAAGTACGACGATTCTAAGAGAAATAAGTCACACAGAAACAGACACATATCATAAGATATCACTTATAGAGGGAATGTAAAAACCGCTACAGTTGAACTGAATTACAAAACAGAACAGAGTTACACGTTTAGAAAAAACACTATGGCTGCTTCACGGAAAAGGAGAGGTGGGGTGATGCATAAAACAAGGGTTTCACATTAGCTCACATACCGTTCCATAAACCCACTATATAATAGAAAAGACCTACTCCTTCCTCAGTGAACTGGACTCAACACCTCCTATTCACCGCACAAAACTATATCTGACTAGTAAGAATCTGAAAACCTATGTATGATTATCTCTCTGTAAGTGAGTCAAGTGGGTGTAAAGCGGCATAAACACAGCAGTGAAAAGCAGCTAAACCCCATTATAAAAATAAATTACTTTTCAAAACCCATGAAACAAGACAGTGAAAGAGAGAGAAATTCTTACAAAATTCGGACAGGGGTTGTGCGGCAACCTGGATTGACCATACCTAGACACACAGCTAGATGAGACATAAGGGTGGACACCCTTGGGGCTGAGAGGTTTGGTTAGGTTGGGTGAGCAAACGTAGACCCTTTAAAGTAATACTGCGTGATACCCATCCCATGGGTTCCAAAACACCAGGTTCAAGGGCATCTTCCTACATCGAAAACATGCATGAGAAACGCAGAAGATGGTACCCCTTGTGATCGGGAAAGGTTTCTAAAACGCACATCATTTCTCATCTCCTTGTGCTCGGGTTCGCCATTCCAGCCGCTTTACTAGCAATCTCCCTACTTGGAGAACCAGCACCTTTAACCTCCTGTTCCGTACAGGTTGCAATTTGTCCTGAGGATGAACGGGAAGAGGGGAACCAATGAGAGACAAGCTCTAGGTGTTGGGACAGGCACAGGTCACTCGATTTTCCCATCAGGAAGAAGAGATAACCACAGGCTGAGCCTGCCCCCCGTAACCAGAATAGGGCCTGAAGCAATCGTGCGCTTTTGCGGCCAGCTCCCACAAAAGCGAGTTGAAAAATGGAGCTCAGGGGCACTGCAATTCACAAACCTGCAGAGTTATAAATGATAACTCTCATCCACAAATATATTGAGGGAAGGCAACGAAGAGGATTTGAAAGCAAGGCAGAATTGCAGGAAACATATTTCAGGAGGTAGATTCGAATCGCCTTGAAAGCACATGAAAAGCGTAAAAAGGTCGACAATGATGCCCTTGGCCAAAAAGGGCGTATGCGTTTTTTCCTGAATATATTCAGGAAAAAACGCATACGCCCTTTTTGGCCAACCAAGCAACCTGGAAAGGCAAGTCAGCGCTACAAAGAAGTCTCGCTTCCCATCGGTCAAAAGGGCCATGCTGAAAAAAGTGTAAAAACCAGAAATGCAGGGCAGCCCAAGGAGAAATGGAAGTCTTGCTACGCTGATGGGAGGGTTGCAAATTGCCAACAGCCACTCTGGAGAAGTGTACAGTGTGTCCTGAAACATCTAAAAAAGACAGATTCGAGAGCATTGGGCACTTCTGCTCATGGGTGTATAAATTGGGATTACTAAAAATCAGCAAGATACAGGCCCCCCTAAGTTTTGGGCTGCTCTGTTGACAAGAACCTCCACTTCTTTACACCTTAAATATCCCAGGAAAGAGAAAAATGGATAAAGAATTTCTGGTCCTTATGTACAATGGACTATCACTCAGCCGTGAAATCAATGTCATAAGGCTAGTAGCAGCATGATGAGTGGATTTAAGTACGACGATTCTAAGAGAAATAAGTCACACAGAAAAAGACACATATCATAAGATATCACTTATAGAGGGAATGTAAAAACCGCTACAGTTGAACTGAATTACAAAACAGAACAGAGTTACACTTTTACAAAAAACACTATGGCTGCTTCACGGAAAAGGAGAGGTGGGGTGATGCATAAAACAAGGGTTTCACATTAGCTCACATACCGTTCCATAAACCCACTATATAATAGAAAAGACCTACTCCTTCCTCAGTGAACTGGACTCAACACCTCCTATTCACCGCACAAAACTATATCTGACTAGTAAGAATCTTAAAACCTATGTATGATTATCTCTCTGTAAGTGAGTCAAGTGGGTGTAAAGAGGCATAAACACAGCAGTGAAAAGCAGCCAAACCCCATTATAAAAATAAATTACTTTTCAAAACCCATGAAACAAGACAGTGAAAGAGAGAGAAATTCTTACAAAATTCGGTCAGGGGTTGTGCGGCAACCTGGATTGACCATACCTAGACACACAGCTAGATGAGACATAAGGGTGGACACCCTTGGGGCTGAGAGGTTTGGTTAGGTTGGGTTAGCAAACGTAGACCCTTTAAAGTAATACTGCGTGGTACCAATCCCATGGGTTCCAAAACTCCAGGTTCAAGGGCATCTTCCTACATCGAAAACATGCATGAGAAACGCAGAAGATGGTACCCTGTGTGATCGGGAAAGGTTTCTAAAACGCACCTCATTTCTCATCTCCTTGTGCTCGGGTTCGCCATTCCAGCCGCTTTACTAGCAATCTCCCTACTTGGAGAATCAGCACCTTTAACCTCCTGTTCCGTACAGGTTGCAATTTGTCCTGAGGATGAACGGGAAGAGGGGAACCAATGAGAGACAAGCTCTAGGTGTTGGGACAGGCACAGGTCACTCTATTTTCCCATCAGGAAGAAGAGATAACCACAGGCTGAGCCTGCCCCCCGTAACCAGAATAGGGCCTGAAGCAATCGTGCGCTTTTGCGGCCAGCTCCCACAAAAGCGAGTTGAAAAATGGAGCTCAGGGGCACTGCAATTCACAAACCTGCAGAGTTATAAATGATAACTCTCAGTCACAAATATATTGAGGGAAGGCAACGAAGAGGATTTGAAAGCAAGGCAGAATTGCAGGAAACATATTTCAGGAGGTAGATTCGAATCGCCTTGAAAGCACATGAAAAGCGTAAAAAGGTCGACAATGATGCCCTTGGCCAAAAAGGGCGTATGCGTTTTTTCCTGAATATATTCAGGAAAAAACACATACGCCCTTTTTGGCCAACCAAGCAACATGGAAAGGCAAGTCAGCGCTAAAAAGAAGGCTCGCTTCCCATCGGTCAAAAGGGCCATGCTGAAAAAAGTGTAAAAACCAGAAATGCAGAACAGGCCATGGAGAAATGGGAGCCTTGCTACGCTGATGGGAGGTTTGCCAATTGCCAACAGCCACTCTGGAGAAGTGTACGGTGTGTCCTGAAACATCTAAAAAACACAGCTTAGAGAGCTTTGGGCACTTCTGCTCATGGGCGTATAAATTGGGAAAACTAAAAATCAGCAAGACACAGGCACCCCAAAGTTTAGGGCTGCTCTGTTGACAAGAACCTCCACCTCATTACACCTTAAATATCCCAGGAAAGAGAAAAATGGATAAAGAATTTCTGGTCCTTATGTACAATGGACTATCACTCAGCCGTGAAATCAATGTCATAAGGCTAGTAGCAGCATGATGAGTGGATTTAGGTACGACGATTCTAAGTGAAATAAATCACACAGAAAAAGACACTTATCATAAGATATCACTTATAGAGGGAATGTAAAAACCGCTACACTTGAACTGAATTGAAAAACAGAACAGAGTCCCACGTTTAGAAAACACACTATGGCTGCTTTACGGGAAAGGTGAGGTGGGGTGATGCATAAAACAAGGGTTTCAAATTAGCTCACATACCGTTCCATAACCCAATATGTAATAGACAAGACCTACTCCTTCCTCAGTGAACTGGACTCAACACCTCCTATTCACCGCACAAGAATATATCTGACTAGTAAGAATCTTAAAACCTATGTATGATTATCTCTCTGTAAGTGAGTCAAGTGGGTGTAAAGCGGCATAAACACAGCAGTGAATAGCAGCTAAACCCCATTATAAAAATAAATTACTTTTCAAAACCCATGAAACAAGACAGTGAAAGAGAGAGAAATTCTTACAAAATTCGGTCAGGGGTTGTGCGGCAACCTGGATTGACCATACCTAGACACACAGCTAGATGAGACATAAGGGTGGACACCCTTGGGGCTGAGAGGTTTGGTTAGGTTGGGTGAGCAAACGTAGACCCTTTAAAGTAATACTGCGTGGTACCCATCCCATGGGTTCCAAAACTCCAGGTTCAAGGACATCTTCCTACATCGAAAACATGCATGAGAAACGCAGAAGATGGTACCCCGTGTGATCGGGAAAGGTTTCTAAAACGCACCTCATTTCTCATCTCCTTGTGCTCGGGTTCGCCATTCCAGCCGCTTTACTAGCAATCTCCCTACTTGGAGAATCAGCACCTTTAACCTCCTGTTCCGTACAGGTTGCAATTTGTCCTGAGGATGAACGGGAAGAGGGGAACCAATGAGAGACAAGCTCTAGGTGTTGGGACAGGCACAGGTCACTCTATTTTCCCATCAGGAAGAAGAGATAACCACAGGCTCAGCCTGCCCCCCGGAACCAGAATAGGGCCTGAAGCAATCGTGTGCTTTTCCGGCCAGCTCCCACAAAAGCGAGTTGAAAATTGGAGCTGAGGGACACTGCAATTCACAAACCTGCAGAGTTATAAATGATAACTCTCATCCACAAATATATTGAGGGAAGGCAACGAAGAGGATTTGAAAGCAAGGCAGAATTGCAGGAAACATATTTCAGGAGGTAGATTCGAATCGCCTTGAAAGCACATGAAAAGCGTAAAAAGGTCGACAATGATGCCCTTGGCCAAAAAGGGCGTATGCGTTTTTTCCTGAATATATTCAGGAAAAAACGCATACGCCCTTTTTGGCCAACCAAGCAACCTGGAAAGGCAAGTCAGCGCTACAAAGAAGTCTCGCTTCCCATCGGTCAAAAGGGCCATGCTGAAAAAAGTGTAAAAACCAGAAATGCAGGACAGGCCATGGAGAAATGGGAGCCTTGCTATGCTGATGGGCGGGTTGCAAATTGCCAACAGCCACTCTGGAGAAGTGTACGGTGTGTCCTGAAACATCTAAAAAACACAGCTTAGAGAGCATTGGGCACTTCTGCTCATGGGCGTATAAATTGGGAAAACTAAAAATCAGCAAGACACAGGCACCCCAAAGTTTAGGGCTGCTCTGTTGACAAGAACCTCCACCTCATTACACCTTAAATATCCCAGGAAAGAGAAAAATGGATAAAGAATTTCTGGTCCTTATGTACAATGGACTATCACTCAGCCGTGAAATCAATGTCATAAGGCTAGTAGCAGCATGATGAGTGGATTTAGGTACGACGATTCTAAGTGAAATAAATCACACAGAAAAAGACACTTATCATAAGATATCACTTATAGAGGGAATGTAAAAACCGCTACACTTGAACTGAATTGAAAAACAGAACAGAGTCCCACGTTTAGAAAACACACTATGGCTGCTTTACGGGAAAGGTGAGGTGGGGTGATGCATAAAACAAGGGTTTCAAATTAGCTCACATACCGTTCCATAACCCAATATGTAATAGACAAGACCTACTCCTTCCTCAGTGAACTGGACTCAACACCTCCTATTCACCGCACAAGAATATATCTGACTAGTAAGAATCTTAAAACCTATGTATGATTATCTCTCTGTAAGTGAGTCAAGTGGGTGTAAAGAGGCATAAACACAGCAGTGAAAAGCAGCTAAACCCCATTATAAAAATAAATTACTTTTCAAAACCCATGAAACAAGACAGTGAAAGAGAGAGAAATTCTTACAAAATTCGGTCAGGGGTTGTGCGGCAACCTGGATTGACCATACCTAGACACACAGCTAGATGAGACATAAGGGTGGACACCCTTGGGGCTGAGAGGTTTGGTTAGGTTGGGTGAGCAAACGTAGACCCTTTAAAGTAATACTGCGTGGTACCCATCCCATGGGTTCCAAAACTCCAGGTTCAAGGACATCTTCCTACATCGAAAACATGCATGAGAAACGCAGAAGATGGTACCCCGTGTGATCGGGAAAGGTTTCTAAAACGCACCTCATTTCTCATCTCCTTGTGCTCGGGTTCGCCATTCCAGCCGCTTTACTAGCAATCTCCCTACTTGGAGAATCAGCACCTTTAACCTCCTGTTCCGTACAGGTTGCAATTTGTCCTGAGGATGAACGGGAAGAGGGGAACCAATGAGAGACAAGCTCTAGGTGTTGGGACAGGCACAGGTCACTCTATTTTCCCATCAGGAAGAAGAGATAACCACAGGCTCAGCCTGCCCCCCGGAACCAGAATAGGGCCTGAAGCAATCGTGTGCTTTTCCGGCCAGCTCCCACAAAAGCGAGTTGAAAATTGGAGCTGAGGGACACTGCAATTCACAAACCTGCAGAGTTATAAATGATAACTCTCATCCACAAATATATTGAGGGAAGGCAACGAAGAGGATTTGAAAGCAAGGCAGAATTGCAGGAAACATATTTCAGGAGGTAGATTCGAATCGCCTTGAAAGCACATGAAAAGCGTAAAAAGGTCGACAATGATGCCCTTGGCCAAAAAGGGCGTATGCGTTTTTTCCTGAATATATTCAGGAAAAAACGCATACGCCCTTTTTGGCCAACCAAGCAACCTGGAAAGGCAAGTCAGCGCTACAAAGAAGTCTCGCTTCCCATCGGTCAAAAGGGCCATGCTGAAAAAAGTGTAAAAACCAGAAATGCAGGACAGGCCATGGAGAAATGGGAGCCTTGCTATGCTGATGGGCGGGTTGCAAATTGCCAACAGCCACTCTGGAGAAGTGTACGGTGTGTCCTGAAACATCTAAAAAACACAGCTTAGAGAGCATTGGGCACTTCTGCTCATGGGCGTATAAATTGGGAAAACTAAAAATCAGCAAGACACAGGCACCCCAAAGTTCAGGGCTGCTGTGTTGACAAGAACCTCCACCTCATTACACCTTAAATATCCCAGGAAAGAGAAAAATGGATAAAGAATTTCTGGTCCTTATGTACAATGGACTATCACTCAGCCGTGAAATCAATGTCATAAGGCTAGTAGCAGCATGATGAGTGGATTTAGGTACGACGATTCTAAGTGAAATAAGTCACACAGAAAAAGACACTTATCATAAGATATCACTTATAGAGGGAATGTAAAAACCGCTACACTTGAACAGAATTACAAAACAGAACAGAGTCACACGTTTAGAAAACACACTATGGCTGCTTCTCGGGAAAGGTGAGGTGGGGTGATGCATAAAACAAGGGTTTCAAATTAGCTCACATACCTTTCCATAACCCAATATGTAATAGACAAGACCTACTCCTTCCTCAGTGAACTGGACTCAACACCTCCTATTCACCGCACAAGAATATATCTGACTAGTAAGAATCTTAAAACCTATGTATGATTATCTCTCTGTAAGTGAGTCAAGTGGGTGTAAAGAGGCATAAACACAGCAGTGAAAAGCAGCTAAACCCCATTATAAAAATAAATTACTTTTCAAAACCCATGAAACAAGACAGTGAAAGAGAGAGAAATTCTTACAAAATTCGGTCAGGGGTTGTGCGGCAACCTGGATTGACCATACCTAGACACACAGCTAGATGAGACATAAGGGTGGACACCCTTGGGGCTGAGAGGTTTGGTTAGGTTGGGTGAGCAAACGTAGACCCTTTAATGTAATACTGCGTGGTACCCATCCCATGGGTTCCAAAACTCCAGGTTCAAGGACATCTTCCTACATCGAAAACATGCATGAGAAACGCAGAAGATGGTACCCCGTGTGATCGGGAAAGGTTTCTAAAACGCACCTCATTTCTCATCTCCTTGTGCTCGGGTTCGCCATTCCAGCCGCTTTACTAGCAATCTCCCTACTTGGAGAATCAGCACCTTTAACCTCCTGTTCCGTACAGGTTGCAATTTGTCCTGAGGATGAACGGGAAGAGGGGAACCAATGAGAGACAAGCTCTAGGTGTTGGGACAGACACAGGTCACTCTATTTTCCCATCAGGAAGAAGAAATAACCACAGGCTCAGCCTGCCCCCCGGAACCAGAATAGGGCCTGAAGCAATCGTGCGCTTTTCCGGCCAGCTCCCACAAAAGCGAGTTGAAAATTGGAGCTGAGGGACACTGCAATTCACAAACCTGCAGAGTTATAAATGATAACTCTCATCCACAAATATATTGAGGGAAGGCAACGAAGAGGATTTGAAAGCAAGGCAGAATTGCAGGAAACATATTTCAGGAGGTAGATTCGAATCGCCTTGAAAGCACATGAAAAGCGTAAAAAGGTCGACAATGATGCCCTTGGCCAAAAAGGGCGTATGCGTTTTTTCCTGAATATATTCAGGAAAAAACGCATACGCCCTTTTTGGCCAACCAAGCAACCTGGAAAGGCAAGTCAGCGCTACAAAGAAGTCTCGCTTCCCATCGGTCAAAAGGGCCATGCTGAAAAAAGTGTAAAAACCAGAAATGCAGGACAGGCCATGGAGAAATGGGAGCCTTGCTATGCTGATGGGCGGGTTGCAAATTGCCAACAGCCACTCTGGAGAAGTGTACGGTGTGTCCTGAAACATCTAAAAAACACAGCTTAGAGAGCATTGGGCACTTCTGCTCATGGGCGTATAAATTGGGAAAACTAAAAATCAGCAAGACACAGGCACCCCAAAGTTTAGGGCTGCTCTGTTGACAAGAACCTCCACCTCATTACACCTTAAATATCCCAGGAAAGAGAAAAATGGATAAAGAATTTCTGGTCCTTATGTACAATGGACTATCACTCAGCCGTGAAATCAATGTCATAAGGCTAGTAGCAGCATGATGAGTGGATTTAGGTACGACGATTCTAAGTGAAATAAGTCACACAGAAAAAGACACTTATCATAAGATATCACTTATAGAGGGAATGTAAAAACCGCTACACTTGAACAGAATTACAAAACAGAACAGAGTCACACGTTTAGAAAACACACTATGGCTGCTTCTCGGGAAAGGTGAGGTGGGGTGATGCATAAAACAAGGGTTTCAAATTAGCTCACATACCGTTCCATAACCCAATATGTAATAGACAAGACCTACTCCTTCCTCAGTGAACTGGACTCAACACCTCCTATTCACCGCACAAGAATATATCTGACTAGTAAGAATCTTAAAACCTATGTATGATTATCTCTCTGTAAGTGAGTCAAGTGGGTGTAAAGCAGCATAAACACAGCAGTGAAAAGCAGCCAAACCCCATTATAAAAATAAATTACTTTTCAAAACCCATGAAACAAAGACAGTGAAAGAGAGAGAAATTCTTACAAAATTCGGTCAGGGGTTGTGATGCAACCTGGATTGACCATACCTAGACACACAGTTGGTGAGACATAAGGGTGGACACCCTTGGGGCTGAGAGGTTTGGTTGGGTTGGGTGAACAAACGTAGACCCTTTAAAGTAATACTGCGTGGTACCCATCCCATGGGTCCCAAAACTCCAGGTTCAAGGGCATCTTCCTACATCGAAAACATGCATGAGAAACGCAGAAGATGGTACCCCGTGTGATCGGGAAAGGTTTCTAAAACGCACCTCATTTCTCATCTCCTTGTGCTCTGGTTCGCCATTCCAGGCGCTTTACTAGCAATCTCCCTACTTGGAGAATCAGCACCTTTAACCTCCTGTTCCGTACAGGTTGCACTTTGTCCTGAGGATGAACGGGAAGAGGGGAACCAATGAGAGACAAGCTCTAGGTGTTGGGACAGGCACAGGTCACTCTATTTTCCCATCAGGAAGAAGAGATAACCACAGGCTGAGCCTGCCCCCCGTAACCAGAATAGGGCCTGAAGCAATCGTGCGCTTTTGCGGCCAGCTCCCACAAAAGCGAGTTGAAAAATGGAGCTCAGGGGCACTGCAATTCACAAACCTGCAGAGTTATAAATGATAACTCTCAGTCACAAATATATTGAGGGAAGGCAACGAAGAGGATTTGAAAGCAAGGCAGAATTGCAGGAAACATATTTCAGGAGGTAGATTCGAATCGCCTTGAAAGCACATGAAAAGCGTAAAAAGGTCGACAATGATGCCCTTGGCCAAAAAGGGCGTATGCGTTTTTTCCTGAATATATTCAGGAAAAAACGCATACGCCCTTTTTGGCCAACCAAGCAACCTGGAAAGGCAAGTCAGCGCTACAAAGAAGTCTCGCTTCCCATCGGTCAAAAGGGCCATGCTGAAAAAAGTGTAAAAACCAGAAATGCAGGACAGGCCATGGAGAAATGGGAGCCTTGCTATGCTGATGGGCGGGTTGCAAATTGCCAACAGCCACTCTGGAGAAGTGTACGGTGTGTCCTGAAACATCTAAAAAACACAGCTTAGAGAGCATTGGGCACTTCTGCTCATGGGCGTATAAATTGGGAAAACTAAAAATCAGCAAGACACAGGCACCCCAAAGTTTAGGGCTGCTGTGTTGACAATAACCTCCACCTCATTACACCTTAAATATCCCAGGAAAGAGAAAAATGCATAAAGAATTTCTGGTCCTTATGTACAATGGACTATCACTCAGCCGTGAAATCAATGTCATAAGGCTAGTAGCAGCATGATGAGTGGATTTAGGTACGACGATTCTAAGTGAAATAAGTCACACAGAAAAAGACACTTATCATAAGATATCACTTATAGAGGGAATGTAAAAACCGCTACACTTGAACAGAATTACAAAACAGAACAGAGTCACACGTTTAGAAAACACACTATGGCTGCTTCTCGGGAAAGGTGAGGTGGGGTGATGCATAAAACAAGGGTTTCAAATTAGCTCACATACCGTTCCATAACCCAATATGTAATAGACAAGACCTACTCCTTCCTCAGTGAACTGGACTCAACACCTCCTATTCACCGCACAAGAATATATCTGACTAGTAAGAATCTTAAAACCTATGTATGATTATCTCTCTGTAAGTGAGTCAAGTGGGTGTAAAGCAGCATAAACACAGCAGTGAAAAGCAGCTAAACCCCATTATAAAAATAAATTACTTTTCAAAACCCATGAAACAAAGACAGTGAAAGAGAGAGAAATTCTTAAAAATTCGGTCAGGGGTTGTGATGCAACCTGGATTGACCATACCTAGACACACAGTTGGTGAGACATAAGGGTGGACACCCTTGGGGCTGAGAGGTTTGGTTAGGTTGGGTGAGCAAACGTAGACCCTTTAAAGTAATACTGCGTGGTACCCATCCCATGGGTTCCAAAACTCCAGGTTCAAGGGCATCTTCCTACATCGAAAACATGCATGAGAAACGCAGAAGATGGTACCCCGTGTGATCGGGAAAGGTTTCTAAAACGCACCTCATTTCTCATCTCCTTGTGCTCGGGTTCGCCATTCCAGCCGCTTTACTAGCAATCTCCCTACTTGGAGAATCAGCACCTTTAACCTCCTGTTCTGTACAGGTTGCAATTTGTCCTGAGGATGAACGGGAAGATGGGAACCAATGAGAGACAAGCTCTAGGTGTTGGGACAGGCACAGGTCACTCTATTTTCCCATCAGGAAGAAGAGATAACCACAGGCTCAGCCTGCCCCCCGGAACCAGAATAGGGCCTGAAGCAATCGTGCGCTTTTGCGGCCAGCTCCCACAAAAGCGAGTTGAAAAATGGAGCTCAGGGGCACTGCAATTCACAAACTTGCAGAGTTATAAATGACAACTCTCATCCACAAATATATTGAGGGAAGGCAACGAAGAGGATTTGAAAGCAAGGCAGAATTGCAGGAAACAGATTTCAGGAGGTAGATTCGAATCGCCTTGAAAGCACATGAAAAGCGTAAAAAGGTCGACAATGATGCCCTTGGCCAAAAAGGGCGTATGCGTTTTTTCCTGAATATATTCAGGAAAAAACGCATACGCCCTTTTTGGCCAACCAAGCCACCTGGAAAGGCAAGTCAGCGCTACAAAGAAGTCTCGCTTCCCATCGGTCAAAAGGGCCATGCTGAAAAAAGTGTAAAAACCAGAAATGCAGGACAGGCCATGGAGAAATGGGAGCCTTGCTATGCTGATGGGCGGGTTGCAAATTGCCAACAGCCACTCTGGAGAAGTGTACGGTGTGTCATGAAACATCTAAAAAACACAGCTTAGAGAGCATTGGGCACTTCTGCTCATGGGCGTATAAATTGGGAAAACTAAAAATCAGCAATCACAGGCACCCCAAAGTTTAGGGCTGCTGTGTTGACAATAACCTCCACCTCATTACACCTTAAATATCCCAGGAAAGAGAAAAATGCATAAAGAATTTCTGGTCCTTATGTACAATGGACTATCACTCAGCCGTGAAATCAATGTCATAAGGCTAGTAGCAGCATGATGAGTGGATTTAGGTACGACGATTCTAAGTGAAATAAGTCACACAGAAAAAGACACGTATCATAAGATATCACTTATAGAGGGAATGTAAAAACCGCTACACTTGAACAGAATTACAAAACAGAACAGAGTCACACGTTTAGAAAACACACTATGGCTGCTTCTCGGGAAAGGTGAGGTGGGGTGATGCATAAAACAAGGGTTTCAAATTAGCTCACATACCGTTCCATAACCCAATATGTAATAGACAAGACCTACTCCTTCCTCAGTGAACTGGACTCAACACCTCCTATTCACCGCACAAGAATATATCTGACTAGTAAGAATCTTAAAACCTACGTATGATTATCTCTCTGTAAGTGAGTCAAGTGGGTGTAAAGCAGCATAAACACAGCAGTGAAAAGCAGATAAACCCCACTATAAAAATAAATTACTTTTCAAAACCCATGAAACAAAGACAGTGAAAGAGAGAGAAATTCTTAAAAATTCGGTCAGGGGTTGTGATGCAACCTGGATTGACCATACCTAGACACACAGTTGGTGAGACATAAGGGTGGACATCCTTGGGGCTGAGAGGTTTGGTTAGGTTGGGTGAGCAAACGTAGACCCTTTAAAGTAATACTCCGTGGTACCCATCCCATGGGTTCCAAAACTCCAGGTTCAAGGGCATCTTCCTACATCGAAAACATGCATGAGAATCCAAGAAGATGGTACACCGTGTGATCGGGAAAGGTTTCTAAAACGCACCTCATTTCTCATCTCCTTGTGCTCGGGTTCGCCATTCCAGCCGCTTTACTAGCAATCTCCCTACTTGGAGAATCAGCACCTTTAACCTCCTATTCCGTACAGGTTGCAATTTGTCCTGAGGATGAACGGGAAGAGGGGGAACCAATGAGAGACAAGCTCTAGGTGTTGGGACAGGCACAGGTCACTCTATTTTCTCATCAGGAAGGAGAGATAAGCACAGGCTCAGCCTACCCCCCGGAACCAGAACAGGGCCTGAAGCCATGCAGCGCTTTTGCGGCCAGCTCCCACAAAAGCGAGTTGAAAAATGGAGCTCAAGGGCACTGCAATTCACAAACCTGCAGAGTTATAAATGATAACTCTCATCCACAAATATATTGAGGGAAGGCAACGAAGAGGATTTGAAAGCAAGGCAGAATTGCAGGAAACAGATTTCAGGAGGTAGATTCGAATCGCCTTGAAAGCACATGAAAAGCGGCAAAACGTCGACAATGATGCCCTTGGCCAAAAAGGGCGTATGCGTTTTTCCCTGAATATATTCAGGAAAAAACGCATACGCCCTTTTTGGCCAACCAAGCCACCTGGAAAGGCAAATCAGCGCTAAAAAGAAGTCTCGCTTCCCATCGGTCAAAAGGGCCATGCTGAAAAAAGTGTAAAAACCAGAAATGCAGGACAGGCCATGGAGAAATGGGAGCCTTGCTACGCTGATGGGTGGGTTGCAAATTGCCAACAGCCACTCTGGAGATGTGTACAGTGTGTCCTGAATCATCTAAGAAACACAGCTTAGAGAGCATTGGGCACTTCTGCTCATGGGCGTATAAATTAGGAATACTAAAAATCAGCAAGACACAGGCACCCCAAAGTTTAGGGCTGCTCTGTTGATAAGAACCTCCACTTCATTACACCTTAAATATCCCAGGAAAGAGAAAAATGGATAAAGAATTTCTGGTCCTTATGTACAATGGACTATCACTCAGCCGTGAAATCAATGTCATAAGGCTAGTAGCAGCATGATGAGTGGATTTAAGTACGACGATTCTAAGAGAAATAAGTCACACAGAAAAAGACACATATCATAAGATATCACTTATAGAGGGAATGTAAAAACCGCTACAGTTGAACTGAATTACAAAACAGAACAGAGTTACACGTTTAGAAAAAACACTATGGCTGCTTCACGGAAAAGGAGAGGTGGGGTGATGCATAAAACAAGGGTTTCACATTAGCTCACATACCGTTCCATAAACTCACTATATAATAGAAAAGACCTACTCCTTCCTCAGTGAACTGGACTCAACACCTCCTATTCACCGCACAAAACTATATCTGAGTAGTAAGAATCTTAAAACCTATGTATGATTATCTCTCTGTAAGTGAGTCAAGTGGGTGTAAAGAGGCATAAACACAGCAGTGAAAAGCAGCCAAACCCCATTATAAAAATAAATTACTTTTCAAAACCCATGAAACAAGACAGTGAAAGAGAGAGAAATTCTTACAAAATTCGGTCAGGGGTTGTGCGGCAACCTGGATTGACCATACCTAGACACACAGCTAGATGAGACATAAGGGTGGACACCCTTGGGGCTGAGAGGTTTGGTTAGGTTCGGTTAGCAAACGTAGACCCTTTAAAGTAATACTGCGTGGTACCAATCCCATGGGTTCCAAAACTCCAGGTTCAAGGGCATCTTCCTACATCGAAAACATGCATGAGAAACGCAGAAGATGGTACCCTGTGTGATCGGGAAAGGTTTCTAAAACGCACCTCATTTCTCATCTCCTTGTGCTCGGGTTCGCCATTCCAGCCGCTTTACTAGCAATCTCCCTACTTGGAGAATCAGCACCTTTAACCTCCGGTTCCGTACAGGTTGCAATTTGTCCTGAGGATGAACGGGAAGAGGGGAACCAATGAGAGACAAGCTCTAGGTGTTGGGACAGGCACAGGTCACTCTATTTTCCCATCAGGAAGAAGAGATAACCACAGGCTGAGCCTGCCCCCCGGAACCAGAATAGGGCCTGAAGCAATCGTGCGCTTTTGCGGCCAGCTCCCACAAAAGCGAGTTGAAAAATGGAGCTCAGGGGCACTGCAATTCACAAACCTGCAGAGTTATAAATGATAACTCTCATCCACAAATATATTGAGGGAAGGCAACGAAGAGGATTTGAAAGCAAGGCAGAATTGCAGGAAACATATTTCAGGAGGTAGATTCGAATCGCCTTGAAAGCACATGAAAAGCGTAAAAAGGTCGACAATGATGCCCTTGGCCAAAAAGGGCGTATGCGTTTTTTCCTGAATATATTCAGGAAAAAACGCATACGCCCTTTTTGGCCAACCAAGCAACATGGAAAGGCAAGTCAGCGCTAAAAAGAAGGCTCGCTTCCCATCGGTCAAAAGGGCCATGCTGAAAAAAGTGTAAAAACCAGAAATGCAGAACAGGCCATGGAGAAATGGGAGCCTTGCTACGCTGATGGGAGGTTTGCAAATTGCCAACAGCCACTCTGGAGAAGTGTACGGTGTGTCCTGAAACATCTAAAAAACACAGCTTAGAGAGCTTTGGGCACTTCTGCTCATGGGCGTATAAATTGGGAAAATTAAAAATCAGCAAGACACAGGCACCCCAAAGTTTAGGGCTGCTCTGTTGACAAGAACCTCCACCTCATTACACCTTAAATATCCCAGGAAAGAGAAAAATGGATAAAGAATTTCTGGTCCTTATGTACAATGGACTATCACTCAGCCGTGAAATCAATGTCATAAGGCTAGTAGCAGCATGATGAGTGGATTTAGGTACGACGATTCTAAGTGAAATAAATCACACAGAAAAAGACACTTATCATAAGATATCACTTATAGAGGGAATGTAAAAACCGCTACACTTGAACTGAATTGAAAAACACAACAGAGTCCCACGTTTAGAAAACACACTATGGCTGCTTTACGGGAAAGGTGAGGTGGGGTGATGCATAAAACAAGGGTTTCAAATTAGCTCACATACCGTTCCATAACCCAATATGTAATAGACAAGACCTACTCCTTCCTCAGTGAACTGGACTCAACACCTCCTATTCACCGCACAAGAATATATCTGACTAGTAAGAATCTTAAAACCTATGTATGATTATCTCTCTGTAAGTGAGTCAAGTGGGTGTAAAGAGGCATAAACACAGCAGTGAAAAGCAGCTAAACCCCATTATAAAAATAAATTACTTTTCAAAACCCATGAAACAAGACAGTGAAAGAGAGAGAAATTCTTACAAAATTCGGTCAGGGGTTGTGCGGCAACCTGGATTGACCATACCTAGACACACAGCTAGATGAGACATAAGGGTGGACACCCTTGGGGCTGAGAGGTTTGGTTAGGTTGGGTGAGCAAACGTAGACCCTTTAAAGTAATACTGCGTGGTACCCATCCCATGGGTTCCAAAACTCCAGGTTCAAGGACATCTTCCTACATCGAAAACATGCATGAGAAACGCAGAAGATGGTACCCCGTGTGATCGGGAAAGGTTTCTAAAACGCACCTCATTTCTCATCTCCTTGTGCTCGGGTTCGCCATTCCAGCCGCTTTACTAGCAATCTCCCTACTTGGAGAATCAGCACCTTTAACCTCCTGTTCCGTACAGGTTGCAATTTGTCCTGAGGATGAACGGGAAGAGGGGAACCAATGAGAGACAAGCTCTAGGTGTTGGGACAGGCACAGGTCACTCTATTTTCCCATCAGGAAGAAGAGATAACCACAGGCTCAGCCTGCCCCCCGGAACCAGAATAGGGCCTGAAGCAATCGTGCGCTTTTCCGGCAAGCTCCCACAAAAGCGAGTTGAAAATTGGAGCTGAGGGACACTGCAATTCACAAACCTGCAGAGTTATAAATGATAACTCTCATCCACAAATATATTGAGGGAAGGCAACGAAGAGGATTTGAAAGCAAGGCAGAATTGCAGGAAACATATTTCAGGAGGTAGATTCGAATCGCCTTGAAAGCACATGAAAAGCGTAAAAAGGTCGACAATGATGCCCTTGGCCAAAAAGGGCGTATGCGTTTTTTCCTGAATATATTCAGGAAAAAACGCATACGCCCTTTTTGGCCAACCAAGCAACATGGAAAGGCAAGTCAGCGCTAAAAAGAAGGCTCGCTTCCCATCGGTCAAAAGGGCCATGCTGAAAAAAGTGTAAAAACCAGAAATGCAGAACAGGCCATGGAGAAATGGGAGCCTTGCTACGCTGATGGGAGGTTTGCAAATTGCCAACAGCCACTCTGGAGAAGTGTACGGTGTGTCCTGAAACATCTAAAAAACACAGCTTAGAGAGCTTTGGGCACTTCTGCTCATGGGCGTATAAATTGGGAAAATTAAAAATCAGCAAGACACAGGCACCCCAAAGTTTAGGGCTGCTCTGTTGACAAGAACCTCCACCTCATTACACCTTAAATATCCCAGGAAAGAGAAAAATGGATAAAGAATTTCTGGTCCTTATGTACAATGGACTATCACTCAGCCGTGAAATCAATGTCATAAGGCTAGTAGCAGCATGATGAGTGGATTTAGGTACGACGATTCTAAGTGAAATAAATCACACAGAAAAAGACACTTATCATAAGATATCACTTATAGAGGGAATGTAAAAACCGCTACACTTGAACTGAATTGAAAAACACAACAGAGTCCCACGTTTAGAAAACACACTATGGCTGCTTTACGGGAAAGGTGAGGTGGGGTGATGCATAAAACAAGGGTTTCAAATTAGCTCACATACCGTTCCATAACCCAATATGTAATAGACAAGACCTACTCCTTCCTCAGTGAACTGGACTCAACACCTCCTATTCACCGCACAAGAATATATCTGACTAGTAAGAATCTTAAAACCTATGTATGATTATCTCTCTGTAAGTGAGTCAAGTGGGTGTAAAGAGGCATAAACACAGCAGTGAAAAGCAGCTAAACCCTATTATAAAAATAAATTACTTTTCAAAACCCATGAAACAAGACAGTGAAAGAGAGAGAAATTCTTACAAAATTCGGTCAGGGGTTGTGCGGCAACCTGGATTGACCATACCTAGACACACAGCTAGATGAGACATAAGGGTGGACACCCTTGGGGCTGAGAGGTTTGGTTAGGTTGGGTGAGCAAACGTAGACCCTTTAAAGTAATACTGCGTGGTACCCATCCCATGGGTTCCAAAACTCCAGGTTCAAGGACATCTTCCTACATCGAAAACATGCATGAGAAACGCAGAAGATGGTACCCCGTGTGATCGGGAAAGGTTTCTAAAACGCACCTCATTTCTCATCTCCTTGTGCTCGGGTTCGCCATTCCAGCCGCTTTACTAGCAATCTCCCTACTTGGAGAATCAGCACCTTTAACCTCCTGTTCCGTACAGGTTGCAATTTGTCCTGAGGATGAACGGGAAGAGGGGAACCAATGAGAGACAAGCTCTAGGTGTTGGGACAGGCACAGGTCACTCTATTTTCCCATCAGGAAGAAGAGATAACCACAGGCTCAGCCTGCCCCCCGGAACCAGAATAGGGCCTGAAGCAATCGTGTGCTTTTCCGGCCAGCTCCCACAAAAGCGAGTTGAAAATTGGAGCTGAGGGACACTGCAATTCACAAACCTGCAGAGTTATAAATGATAACTCTCATCCACAAATATATTGAGGGAAGGCAACGAAGAGGATTTGAAAGCAAGGCAGAATTGCAGGAAACATATTTCAGGAGGTAGATTCGAATCGCCTTGAAAGCACATGAAAAGCGTAAAAAGGTCGACAATGATGCCCTTGGCCAAAAAGGGCGTATGCGTTTTTTCCTGAATATATTCAGGAAAAAACGCATACGCCCTTTTTGGCCAACCAAGCAACCTGGAAAGGCAAGTCAGCGCTACAAAGAAGTCTCGCTTCCCATCGGTCAAAAGGGCCATGCTGAAAAAAGTGTAAAAACCAGAAATGCAGGACAGGCCATGGAGAAATGGGAGCCTTGCTATGCTGATGGGCGGGTTGCAAATTGCCAACAGCCACTCTGGAGAAGTGTACGGTGTGTCCTGAAACATCTAAAAAACACAGCTTAGAGAGCATTGGGCACTTCTGCTCATGGGCGTATAAATTGGGAAAACTAAAAATCAGCAAGACACAGGCACCCCAAAGTTCAGGGCTGCTGTGTTGACAAGAACCTCCACCTCATTACACCTTAAATATCCCAGGAAAGAGAAAAATGCATAAAGAATTTCTGGTCCTTATGTACAATGGACTATCACTCAGCCGTGAAATCAATGTCATAAGGCTAGTAGCAGCATGATGAGTGGATTTAGGTACGACGATTCTAAGTGAAATAAGTCACACAGAAAAAGACACTTATCATAAGATATCACTTATAGAGGGAATGTAAAAACCGCTACACTTGAACAGAATTACAAAACAGAACAGAGTCACACGTTTAGAAAACACACTATGGCTGCTTCTCGGGAAAGGTGAGGTGGGGTGATGCATAAAACAAGGGTTTCAAATTAGCTCACATACCGTTCCATAACCCAATATGTAATAGACAAGACCTACTCCTTCCTCAGTGAACTGGACTCAACACCTCCTATTCACCGCACAAGAATATATCTGACTAGTAAGAATCTTAAAACCTATGTATGATTATCTCTCTGTAAGTGAGTCAAGTGGGTGTAAAGCAGCATAAACACAGCAGTGAAAAGCAGCCAAACCCCATTATAAAAATAAATTACTTTTCAAAACCCATGAAACAAAGACAGTGAAAGAGAGAGAAATTCTTACAAAATTCGGTCAGGGGTTGTGATGCAACCTGGATTGACCATACCTAGACACACAGTTGGTGAGACATAAGGGTGGACACCCTTGGGGCTGAGAGGTTTGGTTGGGTTGGGTGAACAAACGTAGACCCTTTAAAGTAATACTGCGTGGTACCCATCCCATGGGTCCCAAAACTCCAGGTTCAAGGGCATCTTCCTACATCGAAAACATGCATGAGAAACGCAGAAGATGGTACCCCGTGTGATCGGGAAAGGTTTCTAAAACGCACCTCATTTCTCATCTCCTTGTGCTCTGGTTCGCCATTCCAGCCGCTTTACTAGCAATCTCCCTACTTGGAGAATCAGCACCTTTAACCTCCTGTTCCGTACAGGTTGCAATTTCTCCTGAGGATGAACGGGAAGAGGGGAACCAATGAGAGACAAGCTCTAGGTGTTGGGACAGGCACAGGTCACTCTATTTTCCCATCAGGAAGAAGAGATAACCACAGGCTCAGCCTGCCCCCCGGAACCAGAATAGGGCCTGAAGCAATCGTGTGCTTTTCCGGCCAGCTCCCACAAAAGCGAGTTGAAAATTGGAGCTGAGGGACACTGCAATTCACAAACCTGCAGAGTTATAAATGATAACTCTCATCCACAAATATATTGAGGGAAGGCAACGAAGAGGATTTGAAAGCAAGGCAGAATTGCAGGAAACAGATTTCAGGAGGTAGATTCGAATCGCCTTGAAAGCACATGAAAAGCGTAAAAAGGTCGACAATGATGCCCTTGGCCAAAAAGGGCGTATGCGTTTTTTCCTGAATATATTCAGGAAAAAACGCATACGCCCTTTTTGGCCAACCAAGCAACCTGGAAAGGCAAGTCAGCGCTACAAAGAAGTCTCGCTTCCCATCGGTCAAAAGGGCCATGCTGAAAAAAGTGTAAAAACCAGAAATGTAGGACAGGCCATGGAGAAATGGGAGCCTTGCTATGCTGATGGGCGGGTTGCAAATTGCCAACAGCCACTCTGGAGAAGTGTACGGTGTGTCCTGAAACATCTAAAAAACACAGCTTAGAGAGCATTGGGCACTTCTGCTCATGGGCGTATAAATTGGGAAAACTAAAAATCAGCAAGACACAGGCACCCCAAAGTTCAGGGCTGCTGTGTTGACAAGAACCTCCACCTCATTACACCTTAAATATCCCAGGAAAGAGAAAAATGCATGAAGAATTTCTGGTCCTTATGTACAATGGACTATCACTCAGCCGTGAAATCAATGTCATAAGGCTAGTAGCAGCATGATGAGTGGATTTAGGTACGACGATTCTAAGTGAAATAAGTCACACAGAAAAAGACACTTATCATAAGATATCACTTATAGAGGGAATGTAAAAACCGCTACACTTGAACAGAATTACAAAACAGAACAGAGTCACACGTTTAGAAAACACACTATGGCTGCTTCTCGGGAAAGGTGAGGTGGGGTGATGCATAAAACAAGGGTTTCAAATTAGCTCACATACCGTTCCATAACCCAATATGTAATAGACAAGACCTACTCCTTCCTCAGTGAACTGGACTCAACACCTCCTATTCACCGCACAAGAATATATCTGACTAGTAAGAATCTTAAAACCTATGTATGATTATCTCTCTGTAAGTGAGTCAAGTGGGTGTAAAGAGGCATAAACACAGCAGTGAAAAGCAGCTAAACCCCATTATAAAAATAAATTACTTTTCAAAACCCATGAAACAAGACAGTGAAAGAGAGAGAAATTCTTACAAAATTCGGTCAGGGGTTGTGCGGCAACCTGGATTGACCATACCTAGACACACAGCTAGATGAGACATAAGGGTGGACACCCTTGGGGCTGAGAGGTTTGGTTAGGTTGGGTGAGCAAACGTAGACCCTTTAAAGTAATACTGCGTGGTACCCATCCCATGGGTTCCAAAACTCCAGGTTCAAGGACATCTTCCTACATCGAAAACATGCATGAGAAACGCAGAAGATGGTACCCCGTGTGATCGGGAAAGGTTTCTAAAACGCACCTCATTTCTCATCTCCTTGTGCTCGGGTTCGCCATTCCAGCCGCTTTACTAGCAATCTCCCTACTTGGAGAATCAGCACCTTTAACCTCCTGTTCCGTACAGGTTGCAATTTGTCCTGAGGATGAACGGGAAGAGGGGAACCAATGAGAGACAAGCTCTAGGTGTTGGGACAGGCACAGGTCACTCTATTTTCCCATCAGGAAGAAGAGATAACCACAGGCTCAGCCTGCCCCCCGGAACCAGAATAGGGCCTGAAGCAATCGTGCGCTTTTCCGGCCAGCTCCCACAAAAGCGAGTTGAAAATTGGAGCTGAGGGACACTGCAATTCACAAACCTGCAGAGTTATAAATGATAACTCTCATCCACAAATATATTGAGGGAAGGCAACGAAGAGGATTTGAAAGCAAGGCAGAATTGCAGGAAACATATTTCAGGAGGTAGATTCGAATCGCCTTGAAAGCACATGAAAAGCGTAAAAAGGTCGACAATGATGCCCTTGGCCAAAAAGGGCGTATGCGTTTTTTCCTGAATATATTCAGGAAAAAACGCATACGCCCTTTTTGGCCAACCAAGCAACCTGGAAAGGCAAGTCAGCGCTACAAAGAAGTCTCGCTTCCCATCGGTCAAAAGGGCCATGCTGAAAAAAGTGTAAAAACCAGAAATGCAGGACAGGCCATGGAGAAATGGGAGCCTTGCTACGCTGATGGGCGGGTTGCAAATTGCCAACAGCCACTCTGGAGAAGTGTACGGTGTGTCCTGAAACATCTAAAAAACACAGCTTAGAGAGCATTGGGCACTTCTGCTCATGGGCGTATAAATTGGGAAAACTAAAAATCAGCAAGACACAGGCACCCCAAAGTTCAGGGCTGCTGTGTTGACAAGAACCTCCACCTCATTACACCTTAAATATCCCAGGAAAGAGAAAAATGCATAAAGAATTTCTGGTCCTTATGTACAATGGACTATCACTCAGCCGTGAAATCAATGTCATAAGGCTAGTAGCAGCATGATGAGTGGATTTAGGTACGACGATTCTAAGTGAAATAAGTCACACAGAAAAAGACACTTATCATAAGATATCACTTATAGAGGGAATGTAAAAACCGCTACACTTGAACAGAATTACAAAACAGAACAGAGTCACACGTTTAGAAAACACACTATGGCTGCTTCTCGGGAAAGGTGAGGTGGGGTGATGCATAAAACAAGGGTTTCAAATTAGCTCACATACCGTTCCATAACCCAATATGTAATAGACAAGACCTACTCCTTCCTCAGTGAACTGGACTCAACACCTCCTATTCACCGCACAAGAATATATCTGACTAGTAAGAATCTTAAAACCTATGTATGATTATCTCTCTGTAAGTGAGTCAAGTGGGTGTAAAGCGGCATAAACACAGCAGTGAAAAGCAGCTAAACCCCATTATAAAAATAAATTACTTTTCAAAACCCATGAAACAAGACAGTGAAAGAGAGAGAAATTCTTACAAAATTCGGTCAGGGGTTGTGCGGCAACCTGGATTGACCATACCTAGACACACAGCTAGATGAGACATAAGGGTGGACACCCTTGGGGCTGAGAGGTTTGGTTAGGTTGGGTGAGCAAACGTAGACCCTTTAAAGTAATACTGCGTGGTACCCATCCCATGGGTTCCAAAACTCCAGGTTCAAGGACATCTTCCTACATCGAAAACATGCATGAGAAACGCAGAAGATGGTACCCCGTGTGATCGGGAAAGGTTTCTAAAACGCACCTCATTTCTCATCTCCTTGTGCTCGGGTTCGCCATTCCAGCCGCTTTACTAGCAATCTCCCTACTTGGAGAATCAGCACCTTTAACCTCCTGTTCCGTACAGGTTGCAATTTGTCCTGAGGATGAACGGGAAGAGGGGAACCAATGAGAGACAAGCTCTAGGTGTTGGGACAGGCACAGGTCACTCTATTTTCCCATCAGGAAGAAGAGATAACCACAGGCTCAGCCTGCCCCCCGGAACCAGAATAGGGCCTGAAGCAATCGTGCGCTTTTCCGGCAAGCTCCCACAAAAGCGAGTTGAAAATTGGAGCTGAGGGACACTGCAATTCACAAACCTGCAGAGTTATAAATGATAACTCTCATCCACAAATATATTGAGGGAAGGCAACGAAGAGGATTTGAAAGCAAGGCAGAATTGCAGGAAACATATTTCAGGAGGTAGATTCGAATCGCCTTGAAAGCACATGAAAAGCGTAAAAAGGTCGACAATGATGCCCTTGGCCAAAAAGGGCGTATGCGTTTTTTCCTGAATATATTCAGGAAAAAACGCATACGCCCTTTTTGGCCAACCAAGCAACATGGAAAGGCAAGTCAGCGCTAAAAAGAAGGCTCGCTTCCCATCGGTCAAAAGGGCCATGCTGAAAAAAGTGTAAAAACCAGAAATGCAGAACAGGCCATGGAGAAATGGGAGCCTTGCTACGCTGATGGGAGGTTTGCAAATTGCCAACAGCCACTCTGGAGAAGTGTACGGTGTGTCCTGAAACATCTAAAAAACACAGCTTAGAGAGCTTTGGGCACTTCTGCTCATGGGCGTATAAATTGGGAAAATTAAAAATCAGCAAGACACAGGCACCCCAAAGTTTAGGGCTGCTCTGTTGACAAGAACCTCCACCTCATTACACCTTAAATATCCCAGGAAAGAGAAAAATGGATAAAGAATTTCTGGTCCTTATGTACAATGGACTATCACTCAGCCGTGAAATCAATGTCATAAGGCTAGTAGCAGCATGATGAGTGGATTTAGGTACGACGATTCTAAGTGAAATAAATCACACAGAAAAAGACACTTATCATAAGATATCACTTATAGAGGGAATGTAAAAACCGCTACACTTGAACTGAATTGAAAAACACAACAGAGTCCCACGTTTAGAAAACACACTATGGCTGCTTTACGGGAAAGGTGAGGTGGGGTGATGCATAAAACAAGGGTTTCAAATTAGCTCACATACCGTTCCATAACCCAATATGTAATAGACAAGACCTACTCCTTCCTCAGTGAACTGGACTCAACACCTCCTATTCACCGCACAAGAATATATCTGACTAGTAAGAATCTTAAAACCTATGTATGATTATCTCTCTGTAAGTGAGTCAAGTGGGTGTAAAGAGGCATAAACACAGCAGTGAAAAGCAGCTAAACCCTATTATAAAAATAAATTAATTTTCAAAACCCATGAAACAAGACAGTGAAAGAGAGAGAAATTCTTACAAAATTCGGTCAGGGGTTGTGCGGCAACCTGGATTGACCATACCTAGACACACAGCTAGATGAGACATAAGGGTGGACACCCTTGGGGCTGAGAGGTTTGGTTAGGTTGGGTGAGCAAACGTAGACCCTTTAAAGTAATACTGCGTGGTACCCATCCCATGGGTTCCAAAACTCCAGGTTCAAGGACATCTTCCTACATCGAAAACATGCATGAGAAACGCAGAAGATGGTACCCCGTGTGATCGGGAAAGGTTTCTAAAACGCACCTCATTTCTCATCTCCTTGTGCTCGGGTTCGCCATTCCAGCCACTTTACTAGCAATCTCCCTACTTGGAGAATCAGCACCTTTAACCTCCTGTTCCGTACAGGTTGCAATTTGTCCTGAGGATGAACGGGAAGAGGGGAACCAATGAGAGACAAGCTCTAGGTGTTGGGACAGGCACAGGTCACTCTATTTTCCCATCAGGAAGAAGAGATAAGCACAGGCTCAGCCTGCCCCCCGGAACCAGAATAGGGCCTGAAGCAATCGTGCGCTTTTCCGGCAAGCTCCCACAAAAGCGAGTTGAAAATTGGAGCTGAGGGACACTGCAATTCACAAACCTGCAGAGTTATAAATGATAACTCTCATCCACAAATATATTGAGGGAAGGCAACGAAGAGGATTTGAAAGCAAGGCAGAATTGCAGGAAACATATTTCAGGAGGTAGATTCGAATCGCCTTGAAAGCACATGAAAAGCGTAAAAAGGTCGACAATGATGCCCTTGGCCAAAAAGGGCGTATGCGTTTTTTCCTGAATATATTCAGGAAAAAACGCATACGCCCTTTTTGGCCAACCAAGCAACATGGAAAGGCAAGTCAGCGCTACAAAGAAGTCTCGCTTCTCATCGGTCAAAAGGGCCATGCTGAAAAAAGTGTAAAAACCAGAAATGCAGGACAGGCCATGGAGAAATGGGAGCCTTGCTATGCTGATGGGCGGGTTGCAAATTGCCAACAGCCACTCTGGAGAAGTGTACGGTGTGTCCTGAAACATCTAAAAAACACAGCTTAGAGAGCATTGGGCACTTCTGCTCATGGGCGTATAAATTGGGAAAACTAAAAATCAGCAAGACACAGGCACCCCAAAGTTCAGGGCTGCTGTGTTGACAAGAACCTCCACCTCATTACACCTTAAATATCCCAGGAAAGAGAAAAATGCATAAAGAATTTCTGGTCTTTATGTACAATGGACTATCACTCAGCCGTGAAATCAATGTCATAAGGCTAGTAGCAGCATGATGAGTGGATTTAGGTACGACGATTCTAAGTGAAATAAGTCACACAGAAAAAGACACTTATCATAAGATATCACTTATAGAGGGAATGTAAAAACCGCTACACTTGAACAGAATTACAAAACAGAACAGAGTCACACGTTTAGAAAACACACTATGGCTGCTTCTCGGGAAAGGTGAGGTGGGGTGATGCATAAAACAAGGGTTTCAAATGAGCTCACATACCGTTCCATAACCCAATATGTAATAGACAAGACCTACTCCTTCCTCAGTGAACTGGACTCAACACCTCCTATTCACCGCACAAGAATATATCTGACTAGTAAGAATCTTAAAACCTATGTATGATTATCTCTCTGTAAGTGAGTTAAGTGGGTGTAAAGAGGCATAAACACAGCAGTGAAAAGCAGCTAAACCCCATTATGAAAATAAATTACTTTTCAAAACCCATGAAACAAGACAGTGAAAGAGAGAGAAATTCTTACAAAATTCGGTCAGGGGTTGTGCGGCAACCTGGATTGACCATACCTAGACACACAGCTAGATGAGACATAAGGGTGGACACCCTTGGGGCTGAGAGGTTTGGTTAGGTTGGGTGAGCAAACGTAGACCCTTTAAAGTAATACTGCGTGGTACCCATCCCATGGGTTCCAAAACTCCAGGTTCAAGGACATCTTCCTACATCGAAAACATGCATGAGAAACGCAGAAGATGGTACCCCGTGTGATCGGGAAAGGTTTCTAAAACGCACCTCATTTCTCATCTCCTTGTGCTCGGGTTCGCCATTCCAGCCGCTTTACTAGCAATCTCCCTACTTGGAGAATCAGCACCTTTAACCTCCTGTTCCGTACAGGTTGCAATTTGTCCTGAGGATGAACGGGAAGAGGGGAACCAATGAGAGACAAGCTCTAGGTGTTGGGACAGGCACAGGTCACTCTATTTTCCCATCAGGAAGAAGAGATAACCACAGGCTCAGCCTGCCCCCCGGAACCAGAATAGGGCCTGAAGCAATCGTGTGCTTTTCCGGCCAGCTCCCACAAAAGCGAGTTGAAAATTGGAGCTGAGGGACACTGCAATTCACAAACCTGCAGAGTTATAAATGATAACTCTCATCCACAAATATATTGAGGGAAGGCAACGAAGAGGATTTGAAAGCAAGGCAGAATTGCAGGAAACATATTTCAGGAGGTAGATTCGAATCGCCTTGAAAGCACATGAAAAGCGTAAAAAGGTCGACAATGATGCCCTTGGCCAAAAAGGGCGTATGCGTTTTTTCCTGAATATATTCAGGAAAAAACGCATACGCCCTTTTTGGCCAACCAAGCAACCTGGAAAGGCAAGTCAGCGCTACAAAGAAGTCTCGCTTCCCATCGGTCAAAAGGGCCATGCTGAAAAAAGTGTAAAAACCAGAAATGCAGGACAGGCCATGGAGAAATGGGAGCCTTGCTATGCTGATGGGCGGGTTGCAAATTGCCAACAGCCACTCTGGAGAAGTGTACGGTGTGTCCTGAAACATCTAAAAAACACAGCTTAGAGAGCATTGGGCACTTCTGCTCATGGGCGTATAAATTGGGAAAACTAAAAATCAGCAAGACACAGGCACCCCAAAGTTCAGGGCTGCTGTGTTGACAAGAACCTCCACCTCATTACACCTTAAATATCCCAGGAAAGAGAAAAATGCATAAAGAATTTCTGGTCCTTATGTACAATGGACTATCACTCAGCCGTGAAATCAATGTCATAAGGCTAGTAGCAGCATGATGAGTGGATTTAGGTACGACGATTCTAAGTGAAATAAGTCACACAGAAAAAGACACTTATCATAAGATATCACTTATAGAGGGAATGTAAAAACCGCTACACTTGAACAGAATTACAAAACAGAACAGAGTCACACGTTTAGAAAACACACTATGGCTGCTTCTCGGGAAAGGTGAGGTGGGGTGATGCATAAAACAAGGGTTTCAAATTAGCTCACATACCGTTCCATAACCCAATATGTAATAGACAAGACCTACTCCTTCCTCAGTGAACTGGACTCAACACCTCCTATTCACCGCACAAGAATATATCTGACTAGTAAGAATCTTAAAACCTATGTATGATTATCTCTCTGTAAGTGAGTCAAGTGGGTGTAAAGCAGCATAAACACAGCAGTGAAAAGCAGCCAAACCCCATTATAAAAATAAATTACTTTTCAAAACCCATGAAACAAAGACAGTGAAAGAGAGAGAAATTCTTACAAAATTCGGTCAGGGGTTGTGATGCAACCTGGATTGACCATACCTAGACACACAGTTGGTGAGACATAAGGGTGGACACCCTTGGGGCTGAGAGGTTTGGTTGGGTTGGGTGAACAAACGTAGACCCTTTAAAGTAATACTGCGTGGTACCCATCCCATGGGTCCCAAAACTCCAGGTTCAAGGGCATCTTCCTACATCGAAAACATGCATGAGAAACGCAGAAGATGGTACCCCGTGTGATCGGGAAAGGTTTCTAAAACGCACCTCATTTCTCATCTCCTTGTGCTCTGGTTCGCCATTCCAGCCGCTTTACTAGCAATCTCCCTACTTGGAGAATCAGCACCTTTAACCTCCTGTTCCGTACAGGTTGCAATTTCTCCTGAGGATGAACGGGAAGAGGGGAACCAATGAGAGACAAGCTCTAGGTGTTGGGACAGGCACAGGTCACTCTATTTTCCCATCAGGAAGAAGAGATAACCACAGGCTCAGCCTGCCCCCCGGAACCAGAATAGGGCCTGAAGCAATCGTGTGCTTTTCCGGCCAGCTCCCACAAAAGCGAGTTGAAAATTGGAGCTGAGGGACACTGCAATTCACAAACCTGCAGAGTTATAAATGATAACTCTCATCCACAAATATATTGAGGGAAGGCAACGAAGAGGATTTGAAAGCAAGGCAGAATTGCAGGAAACAGATTTCAGGAGGTAGATTCGAATCGCCTTGAAAGCACATGAAAAGCGTAAAAAGGTCGACAATGATGCCCTTGGCCAAAAAGGGCGTATGCGTTTTTTCCTGAATATATTCAGGAAAAAACGCATACGCCCTTTTTGGCCAACCAAGCAACCTGGAAAGGCAAGTCAGCGCTACAAAGAAGTCTCGCTTCCCATCGGTCAAAAGGGCCATGCTGAAAAAAGTGTAAAAACCAGAAATGTAGGACAGGCCATGGAGAAATGGGAGCCTTGCTATGCTGATGGGCGGGTTGCAAATTGCCAACAGCCACTCTGGAGAAGTGTACGGTGTGTCCTGAAACATCTAAAAAACACAGCTTAGAGAGCATTGGGCACTTCTGCTCATGGGCGTATAAATTGGGAAAACTAAAAATCAGCAAGACACAGGCACCCCAAAGTTCAGGGCTGCTGTGTTGACAAGAACCTCCACCTCATTACACCTTAAATATCCCAGGAAAGAGAAAAATGCATGAAGAATTTCTGGTCCTTATGTACAATGGACTATCACTCAGCCGTGAAATCAATGTCATAAGGCTAGTAGCAGCATGATGAGTGGATTTAGGTACGACGATTCTAAGTGAAATAAGTCACACAGAAAAAGACACTTATCATAAGATATCACTTATAGAGGGAATGTAAAAACCGCTACACTTGAACAGAATTACAAAACAGAACAGAGTCACACGTTTAGAAAACACACTATGGCTGCTTCTCGGGAAAGGTGAGGTGGGGTGATGCATAAAACAAGGGTTTCAAATTAGCTCACATACCGTTCCATAACCCAATATGTAATAGACAAGACCTACTCCTTCCTCAGTGAACTGGACTCAACACCTCCTATTCACCGCACAAGAATATATCTGACTAGTAAGAATCTTAAAACCTATGTATGATTATCTCTCTGTAAGTGAGTCAAGTGGGTGTAAAGAGGCATAAACACAGCAGTGAAAAGCAGCTAAACCCCATTATAAAAATAAATTACTTTTCAAAACCCATGAAACAAGACAGTGAAAGAGAGAGAAATTCTTACAAAATTCGGTCAGGGGTTGTGCGGCAACCTGGATTGACCATACCTAGACACACAGCTAGATGAGACATAAGGGTGGACACCCTTGGGGCTGAGAGGTTTGGTTAGGTTGGGTGAGCAAACGTAGACCCTTTAAAGTAATACTGCGTGGTACCCATCCCATGGGTTCCAAAACTCCAGGTTCAAGGACATCTTCCTACATCGAAAACATGCATGAGAAACGCAGAAGATGGTACCCCGTGTGATCGGGAAAGGTTTCTAAAACGCACCTCATTTCTCATCTCCTTGTGCTCGGGTTCGCCATTCCAGCCGCTTTACTAGCAATCTCCCTACTTGGAGAATCAGCACCTTTAACCTCCTGTTCCGTACAGGTTGCAATTTTTCCTGAGGATGAACGGGAAGAGGGGAACCAATGAGAGACAAGCTCTAGGTGTTGGGACAGGCACAGGTCACTCTATTTTCCCATCAGGAAGAAGAGATAACCACAGGCTCAGCCTGCCCCCCGGAACCAGAATAGGGCCTGAAGCAATCGTGCGCTTTTCCGGCCAGCTCCCACAAAAGCGAGTTGAAAATTGGAGCTGAGGGACACTGCAATTCACAAACCTGCAGAGTTATAAATGATAACTCTCATCCACAAATATATTGAGGGAAGGCAACGAAGAGGATTTGAAAGCAAGGCAGAATTGCAGGAAACATATTTCAGGAGGTAGATTCGAATCGCCTTGAAAGCACATGAAAAGCGTAAAAAGGTCGACAATGATGCCCTTGGCCAAAAAGGGCGTATGCGTTTTTTCCTGAATATATTCAGGAAAAAACGCATACGCCCTTTTTGGCCAACCAAGCAACCTGGAAAGGCAAGTCAGCGCTACAAAGAAGTCTCGCTTCCCATCGGTCAAAAGGGCCATGCTGAAAAAAGTGTAAAAACCAGAAATGCAGGACAGGCCATGGAGAAATGGGAGCCTTGCTACGCTGATGGGCGGGTTGCAAATTGCCAACAGCCACTCTGGAGAAGTGTACGGTGTGTCCTGAAACATCTAAAAAACACAGCTTAGAGAGCATTGGGCACTTCTGCTCATGGGCGTATAAATTGGGAAAACTAAAAATCAGCAAGACACAGGCACCCCAAAGTTCAGGGCTGCTGTGTTGACAAGAACCTCCACCTCATTACACCTTAAATATCCCAGGAAAGAGAAAAATGCATAAAGAATTTCTGGTCCTTATGTACAATGGACTATCACTCAGCCGTGAAATCAATGTCATAAGGCTAGTAGCAGCATGATGAGTGGATTTAGGTACGACGATTCTAAGTGAAATAAGTCACACAGAAAAAGACACTTATCATAAGATATCACTTATAGAGGGAATGTAAAAACCGCTACACTTGAACAGAATTACAAAACAGAACAGAGTCACACGTTTAGAAAACACACTATGGCTGCTTCTCGGGAAAGGTGAGGTGGGGTGATGCATAAAACAAGGGTTTCAAATTAGCTCACATACCGTTCCATAACCCAATATGTAATAGACAAGACCTACTCCTTCCTCAGTGAACTGGACTCAACACCTCCTATTCACCGCACAAGAATATATCTGACTAGTAAGAATCTTAAAACCTATGTATGATTATCTCTCTGTAAGTGAGTCAAGTGGGTGTAAAGCAGCATAAACACAGCAGTGAAAAGCAGCCAAACCTCATTATAAAAATAAATTACTTTTCAAAACCCATGAAACAAAGACAGTGAAAGAGAGAGAAATTCTTACAAAATTCGGTCAGGGGTTGTGATGCAACCTGGATTGACCATACCTAGACACACAGTTGGTGAGACATAAGGGTGGACACCCTTGGGGCTGAGAGGTTTGGTTGGGTTGGGTGAACAAACGTAGACCCTTTAAAGTAATACTGCGTGGTACCCATCCCATGGGTCCCAAAACTCCAGGTTCAAGGGCATCTTCCTACATCGAAAACATGCATGAGAAACGCAGAAGATGGTACCCCGTGTGATCGGGAAAGGTTTCTAAAACGCACCTCATTTCTCATCTCCTTGTGCTCTGGTTCGCCATTCCAGCCGCTTTACTAGCAATCTCCCTACTTGGAGAATCAGCACCTTTAACCTCCTGTTCCGTACAGGTTGCACTTTGTCCTGAGGATGAACGGGAAGAGGGGAACCAATGAGAGACAAGCTCTAGGTGTTGGGACAGGCACAGGTCACTCTATTTTCCCATCAGGAAGAAGAGATAACCACAGGCTGAGCCTGCCCCCCGTATCCAGAATAGGGCCTGAAGCAATCGTGCGCTTTTGCGGCCAGCTCCCACAAAAGCGAGTTGAAAAATGGAGCTCAGGGGCACTGCAATTCACAAACCTGCAGAGTTATAAATGATAACTCTCATCCACAAATATATTGAGGGAAGGCAACGAAGAGGATTTGAAAGCAAGGCAGAATTGCAGGAAACATATTTCAGGAGGTAGATTCGAATCGCCTTGAAAGCACATGAAAAGCGTAAAAAGGTCGACAATGATGCCCTTGGCCAAAAAGGGCGTATGCATTTTTTCCTGAATATATTCAGGAAAAAACGCATACGTCCTTTTTGGCCAACCAAGCAACCTGGAAAGGCAAGTCAGCGCTACAAAGAAGTCTCGCTTCCCATCGGTCAAAAGGGCCATGCTGAAAAAAGTGTAAAAACCAGAAATGCAGGACAGGCCATGGAGAAATGGGAGCCTTGCTATGCTGATGGGCGGGTTGCAAATTGCCAACAGCCACTCTGGAGAAGTGTACGGTGTCTCCTGAAACATCTAAAAAACACAGCTTAGAGAGCATTGGGCACTTCTGCTCATGGGCATATAAATTGGGAAAACTAAAAATCAGCAAGACACAGGCACCCCAAAGTTCAGGGCTGCTGTGTTGACAAGAACCTCCACCTCATTACACCTTAAATATCCCAGGAAAGAGAAAAATGCATAAAGAATTTCTGGTCCTTATGTACAATGGACTATCACTCAGCCGTGAAATCAATGTCATAAGGCTAGTAGCAGCATGATGAGTGGATTTAGGTACGACGATTCTAAGTGAAATAAGTCACACAGAAAAAGACACTTATCATAAGATATCACTTATAGAGGGAATGTAAAAACCGCTACACTTGAACAGAATTACAAAACAGAACAGAGTCACACGTTTAGAAAACACACTATGGCTGCTTCTCGGGAAAGGTGAGGTGGGGTGATGCATAAAACAAGGGTTTCAAATTAGCTCACATACCGTTCCATAACCCAATATGTAATAGACAAGACCTACTCCTTCCTCAGTGAACTGGACTCAACACCTCCTATTCACCGCACAAGAATATATCTGACTAGTAAGAATCTTAAAACCTATGTATGATTATCTCTCTGTAAGTGAGTCAAGTGGGTGTAAAGCAGCATAAACACAGCAGTGAAAAGCAGCTAAACCCCATTATAAAAATAAATTACTTTTCAAAACCCATGAAACAAAGACAGTGAAAGAGAGAGAAATTCTTAAAAATTCGGTCAGTGGTTGTGATGCAACCTGGATTGACCATACCTAGACACACAGTTGGTGAGACATAAGGGTGGACACCCTTGGGGCTGAGAGGTTTGGTTAGGTTGGGTGAGCAAACGTAGACCCTTTAAAGTAATACTGCGTGGTACCCATCCCATGGGTTCCAAAACTCCAGGTTCAAGGGCATCTTCCTACATCGAAAACATGCATGAGAAACGCAGAAGATGGTACCCCGTGTGATCGGGAAAGGTTTCTAAAACGCACCTCATTTCTCATCTCCTTGTGCTCGGGTTCGCCATTCCAGCCGCTTTACTAGCAATCTCCCTACTTGGAGAATCAGCACCTTTAACCTCCTGTTCCGTACAGGTTGCAATTTGTCCTGAGGATGAACGGGAAGAGGGGAACCAATGAGAGACAAGCTCTAGGTGTTGGGACAGGCACAGGTCACTCTATTTTCCCATCAGGAAGAAGAGATAACCACAGGCTCAGCCTGCCCCCCGGAACCAGAATAGGGCCTGAAGCAATCGTGCGCTTTTGCGGCCAGCTCCCACAAAAGCGAGTTGAAAAATGGAGCTCAGGGGCACTGCAATTCACAAACCTGCAGAGTTATAAATGATAACTCTCATCCACAAATATATTGAGGGAAGGCAACGAAGAGGATTTGAAAGCAAGGCAGAATTGCAGGAAACATATTTCAGGAGGTAGATTCGAATCGCCTTGAAAGCACATGAAAAGCGTAAAAAGGTCGACAATGATGCCCTTGGCCAAAAAGGGCGTATGCGTTTTTTCCTGAATATATTCAGGAAAAAACGCATACGCCCTTTTTGGCCAACCAAGCAACCTGGAAAGGCAAGTCAGCGCTACAAAGAAGTCTCGCTTCCCATCGGTCAAAAGGGCCATGCTGAAAAAAGTGTAAAAACCAGAAATGCAGGACAGGCCATGGAGAAATGGGAGCCTTGCTATGCTGATGGGCGGGTTGCAAATTGCCAACAGCCACTCTGGAGAAGTGTACGGTGTGTCCTGAAACATCTAAAAAAACACAGCTTAGAGAGCATTGGGCACTTCTGCTCATGGGCGTATAAATTGGGAAAACTAAAAATCAGCAAGACACAGGCACCCCAAAGTTTAGGGCTGCTGTGTTGACAAGAACCTCCACCTCATTACACCTTAAATATCCCAGGAAAGAGAAAAATGGATAAAGAATTTCTGGTCCTTATGTACAATGGACTATCACTCAGCCGTGAAATCAATGTCATAAGGCTAGTAGCAGCATGATGAGTGGATTTAGGTACGACGATTCTAAGTGAAATAAGTCACACAGAAAAAGACACTTATCATAAGATATCACTTATAGAGGGAATGTAAAAACCGCTACACTTGAACAGAATTACAAAACAGAACAGAGTCACACGTTTAGAAAACACACTATGGCTGCTTCTCGGGAAAGGTGAGGTGGGGTGATGCATAAAACAAGGGTTTCAAATTAGCTCACATACCGTTCCATAACCCAATATGTAATAGACAAGACCTACTCCTTCCTCAGTGAACTGGACTCAACACCTACTATTCACCGCACAAGAATATATCTGACTAGTAAGAATCTTAAAACCCATGTATGATTATCTCTCTGTAAGTGAGTCAAGTGGGTGTAAAGCAGCATAAACACAGCAGTGAAAAGCAGCTAAACCCCATTATAAAAATAAATTACTTTTCAAAACCCATGAAACAAAGACAGTGAAAGAGAGAGAAATTCTTACAAAATTCGGTCAGGGGTTGTGATGCAACCTGGATTGACCATACCTAGACACACAGTTGGTGAGACATAAGGGTGGACACCCTTGGGGCTGAGAGGTTTGGTTAGGTTGGGTGAGCAAACGTAGACCCTTTAAAGTAATACTGCGTGGTACCCATCCCATGGGTCCCAAAACTCCAGGTTCAAGGGCATCTTCCTACATCGAAAACATGCATGAGAATCCAAGAAGATGTTACACCGTGTGATCGGGAAAGGTTTCTAAAACGCACCTCATTTCTCATCTCCTTGTGCTCGGGTTCGCCATTCCAGCCGCTTTACTAGCAATCTCCCTACTTGGAGAATCAGCACCTTTAACCTCCTATTCCGTACAGGTTGCAATTTGTCCTGAGGATGAACGGGAAGAGGGGGAACCAATGAGAGACAAGCTCTAGGTGTTGGGACAGGCACAGGTCACTCTATTTTCTCATCAGGAAGGAGAGATAAGCACAGGCTCAGCCTACCCCCCGGAACCAGAACAGGGCCTGAAGCCATGCAGCGCTTTTGCGGCCAGCTCCCACAAAAGCGAGTTGAAAAATGGAGCTCAAGGGCACTGCAATTCACAAACCTGCAGAGTTATAAATGATAACTCTCGTCCACAAATATATTGAGGGAAGGCAACGAAGAGGATTTGAAAGCAAGGCAGAATTGCAGGAAACAGATTTCAGGAGGTAGATTCGAATCGCCTTGAAAGCACATGAAAAGCGGCAAAACGTCGACAATGATGCCCTTGGCCAAAAAGGGCGTATGCGTTTTTCCCTGAATATATTCAGGAAAAAACGCATACGCCCTTTTTGGCCAACCAAGCCACCTGGAAAGGCAAATCAGCGCTAAAAAGAAGTCTCGCTTCCCATCGGTCAAAAGGGCCATGATGAAAAAAGTGTAAAAACCAGAAATGCAGGGCAGCCCAAGGAGAAATGGAAGTCTTGCTACGCTGATGGGAGGGTTGCAAATTGCCAACAGCCACTCTGGAGAAGTGTACAGTGTGTCCTGAAACATCTAAAAAAGACAGATTCGAGAGCATTGGGCACTTCTGCTCATGGGCGTATAAATTGGGATTACTAAAAATCAGCAAGATACAGGCCCCCCAAAATTTTGGGCTGCTCTGTTGACAAGAACATCCACTTCTTTACACCTCAAATATCACAGGAAAGAGAAAAATGGATAAAGAATTTCTGGTCCTTATGTACAATGGACTATCACTCAGCCGTGAAATCAATGTCATAAGGCTAGTAGCAGCATGATGAGTGGATTTAAGTACGACGATTCTAAGAGAAATAAGTCACACAGAAAAAGACACATATCATAAGATATCACTTATAGAGGGAATGTAAAAACCGCTACAGTTGAATTGAATTACAAAACAGAACAGAGTTACACGTTTAGAAAAAACACTATGGCTGCTTCACGGAAAAGGAGAGGTGGGGTGATGCATAAAACAAGGGTTTCACATTAGCTCACATACCGTTCCATAAACCCACTATATAATAGAAAAGACCTACTCCTTCCTCAGTGAACTGGACTCAACACCTCCTATTCACCGCACAAAACTATATCTGACTAGTAAGAATCTTAAAACCTATGTATGATTATCTCTCTGTAAGTGAGTCAAGTGGGTGTAAAGAGGCATAAACACAGCAGTGAAAAGCAGCCAAACCCCATTATAAAAATAAATTACTTTTCAAAACCCATGAAACAAAGACAGTGAAAGAGAGAGAAATTCTTACAAAATTCGGTCAGGGGTTGTGATGCAACCTGGATTGACCATACCTAGACACACAGTTGGTGAGACATAAGGGTGGACACCCTTGGGGCTGAGAGGTTTGGTTGGGTTGGGTGAACAAACGTAGACCCTTTAAAGTAATACTGCGTGGTACCCATCCCATGGGTCCCAAAACTCCAGGTTCAAGGGCATCTTCCTACATCGAAAACATGCATGAGAAACGCAGAAGATGGTACCCCGTGTGATCGGGAAAGGTTTCTAAAACGCACCTCATTTCTCATCTCCTTGTGCTCTGGTTCGCCATTCCAGGCGCTTTACTAGCAATCTCCCTACTTGGAGAATCAGCACCTTTAACCTCCTGTTCCGTACAGGTTGCACTTTGTCCTGAGGATGAACGGGAAGAGGGGAACCAATGAGAGACAAGCTCTAGGTGTTGGGACAGGCACAGGTCACTCTATTTTCCCATCAGGAAGAAGAGATAACCACAGGCTCAGCCTGCCCCCCGGAACCAGAATAGGGCCTGAAGCAATCGTGCGCTTTTGCGGCCAGCTCCCACAAAAGCGAGTTGAAAAATGGAGCTCAGGGGCACTGCAATTCACAAACCTGCAGAGTTATAAATGATAACTCTCATCCACAAATATATTGAGGGAAGGCAACGAAGAGGATTTGAAAGCAAGGCAGAATTGCAGGAAACATATTTCAGGAGGTAGATTCGAATCGCCTTGAAAGCACATGAAAAGCGTAAAAAGGTCGACAATGATGCCCTTGGCCAAAAAGGGCGTATGCGTTTTTTCCTGAATATATTCAGGAAAAAACGCATACGCCCTTTTTGGCCAACCAAGCAACCTGGAAAGGCAAGTCAGCGCTACAAAGAAGTCTCGCTTCCCATCGGTCAAAAGGGCCATGCTGAAAAAAGTGTAAAAACCAGAAATGCAGGACAGGCCATGGAGAAATGGGAGCCTTGCTATGCTGATGGGCGGGTTGCAAATTGCCAACAGCCACTCTGGAGAAGTGTACGGTGTGTCCTGAAACATCTAAAAAAACACAGCTTAGAGAGCATTGGGCACTTCTGCTCATGGGCGTATAAATTGGGAAAACTAAAAATCAGCAAGACACAGGCACCCCAAAGTTTAGGGCTGCTGTGTTGACAAGAACCTCCACCTCATTACACCTTAAATATCCCAGGAAAGAGAAAAATGCATAAAGAATTTCTGGTCCTTATGTACAATGGACTATCACTCAGCCGTGAAATCAATGTCATAAGGCTAGTAGCAGCATGATGAGTGGATTTAGGTACGACGATTCTAAGTGAAATAAGTCACACAGAAAAAGACACTTATCATAAGATATCACTTATAGAGGGAATGTAAAAACCGCTACACTTGAACAGAATTACAAAACAGAACAGAGTCACACGTTTAGAAAACACACTATGGCTGCTTCTCGGGAAAGGTGAGGTGGGGTGATGCATAAAACAAGGGTTTCAAATTAGCTCACATACCGTTCCATAACCCAATATGTAATAGACAAGACCTACTCCTTCCTCAGTGAACTGGACTCAACACCTACTATTCACCGCACAAGAATATATCTGACTAGTAAGAATCTTAAAACCCATGTATGATTATCTCTCTGTAAGTGAGTCAAGTGGGTGTAAAGCAGCATAAACACAGCAGTGAAAAGCAGCTAAACCCCATTATAAAAATAAATTACTTTTCAAAACCCATGAAACAAAGACAGTGAAAGAGAGAGAAATTCTTACAAAATTCGGTCAGGGGTTGTGATGCAACCTGGATTGACCATACCTAGACACACAGTTGGTGAGACATAAGGGTGGACACCCTTGGGGCTGAGAGGTTTGGTTAGGTTGGGTGAGCAAACGTAGACCCTTTAAAGTAATACTGCGTGGTACCCATCCCATGGGTCCCAAAACTCCAGGTTCAAGGGCATCTTCCTACATCGAAAACATGCATGAGAATCCAAGAAGATGTTACACCGTGTGATCGGGAAAGGTTTCTAAAACGCACCTCATTTCTCATCTCCTTGTGCTCGGGTTCGCCATTCCAGCCGCTTTACTAGCAATCTCCCTACTTGGAGAATCAGCACCTTTAACCTCCTATTCCGTACAGGTTGCAATTTGTCCTGAGGATGAACGGGAAGAGGGGGAACCAATGAGAGACAAGCTCTAGGTGTTGGGACAGGCACAGGTCACTCTATTTTCTCATCAGGAAGGAGAGATAAGCACAGGCTCAGCCTACCCCCCGGAACCAGAACAGGGCCTGAAGCCATGCAGCGCTTTTGCGGCCAGCTCCCACAAAAGCGAGTTGAAAAATGGAGCTCAAGGGCACTGCAATTCACAAACCTGCAGAGTTATAAATGATAACTCTCGTCCACAAATATATTGAGGGAAGGCAACGAAGAGGATTTGAAAGCAAGGCAGAATTGCAGGAAACAGATTTCAGGAGGTAGATTCGAATCGCCTTGAAAGCACATGAAAAGCGGCAAAACGTCGACAATGATGCCCTTGGCCAAAAAGGGCGTATGCGTTTTTCCCTGAATATATTCAGGAAAAAACGCATACGCCCTTTTTGGCCAACCAAGCCACCTGGAAAGGCAAATCAGCGCTAAAAAGAAGTCTCGCTTCCCATCGGTCAAAAGGGCCATGATGAAAAAAGTGTAAAAACCAGAAATGCAGGGCAGCCCAAGGAGAAATGGAAGTCTTGCTACGCTGATGGGAGGGTTGCAAATTGCCAACAGCCACTCTGGAGAAGTGTACAGTGTGTCCTGAAACATCTAAAAAAGACAGATTCGAGAGCATTGGGCACTTCTGCTCATGGGCGTATAAATTGGGATTACTAAAAATCAGCAAGATACAGGCCCCCCAAAATTTTGGGCTGCTCTGTTGACAAGAACATCCACTTCTTTACACCTCAAATATCACAGGAAAGAGAAAAATGGATAAAGAATTTCTGGTCCTTATGTACAATGGACTATCACTCAGCCGTGAAATCAATGTCATAAGGCTAGTAGCAGCATGATGAGTGGATTTAAGTACGACGATTCTAAGAGAAATAAGTCACACAGAAAAAGACACATATCATAAGATATCACTTATAGAGGGAATGTAAAAACCGCTACAGTTGAATTGAATTACAAAACAGAACAGAGTTACACGTTTAGAAAAAACACTATGGCTGCTTCACGGAAAAGGAGAGGTGGGGTGATGCATAAAACAAGGGTTTCACATTAGCTCACATACCGTTCCATAAACCCACTATATAATAGAAAAGACCTACTCCTTCCTCAGTGAACTGGACTCAACACCTCCTATTCACCGCACAAAACTATATCTGACTAGTAAGAATCTTAAAACCTATGTATGATTATCTCTCTGTAAGTGAGTCAAGTGGGTGTAAAGAGGCATAAACACAGCAGTGAAAAGCAGCCAAACCCCATTATAAAAATAAATTACTTTTCAAAACCCATGAAACAAAGACAGTGAAAGAGAGAGAAATTCTTACAAAATTCGGTCAGGGGTTGTGATGCAACCTGGATTGACCATACCTAGACACACAGTTGGTGAGACATAAGGGTGGACACCCTTGGGGCTGAGAGGTTTGGTTGGGTTGGGTGAACAAACGTAGACCCTTTAAAGTAATACTGCGTGGTACCCATCCCATGGGTCCCAAAACTCCAGGTTCAAGGGCATCTTCCTACATCGAAAACATGCATGAGAAACGCAGAAGATGGTACCCCGTGTGATCGGGAAAGGTTTCTAAAACGCACCTCATTTCTCATCTCCTTGTGCTCTGGTTCGCCATTCCAGGCGCTTTACTAGCAATCTCCCTACTTGGAGAATCAGCACCTTTAACCTCCTGTTCCGTACAGGTTGCACTTTGTCCTGAGGATGAACGGGAAGAGGGGAACCAATGAGAGACAAGCTCTAGGTGTTGGGACAGGCACAGGTCACTCTATTTTCCCATCAGGAAGAAGAGATAACCACAGGCTCAGCCTGCCCCCCGGAACCAGAATAGGGCCTGAAGCAATCGTGCGCTTTTCCGGCCAGCTCCCACAAAAGCGAGTTGAAAATTGGAGCTGAGGGACACTGCAATTCACAAACCTGCAGAGTTATAAATGATAACTCTCATCCACAAATATATTGAGGGAAGGCAACGAAGAGGATTTGAAAGCAAGGCAGAATTGCAGGAAACATATTTCAGGAGGTAGATTCGAATCGCCTTGAAAGCACATGAAAAGCGTAAAAAGGTCGACAATGATGCCCTTGGCCAAAAAGGGCGTATGCGTTTTTTCCTGAATATATTCAGGAAAAAACGCATACGCCCTTTTTGGCCAACCAAGCAACCTGGAAAGGCAAGTCAGCGCTACAAAGAAGTCTCGCTTCCCATCGGTCAAAAGGGCCATGCTGAAAAAAGTGTAAAAACCAGAAATGCAGGACAGGCCATGGAGAAATGGGAGCCTTGCTATGCTGATGGGCGGGTTGCAAATTGCCAACAGCCACTCTGGAGAAGTGTACGGTGTGTCCTGAAACATCTAAAAAACACAGCTTAGAGAGCATTGGGCACTTCTGCTCATGGGCGTATAAATTGGGAAAACTAAAAATCAGCAAGACACAGGCAACCCAAAGTTCAGGGCTGCTGTGTTGACAAGAACCTCCACCTCATTACACCTTAAATATCCCAGGAAAGAGAAAAATGCATAAAGAATTTCTGGTCCTTATGTACAATGGACTATCACTCAGCCGTGAAATCAATGTCATAAGGCTAGTAGCAGCATGATGAGTGGATTTAGGTACGACGATTCTAAGTGAAATAAGTCACACAGAAAAAGACACTTATCATAAGATATCACTTATAGAGGGAATGTAAAAACCGCTACACTTGAACAGAATTACAAAACAGAACAGAGTCACACGTTTAGAAAACACACTATGGCTGCTTCTCGGGAAAGGTGAGGTGGGGTGATGCATAAAACAAGGGTTTCAAATTAGCTCACATACCGTTCCATAACCCAATATGTAATAGACAAGACCTACTCCTTCCTCAGTGAACTGGACTCAACACCTACTATTCACCGCACAAGAATATATCTGACTAGTAAGAATCTTAAAACCCATGTATGATTATCTCTCTGTAAGTGAGTCAAGTGGGTGTAAAGCAGCATAAACACAGCAGTGAAAAGCAGCTAAACCCCATTATAAAAATAAATTACTTTTCAAAACCCATGAAACAAAGACAGTGAAAGAGAGAGAAATTCTTACAAAATTCGGTCAGGGGTTGTGATGCAACCTGGATTGACCATACCTAGACACACAGTTGGTGAGACATAAGGGTGGACACCCTTGGGGCTGAGAGGTTTGGTTAGGTTGGGTGAGCAAACGTAGACCCTTTAAAGTAATACTGCGTGGTACCCATCCCATGGGTCCCAAAACTCCAGGTTCAAGGGCATCTTCCTACATCGAAAACATGCATGAGAATCCAAGAAGATGGTACACCGTGTGATCGGGAAAGGTTTCTAAAACGCACCTCATTTCTCATCTCCTTGTGCTCGGGTTCGCCATTCCAGCCGCTTTACTAGCAATCTCCCTACTTGGAGAATCAGCACCTTTAACCTCCTATTCCGTACAGGTTGCAATTTGTCCTGAGGATGAACGGGAAGAGGGGGAACCAATGAGAGACAAGCTCTAGGTGTTGGGACAGGCACAGGTCACTCTATTTTCTCATCAGGAAGGAGAGATAAGCACAGGCTCAGCCTACCCCCCGGAACCAGAACAGGGCCTGAAGCCATGCAGCGCTTTTGCGGCCAGCTCCCACAAAAGCGAGTTGAAAAATGGAGCTCAAGGGCACTGCAATTCACAAACCTGCAGAGTTATAAATGATAACTCTCGTCCACAAATATATTGAGGGAAGGCAACGAAGAGGATTTGAAAGCAAGGCAGAATTGCAGGAAACAGATTTCAGGAGGTAGATTCGAATCGCCTTGAAAGCACATGAAAAGCGGCAAAACGTCGACAATGATGCCCTTGGCCAAAAAGGGCGTATGCGTTTTTCCCTGAATATATTCAGGAAAAAACGCATACGCCCTTTTTGGCCAACCAAGCCACCTGGAAAGGCAAATCAGCGCTAAAAAGAAGTCTCGCTTCCCATCGGTCAAAAGGGCCATGATGAAAAAAGTGTAAAAACCAGAAATGCAGGGCAGCCCAAGGAGAAATGGAAGTCTTGCTACGCTGATGGGAGGGTTGCAAATTGCCAACAGCCACTCTGGAGAAGTGTACAGTGTGTCCTGAAACATCTAAAAAAGACAGATTCGAGAGCATTGGGCACTTCTGCTCATGGGCGTATAAATTGGGATTACTAAAAATCAGCAAGATACAGGCCCCCCAAAATTTTGGGCTGCTCTGTTGACAAGAACATCCACTTCTTTACACCTCAAATATCACAGGAAAGAGAAAAATGGATAAAGAATTTCTGGTCCTTATGTACAATGGACTATCACTCAGCCGTGAAATCAATGTCATAAGGCTAGTAGCAGCATGATGAGTGGATTTAAGTACGACGATTCTAAGAGAAATAAGTCACACAGAAAAAGACACATATCATAAGATATCACTTATAGAGGGAATGTAAAAACCGCTACAGTTGAATTGAATTACAAAACAGAACAGAGTTACACGTTTAGAAAAAACACTATGGCTGCTTCACGGAAAAGGAGAGGTGGGGTGATGCATAAAACAAGGGTTTCACATTAGCTCACATACCGTTCCATAAACCCACTATATAATAGAAAAGACCTACTCCTTCCTCAGTGAACTGGACTCAACACCTCCTATTCACCGCACAAAACTATATCTGACTAGTAAGAATCTTAAAACCTATGTATGATTATCTCTCTGTAAGTGAGTCAAGTGGGTGTAAAGAGGCATAAACACAGCAGTGAAAAGCAGCCAAACCCCATTATAAAAATAAATTACTTTTCAAAACCCATGAAACAAAGACAGTGAAAGAGAGAGAAATTCTTACAAAATTCGGTCAGGGGTTGTGATGCAACCTGGATTGACCATACCTAGACACACAGTTGGTGAGACATAAGGGTGGACACCCTTGGGGCTGAGAGGTTTGGTTGGGTTGGGTGAACAAACGTAGACCCTTTAAAGTAATACTGCGTGGTACCCATCCCATGGGTCCCAAAACTCCAGGTTCAAGGGCATCTTCCTACATCGAAAACATGCATGAGAAACGCAGAAGATGGTACCCCGTGTGATCGGGAAAGGTTTCTAAAACGCACCTCATTTCTCATCTCCTTGTGCTCTGGTTCGCCATTCCAGGCGCTTTACTAGCAATCTCCCTACTTGGAGAATCAGCACCTTTAACCTCCTGTTCCGTACAGGTTGCACTTTGTCCTGAGGATGAACGGGAAGAGGGGAACCAATGAGAGACAAGCTCTAGGTGTTGGGACAGGCACAGGTCACTCTATTTTCCCATCAGGAAGAAGAGATAACCACAGGCTCAGCCTGCCCCCCGGAACCAGAATAGGGCCTGAAGCAATCGTGCGCTTTTCCGGCCAGCTCCCACAAAAGCGAGTTGAAAATTGGAGCTGAGGGACACTGCAATTCACAAACCTGCAGAGTTATAAATGATAACTCTCATCCACAAATATATTGAGGGAAGGCAACGAAGAGGATTTGAAAGCAAGGCAGAATTGCAGGAAACATATTTCAGGAGGTAGATTCGAATCGCCTTGAAAGCACATGAAAAGCGTAAAAAGGTCGACAATGATGCCCTTGGCCAAAAAGGGCGTATGCGTTTTTTCATGAATATATTCAGGAAAAAACGCATACGCCCTTTTTGGCCAACCAAGCCACCTGGAAAGGCAAATCAGCGCTAAAAAGAAGTCTCACTTCCCATCGGTCAAAAGGGCCATGCTGAAAAAAGTGTAAAAACCAGAAATGCAGGACAGGCCATGGAGAAATGGGAGCCTTGCTACGCTGATGGGCGGGTTGCAAATTGCCAACAGCCACTCTGGAGAAGTGTACGCTGTGTCCTGAAACATCTGAAAAACACAGCTTAGAGAGCATTGGGCACTTCTGCTCATGGGCGTATAAATTGGGAAAACTAAAAATCAGCAAGACACAGGCACCCCAAAGTTCAGGGCTGCTGTGTTGACAAGAACCTCCACCTCATTACACCTTAAATATCCCAGGAAAGAGAAAAATGCATAAAGAATTTCTGGTCCTTATGTACAATGGACTATCACTCAGCCGTGAAATCAATGTCATAAGGCTAGTAGCAGCATGATGAGTGGATTTAGGTACGACGATTCTAAGTGAAATAAGTCACACAGAAAAAGACACTTATCATAAGATATCACTTATAGAGGGAATGTAAAAACCGCTACACTTGAACAGAATTACAAAACAGAACAGAGTCACACGTTTAGAAAACACACTATGGCTGCTTCTCGGGAAAGGTGAGGTGGGGTGATGCATAAAACAAGGGTTTCAAATTAGCTCACATACCGTTCCATAACCCAATATGTAATAGACAAGACCTACTCCTTCCTCAGTGAACTGGACTCAACACCTCCTATTCACCGCACAAGAATATATCTGACTAGTAAGAATCTTAAAACCTATGTATGATTATCTCTCTGTAAGTGAGTCAAGTGGGTGTAAAGAGGCATAAACACAGCAGTGAAAAGCAGCTAAACCCCATTATAAAAATAAATTACTTTTCAAAACCCATGAAACAAGACAGTGAAAGAGAGAGAAATTCTTACAAAATTCGGTCAGGGGTTGTGCGGCAACCTGGATTGACCATACCTAGACACACAGCTAGATGAGACATAAGGGTGGACACCCTTGGGGCTGAGAGGTTTGGTTAGGTTGGGTGAGCAAACGTAGACCCTTTAAAGTAATACTGCGTGGTACCCATCCCATGGGTTCCAAAACTCCAGGTTCAAGGACATCTTCCTACATCGAAAACATGCATGAGAAACGCAGAAGATGGTACCCCGTGTGATCGGGAAAGGTTTCTAAAACGCACCTCATTTCTCATCTCCTTGTGCTCGGGTTCGCCATTCCAGCCGCTTTACTAGCAATCTCCCTACTTGGAGAATCAGCACCTTTAACCTCCTGTTCCGTACAGGTTGCAATTTGTCCTGAGGATGAACGGGAAGAGGGGAACCAATGAGAGACAAGCTCTAGGTGTTGGGACAGGCACAGGTCACTCTATTTTCCCATCAGGAAGAAGAGATAACCACAGGCTCAGCCTGCCCCCCGGAACCAGAATAGGGCCTGAAGCAATCGTGCGCTTTTCCGGCCAGCTCCCACAAAAGCGAGTTGAAAATTGGAGCTGAGGGACACTGCAATTCACAAACCTGCAGAGTTATAAATGATAACTCTCATCCACAAATATATTGAGGGAAGGCAACGAAGAGGATTTGAAAGCAAGGCAGAATTGCAGGAAACAGATTTCAGGAGGTAGATTCGAATCGCCTTGAAAGCACATGAAAAGCGTAAAAAGGTCGACAATGATGCCCTTGGCCAAAAAGGGCGTATGCGTTTTTTCCTGAATATATTCAGGAAAAAACACATACGCCCTTTTTGGCCAACCAAGCAACCTGGAAAGGCAAGTCAGCGCTACAAAGAAGTCTCGCTTCCCATCGGTCAAAAGGGCCATGCTGAAAAAAGTGTAAAAACCAGAAATGCAGGACAGGCCATGGAGAAATGGGAGCCTTGCTACGCTGATGGGCGGGTTGCAAATTGCCAACAGCCACTCTGGAGAAGTGTACGGTGTGTCCTGAAACATCTAAAAAACACAGCTTAGAGAGCATTGGGCACTTCTGCTCATGGGCGTATACATTGGGAAAACTAAAAATCAGCAAGACACAGGCACCCCAAAGTTCAGGGCTGCTGTGTTGACAAGAACCTCCACCTCATTACACCTTAAATATCCCAGGAAAGAGAAAAATGCATAAAGAATTTCTGGTCCTTATGTACAATGGACTATCACTCAGCCGTGAAATCAATGTCATAAGGCTAGTAGCAGCATGATGAGTGGATTTAGGTACGACGATTCTAAGTGAAATAAGTCACACAGAAAAAGACACTTATCATAAGATATCACTTATAGAGGGAATGTAAAAACCGCTACACTTGAACAGAATTACAAAACAGAACAGAGTCACACGTTTAGAAAACACACTATGGCTGCTTCTCGGGAAAGGTGAGGTGGGGTGATGCATAAAACAAGGGTTTCAAATTAGCTCACATACCGTTCCATAACCCAATATGTAATAGACAAGACCTACTCCTTCCTCAGTGAACTGGACTCAACACCTCCTATTCACCGCACAAGAATATATCTGACTAGTAAGAATCTTAAAACCTATGTATGATTATCTCTCTGTAAGTGAGTCAAGTGGGTGTAAAGCAGCATAAACACAGCAGTGAAAAGCAGCCAAACCTCATTATAAAAATAAATTACTTTTCAAAACCCATGAAACAAAGACAGTGAAAGAGAGAGAAATTCTTACAAAATTCGGTCAGGGGTTGTGATGCAACCTGGATTGACCATACCTAGACACACAGTTGGTGAGACATAAGGGTGGACACCCTTGGGGCTGAGAGGTTTGGTTGGGTTGGGTGAACAAACGTAGACCCTTTAAAGTAATACTGCGTGGTACCCATCCCATGGGTCCCAAAACTCCAGGTTCAAGGGCATCTTCCTACATCGAAAACATGCATGAGAATCCAAGAAGATGGTACCCCGTGTGATCGGGAAAGGTTTCTAAAACGCACCTCATTTCTCATCTCCTTGTGCTCTGGTTCGCCATTCCAGCCGCTTTACTAGCAATCTCCCTACTTGGAGAATCAGCACCTTTAACCTCCTGTTCCGTACAGGTTGCACTTTGTCCTGAGGATGAACGGGAAGAGGGGAACCAATGAGAGACAAGCTCTAGGTGTTGGGACAGGCACAGGTCACTCTATTTTCCCATCAGGAAGAAGAGATAACCACAGGCTGAGCCTGCCCCCCGTATCCAGAATAGGTCCTGAACCAATCGTGCGCTTTTGCGGCCAGCTCCCACAAAAGCGAGTTGAAAAATGGAGCTCAGGGGCACTGCAATTCACAAACCTGCAGAGTTATAAATGATAACTCTCATCCACAAATATATTGAGGGAAGGCAACGAAGAGGATTTGAAAGCAAGGCAGAATTGCAGGAAACATATTTCAGGAGGTAGATTCGAATCGCCTTGAAAGCACATGAAAAGCGTAAAAAGGTCGACAATGATGCCCTTGGCCAAAAAGGGCGTATGCGTTTTTTCCTGAATATATTCAGGAAAAAACGCATACGCCCTTTTTGGCCAACCAAGCAACCTGGAAAGGCAAGTCAGCGCTACAAAGAAGTCTCGCTTCCCATCGGTCAAAAGGGCCATGCTGAAAAAAGTGTAAAAACCAGAAATGCAGGACAGGCCATGGAGAAATGGGAGCCTTGCTATGCTGATGGGCGGGTTGCAAATTGCCAACAGCCACTCTGGAGAAGTGTACGGTGTGTCCTGAAACATCTAAAAAACACAGCTTAGAGAGCATTGGGCACTTCTGCTCATGGGCATATAAATTGGGAAAACTAAAAATCAGCAAGACACAGGCACCCCAAAGTTCAGGGCTGCTGTGTTGACAAGAACCTCCACCTCATTACACCTTAAATATCCCAGGAAAGAGAAAAATGCATAAAGAATTTCTGGTCCTTATGTACAATGGACTATCACTCAGCCGTGAAATCAATGTCATAAGGCTAGTAGCAGCATGATGAGTGGATTTAGGTACGACGATTCTAAGTGAAATAAGTCACACAGAAAAAGACACTTATCATAAGATATCACTTATAGAGGGAATGTAAAAACCGCTACACTTGAACAGAATTACAAAACAGAACAGAGTCACACGTTTAGAAAACACACTATGGCTGCTTCTCGGGAAAGGTGAGGTGGGGTGATGCATAAAACAAGGGTTTCAAATTAGCTCACATACCGTTCCATAACCCAATATGTAATAGACAAGACCTACTCCTTCCTCAGTGAACTGGACTCAACACCTCCTATTCACCGCACAAGAATATATCTGACTAGTAAGAATCTTAAAACCTATGTATGATTATCTCTCTGTAAGTGAGTCAAGTGGGTGTAAAGCAGCATAAACACAGCAGTGAAAAGCAGATAAACCCCATTATAAAAATAAATTACTTTTCAAAACCCATGAAACAAAGACAGTGAAAGAGAGAGAAATTCTTAAAAATTCGGTCAGGGGTTGTGATGCAACCTGGATTGACCATACCTAGACACACAGTTGGTGAGACATAAGGGTGGACACCCTTGGGGCTGAGAGGTTTGGTTAGGTTGGGTGAGCAAACGTAGACCCTTTAAAGTAATACTCCGTGGTACCCATCCCATGGGTTCCAAAACTCCAGGTTCAAGGGCATCTTCCTACATCGAAAACATGCATGAGAAACGCAGAAGATGGTACCCCGTGTGATCGGGAAAGGTTTCTAAAACGCACCTCATTTCTCATCTCCTTGTGCTCGGGTTCGCCATTCCAGCCGCTTTACTAGCAATCTCCCTACTTGGAGAATCAGCACCTTTAACCTCCTGTTCCGTACAGGTTGCAATTTGTCCTGAGGATGAACGGGAAGAGGGGAACCAATGAGAGACAAGCTCTAGGTGTTGGGACAGGCACAGGTCACTCTATTTTCCCATCAGGAAGAAGAGATAACCACAGGCTCAGCCTGCCCCCCGGAACCAGAATAGGGCCTGAAGCAATCGTGCGCTTTTGCGGCCAGCTCCCACAAAAGCGAGTTGAAAAATGGAGCTCAGGGGCACTGCAATTCACAAACCTGCAGAGTTATAAATGATAACTCTCATCCACAAATATATTGAGGGAAGGCAACGAAGAGGATTTGAAAGCAAGGCAGAATTGCAGGAAACATATTTCAGGAGGTAGATTCGAATCGCCTTGAAAGCACATGAAAAGCGTAAAAAGGTCGACAATGATGCCCTTGGCCAAAAAGGGCGTATGCGTTTTTTCCTGAATATATTCAGGAAAAAACGCATACGCCCTTTTTGGCCAACCAAGCCACCTGGAAAGGCAAGTCAGCGCTACAAAGAAGTCTCGCTTCCCATCGGTCAAAAGGGCCATGCTGAAAAAAGTGTAAAAACCAGAAATGCAGGACAGGCCATGGAGAAATGGGAGCCTTGCTATGCTGATGGGCGGGTTGCAAATTGCCAACAGCCACTCTGGAGAAGTGTACGGTGTGTCCTGAAACATCTAAAAAACACAGCTTAGAGAGCATTGGGCACTTCTGCTCATGGGCGTATAAATTGGGAAAACTAAAAATCAGCAAGACACAGGCACCCCAAAGTTCAGGGCTGCTGTGTTGACAAGAACCTCCACCTCATTACACCTTAAATATCCCAGGAAAGAGAAAAATGCATAAAGAATTTCTGGTCCTTATGTACAATGGACTATCACTCAGCCGTGAAATCAATGTCATAAGGCTAGTAGCAGCATGATGAGTGGATTTAGGTACGACGATTCTAAGTGAAATAAGTCACACAGAAAAAGACACTTATCATAAGATATCACTTATAGAGGGAATGTAAAAACCGCTACACTTGAACAGAATTACAAAACAGAACAGAGTCACACGTTTAGAAAACACACTATGGCTGCTTCTCGGGAAAGGTGAGGTGGGGTGATGCATAAAACAAGGGTTTCAAATTAGCTCACATACCGTTCCATAACCCAATATGTAATAGACAAGACCTACTCCTTCCTCAGTGAACTGGACTCAACACCTCCTATTCACCGCACAAGAATATATCTGACTAGTAAGAATCTTAAAACCTATGTATGATTATCTCTCTGTAAGTGAGTCAAGTGGGTGTAAAGAGGCATAAACACAGCAGTGAAAAGCAGCTAAACCCCATTATAAAAATAAATTACTTTTCAAAACCCATGAAACAAGACAGTGAAAGAGAGAGAAATTCTTACAAAATTCGGTCAGGGGTTGTGCGGCAACCTGGATTGACCATACCTAGACACACAGCTAGATGAGACATAAGGGTGGACACCCTTGGGGCTGAGAGGTTTGGTTAGGTTGGGTGAGCAAACGTAGACCCTTTAAAGTAATACTGCGTGGTACCCATCCCATGGGTTCCAAAACTCCAGGTTCAAGGACATCTTCCTACATCGAAAACATGCATGAGAAACGCAGAAGATGGTACCCCGTGTGATCGGGAAAGGTTTCTAAAACGCACCTCATTTCTCATCTCCTTGTGCTCGGGTTCGCCATTCCAGCCGCTTTACTAGCAATCTCCCTACTTGGAGAATCAGCACCTTTAACCTCCTGTTCCGTACAGGTTGCAATTTGTCCTGAGGATGAACGGGAAGAGGGGAACCAATGAGAGACAAGCTCTAGGTGTTGGGACAGGCACAGGTCACTCTATTTTCCCATCAGGAAGAAGAGATAACCACAGGCTCAGCCTGCCCCCCGGAACCAGAATAGGGCCTGAAGCAATCGTGCGCTTTTCCGGCCAGCTCCCACAAAAGCGAGTTGAAAATTGGAGCTGAGGGACACTGCAATTCACAAACCTGCAGAGTTATAAATGATAACTCTCATCCACAAATATATTGAGGGAAGGCAACGAAGAGGATTTGAAAGCAAGGCAGAATTGCAGGAAACAGATTTCAGGAGGTAGATTCGAATCGCCTTGAAAGCACATGAAAAGCGTAAAAAGGTCGACAATGATGCCCTTGGCCAAAAAGGGCGTATGCGTTTTTTCCTGAATATATTCAGGAAAAAACACATACGCCCTTTTTGGCCAACCAAGCAACCTGGAAAGGCAAGTCAGCGCTACAAAGAAGTCTCGCTTCCCATCGGTCAAAAGGGCCATGCTGAAAAAAGTGTAAAAACCAGAAATGCAGGACAGGCCATGGAGAAATGGGAGCCTTGCTACGCTGATGGGCGGGTTGCAAATTGCCAACAGCCACTCTGGAGAAGTGTACGGTGTGTCCTGAAACATCTAAAAAACACAGCTTAGAGAGCATTGGGCACTTCTGCTCATGGGCGTATACATTGGGAAAACTAAAAATCAGCAAGACACAGGCACCCCAAAGTTCAGGGCTGCTGTGTTGACAAGAACCTCCACCTCATTACACCTTAAATATCCCAGGAAAGAGAAAAATGCATAAAGAATTTCTGGTCCTTATGTACAATGGACTATCACTCAGCCGTGAAATCAATGTCATAAGGCTAGTAGCAGCATGATGAGTGGATTTAGGTACGACGATTCTAAGTGAAATAAGTCACACAGAAAAAGACACTTATCATAAGATATCACTTATAGAGGGAATGTAAAAACCGCTACACTTGAACAGAATTACAAAACAGAACAGAGTCACACGTTTAGAAAACACACTATGGCTGCTTCTCGGGAAAGGTGAGGTGGGGTGATGCATAAAACAAGGGTTTCAAATTAGCTCACATACCGTTCCATAACCCAATATGTAATAGACAAGACCTACTCCTTCCTCAGTGAACTGGACTCAACACCTCCTATTCACCGCACAAGAATATATCTGACTAGTAAGAATCTTAAAACCTATGTATGATTATCTCTCTGTAAGTGAGTCAAGTGGGTGTAAAGCAGCATAAACACAGCAGTGAAAAGCAGCCAAACCTCATTATAAAAATAAATTACTTTTCAAAACCCATGAAACAAAGACAGTGAAAGAGAGAGAAATTCTTACAAAATTCGGTCAGGGGTTGTGATGCAACCTGGATTGACCATACCTAGACACACAGTTGGTGAGACATAAGGGTGGACACCCTTGGGGCTGAGAGGTTTGGTTGGGTTGGGTGAACAAACGTAGACCCTTTAAAGTAATACTGCGTGGTACCCATCCCATGGGTCCCAAAACTCCAGGTTCAAGGGCATCTTCCTACATCGAAAACATGCATGAGAATCCAAGAAGATGGTACCCCGTGTGATCGGGAAAGGTTTCTAAAACGCACCTCATTTCTCATCTCCTTGTGCTCTGGTTCGCCATTCCAGCCGCTTTACTAGCAATCTCCCTACTTGGAGAATCAGCACCTTTAACCTCCTGTTCCGTACAGGTTGCACTTTGTCCTGAGGATGAACGGGAAGAGGGGAACCAATGAGAGACAAGCTCTAGGTGTTGGGACAGGCACAGGTCACTCTATTTTCCCATCAGGAAGAAGAGATAACCACAGGCTGAGCCTGCCCCCCGTATCCAGAATAGGTCCTGAACCAATCGTGCGCTTTTGCGGCCAGCTCCCACAAAAGCGAGTTGAAAAATGGAGCTCAGGGGCACTGCAATTCACAAACCTGCAGAGTTATAAATGATAACTCTCATCCACAAATATATTGAGGGAAGGCAACGAAGAGGATTTGAAAGCAAGGCAGAATTGCAGGAAACATATTTCAGGAGGTAGATTCGAATCGCCTTGAAAGCACATGAAAAGCGTAAAAAGGTCGACAATGATGCCCTTGGCCAAAAAGGGCGTATGCGTTTTTTCCTGAATATATTCAGGAAAAAACGCATACGCCCTTTTTGGCCAACCAAGCAACCTGGAAAGGCAAGTCAGCGCTACAAAGAAGTCTCGCTTCCCATCGGTCAAAAGGGCCATGCTGAAAAAAGTGTAAAAACCAGAAATGCAGGACAGGCCATGGAGAAATGGGAGCCTTGCTATGCTGATGGGCGGGTTGCAAATTGCCAACAGCCACTCTGGAGAAGTGTACGGTGTGTCCTGAAACATCTAAAAAACACAGCTTAGAGAGCATTGGGCACTTCTGCTCATGGGCATATAAATTGGGAAAACTAAAAATCAGCAAGACACAGGCACCCCAAAGTTCAGGGCTGCTGTGTTGACAAGAACCTCCACCTCATTACACCTTAAATATCCCAGGAAAGAGAAAAATGCATAAAGAATTTCTGGTCCTTATGTACAATGGACTATCACTCAGCCGTGAAATCAATGTCATAAGGCTAGTAGCAGCATGATGAGTGGATTTAGGTACGACGATTCTAAGTGAAATAAGTCACACAGAAAAAGACACTTATCATAAGATATCACTTATAGAGGGAATGTAAAAACCGCTACACTTGAACAGAATTACAAAACAGAACAGAGTCACACGTTTAGAAAACACACTATGGCTGCTTCTCGGGAAAGGTGAGGTGGGGTGATGCATAAAACAAGGGTTTCAAATTAGCTCACATACCGTTCCATAACCCAATATGTAATAGACAAGACCTACTCCTTCCTCAGTGAACTGGACTCAACACCTCCTATTCACCGCACAAGAATATATCTGACTAGTAAGAATCTTAAAACCTATGTATGATTATCTCTCTGTAAGTGAGTCAAGTGGGTGTAAAGCAGCATAAACACAGCAGTGAAAAGCAGATAAACCCCATTATAAAAATAAATTACTTTTCAAAACCCATGAAACAAAGACAGTGAAAGAGAGAGAAATTCTTAAAAATTCGGTCAGGGGTTGTGATGCAACCTGGATTGACCATACCTAGACACACAGTTGGTGAGACATAAGGGTGGACACCCTTGGGGCTGAGAGGTTTGGTTAGGTTGGGTGAGCAAACGTAGACCCTTTAAAGTAATACTCCGTGGTACCCATCCCATGGGTTCCAAAACTCCAGGTTCAAGGGCATCTTCCTACATCGAAAACATGCATGAGAAACGCAGAAGATGGTACCCCGTGTGATCGGGAAAGGTTTCTAAAACGCACCTCATTTCTCATCTCCTTGTGCTCGGGTTCGCCATTCCAGCCGCTTTACTAGCAATCTCCCTACTTGGAGAATCAGCACCTTTAACCTCCTGTTCCGTACAGGTTGCAATTTGTCCTGAGGATGAACGGGAAGAGGGGAACCAATGAGAGACAAGCTCTAGGTGTTGGGACAGGCACAGGTCACTCTATTTTCCCATCAGGAAGAAGAGATAACCACAGGCTCAGCCTGCCCCCCGGAACCAGAATAGGGCCTGAAGCAATCGTGCGCTTTTGCGGCCAGCTCCCACAAAAGCGAGTTGAAAAATGGAGCTCAGGGGCACTGCAATTCACAAACCTGCAGAGTTATAAATGATAACTCTCATCCACAAATATATTGAGGGAAGGCAACGAAGAGGATTTGAAAGCAAGGCAGAATTGCAGGAAACATATTTCAGGAGGTAGATTCGAATCGCCTTGAAAGCACATGAAAAGCGTAAAAAGGTCGACAATGATGCCCTTGGCCAAAAAGGGCGTATGCGTTTTTTCCTGAATATATTCAGGAAAAAACGCATACGCCCTTTTTGGCCAACCAAGCCACCTGGAAAGGCAAGTCAGCGCTACAAAGAAGTCTCGCTTCCCATCGGTCAAAAGGGCCATGCTGAAAAAAGTGTAAAAACCAGAAATGCAGGACAGGCCATGGAGAAATGGGAGCCTTGCTATGCTGATGGGCGGGTTGCAAATTGCCAACAGCCACTCTGGAGAAGTGTACGGTGTGTCCTGAAACATCTAAAAAACACAGCTTAGAGAGCATTGGGCACTTCTGCTCATGGGCGTATAAATTGGGAAAACTAAAAATCAGCAAGACACAGGCACCCCAAAGTTCAGGGCTGCTGTGTTGACAAGAACCTCCACCTCATTACACCTTAAATATCCCAGGAAAGAGAAAAATGCATAAAGAATTTCTGGTCCTTATGTACAATGGACTATCACTCAGCCGTGAAATCAATGTCATAAGGCTAGTAGCAGCATGATGAGTGGATTTAGGTACGACGATTCTAAGTGAAATAAGTCACACAGAAAAAGACACTTATCATAAGATATCACTTATAGAGGGAATGTAAAAACCGCTACACTTGAACAGAATTACAAAACAGAACAGAGTCACACGTTTAGAAAACACACTATGGCTGCTTCTCGGGAAAGGTGAGGTGGGGTGATGCATAAAACAAGGGTTTCAAATTAGCTCACATACCGTTCCATAACCCAATATGTAATAGACAAGACCTACTCCTTCCTCAGTGAACTGGACTCAACACCTCCTATTCACCGCACAAGAATATATCTGACTAGTAAGAATCTTAAAACCTATGTATGATTATCTCTCTGTAAGTGAGTCAAGTGGGTGTAAAGCAGCATAAACACAGCAGTGAAAAGCAGCCAAACCTCATTATAAAAATAAATTACTTTTCAAAACCCATGAAACAAAGACAGTGAAAGAGAGAGAAATTCTTACAAAATTCGGTCAGGGGTTGTGATGCAACCTGGATTGACCATACCTAGACACACAGTTGGTGAGACATAAGGGTGGACACCCTTGGGGCTGAGAGGTTTGGTTGGGTTGGGTGAGCAAACGTAGACCCTTTAAAGTAATACTGCGTGGTACCCATCCCATGGGTCCCAAAACTCCAGGTTCAAGGGCATCTTCCTACATCGAAAACATGCATGAGAAACGCAGAAGATGGTACCCCGTGTGATCGGGAAAGGTTTCTAAAACGCACCTCATTTCTCATCTCCTTGTGCTCTGGTTCGCCATTCCAGCCGCTTTACTAGCAATCTCCCTACTTGGAGAATCAGCACCTTTAACCTCCTGTTCCGTACAGGTTGCACTTTGTCCTGAGGATGAACGGGAAGAGGGGAACCAATGAGAGACAAGCTCTAGGTGTTGGGACAGGCACAGGTCACTCTATTTTCCCATCAGGAAGAAGAGATAACCACAGGCTGAGCCTGCCCCCCGTATCCAGAATAGGTCCTGAACCAATCGTGCGCTTTTGCGGCCAGCTCCCACAAAAGCGAGTTGAAAAATGGAGCTCAGGGGCACTGCAATTCACAAACCTGCAGAGTTATAAATGATAACTCTCATCCACAAATATATTGAGGGAAGGCAACGAAGAGGATTTGAAAGCAAGGCAGAATTGCAGGAAACATATTTCAGGAGGTAGATTCGAATCGCCTTGAAAGCACATGAAAAGCGTAAAAAGGTCGACAATGATGCCCTTGGCCAAAAAGGGCGTATGCGTTTTTTCCTGAATATATTCAGGAAAAAACGCATACGCCCTTTTTGGCCAACCAAGCAACCTGGAAAGGCAAGTCAGCGCTACAAAGAAGTCTCGCTTCCCATCGGTCAAAAGGGCCATGCTGAAAAAAGTGTAAAAACCAGAAATGCAGGACAGGCCATGGAGAAATGGGAGCCTTGCTATGCTGATGGGCGGGTTGCAAATTGCCAACAGCCACTCTGGAGAAGTGTACGGTGTGTCCTGAAACATCTAAAAAACACAGCTTAGAGAGCATTGGGCACTTCTGCTCATGGGCATATAAATTGGGAAAACTAAAAATCAGCAAGACACAGGCACCCCAAAGTTCAGGGCTGCTGTGTTGACAAGAACCTCCACCTCATTACACCTTAAATATCCCAGGAAAGAGAAAAATGCATAAAGAATTTCTGGTCCTTATGTACAATGGACTATCACTCAGCCGTGAAATCAATGTCATAAGGCTAGTAGCAGCATGATGAGTGGATTTAGGTACGACGATTCTAAGTGAAATAAGTCACACAGAAAAAGACACTTATCATAAGATATCACTTATAGAGGGAATGTAAAAACCGCTACACTTGAACAGAATTACAAAACAGAACAGAGTCACACGTTTAGAAAACACACTATGGCTGCTTCTCGGGAAAGGTGAGGTGGGGTGATGCATAAAACAAGGGTTTCAAATTAGCTCACATACCGTTCCATAACCCAATATGTAATAGACAAGACCTACTCCTTCCTCAGTGAACTGGACTCAACACCTCCTATTCACCGCACAAGAATATATCTGACTAGTAAGAATCTTAAAACCTATGTATGATTATCTCTCTGTAAGTGAGTCAAGTGGGTGTAAAGCAGCATAAACACAGCAGTGAAAAGCAGATAAACCCCATTATAAAAATAAATTACTTTTCAAAACCCATGAAACAAAGACAGTGAAAGAGAGAGAAATTCTTAAAAATTCGGTCAGGGGTTGTGATGCAACCTGGATTGACCATACCTAGACACACAGTTGGTGAGACATAAGGGTGGACACCCTTGGGGCTGAGAGGTTTGGTTAGGTTGGGTGAGCAAACGTAGACCCTTTAAAGTAATACTCCGTGGTACCCATCCCATGGGTTCCAAAACTCCAGGTTCAAGGGCATCTTCCTACATCGAAAACATGCATGAGAAACGCAGAAGATGGTACCCCGTGTGATCGGGAAAGGTTTCTAAAACGCACCTCATTTCTCATCTCCTTGTGCTCGGGTTCGCCATTCCAGCCGCTTTACTAGCAATCTCCCTACTTGGAGAATCAGCACCTTTAACCTCCTGTTCCGTACAGGTTGCAATTTGTCCTGAGGATGAACGGGAAGAGGGGAACCAATGAGAGACAAGCTCTAGGTGTTGGGACAGGCACAGGTCACTCTATTTTCCCATCAGGAAGAAGAGATAACCACAGGCTCAGCCTGCCCCCCGGAACCAGAATAGGGCCTGAAGCAATCGTGCGCTTTTGCGGCCAGCTCCCACAAAAGCGAGTTGAAAAATGGAGCTCAGGGGCACTGCAATTCACAAACCTGCAGAGTTATAAATGATAACTCTCATCCACAAATATATTGAGGGAAGGCAACGAAGAGGATTTGAAAGCAAGGCAGAATTGCAGGAAACATATTTCAGGAGGTAGATTCGAATCGCCTTGAAAGCACATGAAAAGCGTAAAAAGGTCGACAATGATGCCCTTGGCCAAAAAGGGCGTATGCGTTTTTTCCTGAATATATTCAGGAAAAAACGCATACGCCCTTTTTGGCCAACCAAGCCACCTGGAAAGGCAAGTCAGCGCTACAAAGAAGTCTCGCTTCCCATCGGTCAAAAGGGCCATGCTGAAAAAAGTGTAAAAACCAGAAATGCAGGACAGGCCATGGAGAAATGGGAGCCTTGCTATGCTGATGGGCGGGTTGCAAATTGCCAACAGCCACTCTGGAGAAGTGTACGGTGTGTCCTGAAACATCTAAAAAAACACAGCTTAGAGAGCATTGGGCACTTCTGCTCATGGGCGTATAAATTGGGAAAACTAAAAATCAGCAAGACACAGGCACCCCAAAGTTTAGGGCTGCTGTGTTGACAAGAACCTCCACCTCATTACACCTTAAATATCCCAGGAAAGAGAAAAATGGATAAAGAATTTCTGGTCCTTATGTACAATGGACTATCACTCAGCCGTGAAATCAATGTCATAAGGCTAGTAGCAGCATGATGAGTGGATTTAGGTACGACGATTCTAAGTGAAATAAGTCACACAGAAAAAGACACTTATCATAAGATATCACTTATAGAGGGAATGTAAAAACCGCTACACTTGAACAGAATTACAAAACAGAACAGAGTCACACGTTTAGAAAACACACTATGGCTGCTTCTCGGGAAAGGTGAGGTGGGGTGATGCATAAAACAAGGGTTTCAAATTAGCTCACATACCGTTCCATAACCCAATATGTAATAGACAAGACCTACTCCTTCCTCAGTGAACTGGACTCAACACCTCCTATTCACCGCACAAGAATATATCTGACTAGTAAGAATCTTAAAACCCATGTATGATTATCTCTCTGTAAGTGAGTCAAGTGGGTGTAAAGCAGCATAAACACAGCAGTGAAAAGCAGCTAAACCCCATTATAAAAATAAATTACTTTTCAAAACCCATGAAACAAAGACAGTGAAAGAGAGAGAAATTCTTACAAAATTCGGTCAGGGGTTGTGATGCAACCTGGATTGACCATACCTAGACACACAGTTGGTGAGACATAAGGGTGGACACCCTTGGGGCTGAGAGGTTTGGTTAGGTTGGGTGAGCAAACGTAGACCCTTTAAAGTAATACTGCGTGGTACCCATCCCATGGGTCCCAAAACTCCAGGTTCAAGGGCATCTTCCTACATCGAAAACATGCATGAGAATCCAAGAAGATGGTACCCCGTGTGATCGGGAAAGGTTTCTAAAACGCACCTCATTTCTCATCTCCTTGTGCTCTGGTTCGCCATTCCAGCCGCTTTACTAGCAATCTCCCTACTTGGAGAATCAGCACCTTTAACCTCCTGTTCCGTACAGGTTGCACTTTGTCCTGAGGATGAACGGGAAGAGGGGAACCAATGAGAGACAAGCTCTAGGTGTTGGGACAGGCACAGGTCACTCTATTTTCCCATCAGGAAGAAGAGATAACCACAGGCTGAGCCTGCCCCCCGTATCCAGAATAGGTCCTGAACCAATCGTGCGCTTTTGCGGCCAGCTCCCACAAAAGCGAGTTGAAAAATGGAGCTCAGGGGCACTGCAATTCACAAACCTGCAGAGTTATAAATGATAACTCTCATCCACAAATATATTGAGGGAAGGCAACGAAGAGGATTTGAAAGCAAGGCAGAATTGCAGGAAACATATTTCAGGAGGTAGATTCGAATCGCCTTGAAAGCACATGAAAAGCGTAAAAAGGTCGACAATGATGCCCTTGGCCAAAAAGGGCGTATGCGTTTTTTCCTGAATATATTCAGGAAAAAACGCATACGCCCTTTTTGGCCAACCAAGCAACCTGGAAAGGCAAGTCAGCGCTACAAAGAAGTCTCGCTTCCCATCGGTCAAAAGGGCCATGCTGAAAAAAGTGTAAAAACCAGAAATGCAGGACAGGCCATGGAGAAATGGGAGCCTTGCTATGCTGATGGGCGGGTTGCAAATTGCCAACAGCCACTCTGGAGAAGTGTACGGTGTGTCCTGAAACATCTAAAAAACACAGCTTAGAGAGCATTGGGCACTTCTGCTCATGGGCATATAAATTGGGAAAACTAAAAATCAGCAAGACACAGGCACCCCAAAGTTCAGGGCTGCTGTGTTGACAAGAACCTCCACCTCATTACACCTTAAATATCCCAGGAAAGAGAAAAATGCATAAAGAATTTCTGGTCCTTATGTACAATGGACTATCACTCAGCCGTGAAATCAATGTCATAAGGCTAGTAGCAGCATGATGAGTGGATTTAGGTACGACGATTCTAAGTGAAATAAGTCACACAGAAAAAGACACTTATCATAAGATATCACTTATAGAGGGAATGTAAAAACCGCTACACTTGAACAGAATTACAAAACAGAACAGAGTCACACGTTTAGAAAACACACTATGGCTGCTTCTCGGGAAAGGTGAGGTGGGGTGATGCATAAAACAAGGGTTTCAAATTAGCTCACATACCGTTCCATAACCCAATATGTAATAGACAAGACCTACTCCTTCCTCAGTGAACTGGACTCAACACCTCCTATTCACCGCACAAGAATATATCTGACTAGTAAGAATCTTAAAACCTATGTATGATTATCTCTCTGTAAGTGAGTCAAGTGGGTGTAAAGCAGCATAAACACAGCAGTGAAAAGCAGATAAACCCCATTATAAAAATAAATTACTTTTCAAAACCCATGAAACAAAGACAGTGAAAGAGAGAGAAATTCTTAAAAATTCGGTCAGGGGTTGTGATGCAACCTGGATTGACCATACCTAGACACACAGTTGGTGAGACATAAGGGTGGACACCCTTGGGGCTGAGAGGTTTGGTTAGGTTGGGTGAGCAAACGTAGACCCTTTAAAGTAATACTCCGTGGTACCCATCCCATGGGTTCCAAAACTCCAGGTTCAAGGGCATCTTCCTACATCGAAAACATGCATGAGAAACGCAGAAGATGGTACCCCGTGTGATCGGGAAAGGTTTCTAAAACGCACCTCATTTCTCATCTCCTTGTGCTCGGGTTCGCCATTCCAGCCGCTTTACTAGCAATCTCCCTACTTGGAGAATCAGCACCTTTAACCTCCTGTTCCGTACAGGTTGCAATTTGTCCTGAGGATGAACGGGAAGAGGGGAACCAATGAGAGACAAGCTCTAGGTGTTGGGACAGGCACAGGTCACTCTATTTTCCCATCAGGAAGAAGAGATAACCACAGGCTCAGCCTGCCCCCCGGAACCAGAATAGGGCCTGAAGCAATCGTGCGCTTTTGCGGCCAGCTCCCACAAAAGCGAGTTGAAAAATGGAGCTCAGGGGCACTGCAATTCACAAACCTGCAGAGTTATAAATGATAACTCTCATCCACAAATATATTGAGGGAAGGCAACGAAGAGGATTTGAAAGCAAGGCAGAATTGCAGGAAACATATTTCAGGAGGTAGATTCGAATCGCCTTGAAAGCACATGAAAAGCGTAAAAAGGTCGACAATGATGCCCTTGGCCAAAAAGGGCGTATGCGTTTTTTCCTGAATATATTCAGGAAAAAACGCATACGCCCTTTTTGGCCAACCAAGCCACCTGGAAAGGCAAGTCAGCGCTACAAAGAAGTCTCGCTTCCCATCGGTCAAAAGGGCCATGCTGAAAAAAGTGTAAAAACCAGAAATGCAGGACAGGCCATGGAGAAATGGGAGCCTTGCTATGCTGATGGGCGGGTTGCAAATTGCCAACAGCCACTCTGGAGAAGTGTACGGTGTGTCCTGAAACATCTAAAAAAACACAGCTTAGAGAGCATTGGGCACTTCTGCTCATGGGCGTATAAATTGGGAAAACTAAAAATCAGCAAGACACAGGCACCCCAAAGTTTAGGGCTGCTGTGTTGACAAGAACCTCCACCTCATTACACCTTAAATATCCCAGGAAAGAGAAAAATGGATAAAGAATTTCTGGTCCTTATGTACAATGGACTATCACTCAGCCGTGAAATCAATGTCATAAGGCTAGTAGCAGCATGATGAGTGGATTTAGGTACGACGATTCTAAGTGAAATAAGTCACACAGAAAAAGACACTTATCATAAGATATCACTTATAGAGGGAATGTAAAAACCGCTACACTTGAACAGAATTACAAAACAGAACAGAGTCACACGTTTAGAAAACACACTATGGCTGCTTCTCGGGAAAGGTGAGGTGGGGTGATGCATAAAACAAGGGTTTCAAATTAGCTCACATACCGTTCCATAACCCAATATGTAATAGACAAGACCTACTCCTTCCTCAGTGAACTGGACTCAACACCTCCTATTCACCGCACAAGAATATATCTGACTAGTAAGAATCTTAAAACCCATGTATGATTATCTCTCTGTAAGTGAGTCAAGTGGGTGTAAAGCAGCATAAACACAGCAGTGAAAAGCAGCTAAACCCCATTATAAAAATAAATTACTTTTCAAAACCCATGAAACAAAGACAGTGAAAGAGAGAGAAATTCTTACAAAATTCGGTCAGGGGTTGTGATGCAACCTGGATTGACCATACCTAGACACACAGTTGGTGAGACATAAGGGTGGACACCCTTGGGGCTGAGAGGTTTGGTTAGGTTGGGTGAGCAAACGTAGACCCTTTAAAGTAATACTGCGTGGTACCCATCCCATGGGTCCCAAAACTCCAGGTTCAAGGGCATCTTCCTACATCGAAAACATGCATGAGAATCCAAGAAGATGGTACACCGTGTGATCGGGAAAGGTTTCTAAAACGCACCTCATTTCTCATCTCCTTGTGCTCGGGTTCGCCATTCCAGCCGCTTTACTAGCAATCTCCCTACTTGGAGAATCAGCACCTTTAACCTCCTGTTCCGTACAGGTTGCACTTTGTCCTGAGGATGAACGGGAAGAGGGGAACCAATGAGAGACAAGCTCTAGGTGTTGGGACAGGCACAGGTCACTCTATTTTCCCATCAGGAAGAAGAGATAACCACAGGCTCAGCCTGCCCCCCGTATCCAGAATAGGGCCTGAAGCAATCGTGCGCTTTTGCGGCCAGCTCCCACAAAAGCGAGTTGAAAAATGGAGCTCAGGGGCACTGCAATTCACAAACCTGCAGAGTTATAAATGATAACTCTCATCCACAAATATATTGAGGGAAGGCAACGAAGAGGATTTGAAAGCAAGGCAGAATTGCAGGAAACATATTTCAGGAGGTAGATTCGAATCGCCTTGAAAGCACATGAAAAGCGTAAAAAGGTCGACAATGATGCCCTTGGCCAAAAAGGGCGTATGCGTTTTTTCCTGAATATATTCAGGAAAAAACGCATACGCCCTTTTTGGCCAACCAAGCCACCTGGAAAGGCAAGTCAGCGCTACAAAGAAGTCTCGCTTCCCATCGGTCAAAAGGGCCATGCTGAAAAAAGTGTAAAAACCAGAAATGCAGGACAGGCCATGGAGAAATGGGAGCCTTGCTATGCTGATGGGCGGGTTGCAAATTGCCAACAGCCACTCTGGAGAAGTGTACGGTGTGTCCTGAAACATCTAAAAAAACACAGCTTAGAGAGCATTGGGCACTTCTGCTCATGGGCGTATAAATTGGGAAAACTAAAAATCAGCAAGACACAGGCACCCCAAAGTTTAGGGCTGCTGTGTTGACAAGAACCTCCACCTCATTACACCTTAAATATCCCAGGAAAGAGAAAAATGGATAAAGAATTTCTGGTCCTTATGTACAATGGACTATCACTCAGCCGTGAAATCAATGTCATAAGGCTAGTAGCAGCATGATGAGTGGATTTAGGTACGACGATTCTAAGTGAAATAAGTCACACAGAAAAAGACACTTATCATAAGATATCACTTATAGAGGGAATGTAAAAACCGCTACACTTGAACAGAATTACAAAACAGAACAGAGTCACACGTTTAGAAAACACACTATGGCTGCTTCTCGGGAAAGGTGAGGTGGGGTGATGCATAAAACAAGGGTTTCAAATTAGCTCACATACCGTTCCATAACCCAATATGTAATAGACAAGACCTACTCCTTCCTCAGTGAACTGGACTCAACACCTCCTATTCACCGCACAAGAATATATCTGACTAGTAAGAATCTTAAAACCCATGTATGATTATCTCTCTGTAAGTGAGTCAAGTGGGTGTAAAGCAGCATAAACACAGCAGTGAAAAGCAGCTAAACCCCATTATAAAAATAAATTACTTTTCAAAACCCATGAAACAAAGACAGTGAAAGAGAGAGAAATTCTTACAAAATTCGGTCAGGGGTTGTGATGCAACCTGGATTGACCATACCTAGACACACAGTTGGTGAGACATAAGGGTGGACACCCTTGGGGCTGAGAGGTTTGGTTAGGTTGGGTGAGCAAACGTAGACCCTTTAAAGTAATACTGCGTGGTACCCATCCCATGGGTCCCAAAACTCCAGGTTCAAGGGCATCTTCCTACATCGAAAACATGCATGAGAATCCAAGAAGATGGTACACCGTGTGATCGGGAAAGGTTTCTAAAACGCACCTCATTTCTCATCTCCTTGTGCTCGGGTTCGCCATTCCAGCCGCTTTACTAGCAATCTCCCTACTTGGAGAATCAGCACCTTTAACCTCCTATTCCGTACAGGTTGCAATTTGTCCTGAGGATGAACGGGAAGAGGGGGAACCAATGAGAGACAAGCTCTAGGTGTTGGGACAGGCACAGGTCACTCTATTTTCTCATCAGGAAGGAGAGATAAGCACAGGCTCAGCCTACCCCCCGGAACCAGAACAGGGCCTGAAGCCATGCAGCGCTTTTGCGGCCAGCTCCCACAAAAGCGAGTTGAAAAATGGAGCTCAAGGGCACTGCAATTCACAAACCTGCAGAGTTATAAATGATAACTCTCGTCCACAAATATATTGAGGGAAGGCAACGAAGAGGATTTGAAAGCAAGGCAGAATTGCAGGAAACAGATTTCAGGAGGTAGATTCGAATCGCCTTGAAAGCACATGAAAAGCGGCAAAACGTCGACAATGATGCCCTTGGCCAAAAAGGGCGTATGCGTTTTTCCCTGAATATATTCAGGAAAAAACGCATACGCCCTTTTTGGCCAACCAAGCCACCTGGAAAGGCAAATCAGCGCTAAAAAGAAGTCTCGCTTCCCATCGGTCAAAAGGGCCATGATGAAAAAAGTGTAAAAACCAGAAATGCAGGGCAGCCCAAGGAGAAATGGAAGTCTTGCTACGCTGATGGGAGGGTTGCAAATTGCCAACAGCCACTCTGGAGAAGTGTACAGTGTGTCCTGAAACATCTAAAAAAGACAGATTCGAGAGCATTGGGCACTTCTGCTCATGGGCGTATAAATTGGGATTACTAAAAATCAGCAAGATACAGGCCCCCCAAAGTTTTGGGCTGCTCTGTTGACAAGAACCTCCACTTCTTTACACCTTAAATATCACAGGAAAGAGAAAAATGGATAAAGAATTTCTGGTCCTTATGTACAATGGACTATCACTCAGCCGTGAAATCAATGTCATAAGGCTAGTAGCAGCATGATGAGTGGATTTAAGTACGACGATTCTAAGAGAAATAAGTCACACAGAAAAAGACACATATCATAAGATATCACTTATAGAGGGAATGTAAAAACCGCTACAGTTGAACTGAATTACAAAACAGAACAGAGTTACATGTTTAGAAAAAACACTATGGCTGCTTCACGGAAAAGGAGAGGTGGGGTGATGCATAAAACAAGGGTTTCACATTAGCTCACATACCGTTCCATAAACCCACTATATAATAGAAAAGACCTACTCCTTCCTCAGTGAACTGGACTCAACACCTCCTATTCACCGCACAAAACTATATCTGACTAGTAAGAATCTTAAAACCTATGTATGATTATCTCTCTGTAAGTGAGTCAAGTGGGTGTAAAGAGGCATAAACACAGCAGTGAAAAGCAGCCAAACCCCATTATAAAAATAAATTACTTTTCAAAACCCATGAAACAAGACAGTGAAAGAGAGAGAAATTCTTACAAAATTCGGTCAGGGGTTGTGCGGCAACCTGGATTGACCATACCTAGACACACAGCTAGATGAGACATAAGGGTGGACACCCTTGGGGCTGAGAGGTTTGGTTAGGTTGGGTTAGCAAACGTAGACCCTTTAAAGTAATACTGCGTGGTACCAATCCCATGGGTTCCAAAACTCCAGGTTCAAGGGCATCTTCCTACATCGAAAACATGCATGAGAAACGCAGAAGATGGTACCCTGTGTGATTGGGAAAGGTTTCTAAAACGCACCTCATTTCTCATCTCCTTGTGCTCGGGTTCGCCATTCCAGCCGCTTTACTAGCAATCTCCCTACTTGGAGAATCAGCACCTTTAACCTCCTGTTCCGTACAGGTTGCAATTTGTCCTGAGGATGAACGGGAAGAGGGGAACCAATGAGAGACAAGCTCTAGGTGTTGGGACAGGCACAGGTCACTCTATTTTCCCATCAGGAAGAAGAGATAACCACAGGCTGAGCCTGCCCCCCGTATCCAGAATAGGGCCTGAAGCAATCGTGCGCTTTTGCGGCCAGCTCCCACAAAAGCGAGTTGAAAAATGGAGCTCAGGGGCACTGCAATTCACAAACCTGCAGAGTTATAAATGATAACTCTCATCCACAAATATATTGAGGGAAGGCAACGAAGAGGATTTGAAAGCAAGGCAGAATTGCAGGAAACATATTTCAGGAGGTAGATTCGAATCACCTTGAAAGCACATGAAAAGCGTAAAAAGGTCGACAATGATGCCCTTGGCCAAAAAGGGCGTATGCGTTTTTTCCTGAATATATTCAGGAAAAAACGCATACGCCCTTTTTGGCCAACCAAGCAACCTGGAAAGGCAAGTCAGCGCTACAAAGAAGTCTCGCTTCCCATCGGTCAAAAGGGCCATGCTGAAAAAAGTGTAAAAACCAGAAATGCAGGACAGGCCATGGAGAAATGGGAGCCTTGCTATGCTGATGGGCGGGTTGCAAATTGCCAACAGCCACTCTGGAGAAGTGTACGGTGTGTCCTGAAACATCTAAAAAAACACAGCTTAGAGAGCATTGGGCACTTCTGCTCATGGGCGTATAAATTGGGAAAACTAAAAATCAGCAAGACACAGGCACCCCAAAGTTTAGGGCTGCTGTGTTGACAAGAACCTCCACCTCATTACACCTTAAATATCCCAGGAAAGAGAAAAATGGATAAAGAATTTCTGGTCCTTATGTACAATGGACTATCACTCAGCCGTGAAATCAATGTCATAAGGCTAGTAGCAGCATGATGAGTGGATTTAGGTACGACGATTCTAAGTGAAATAAGTCACACAGAAAAAGACACTTATCATAAGATATCACTTATAGAGGGAATGTAAAAACCGCTACACTTGAACAGAATTACAAAACAGAACAGAGTCACACGTTTAGAAAACACACTATGGCTGCTTCTCGGGAAAGGTGAGGTGGGGTGATGCATAAAACAAGGGTTTCAAATTAGCTCACATACCGTTCCATAACCCAATATGTAATAGACAAGACCTACTCCTTCCTCAGTGAACTGGACTCAACACCTCCTATTCACCGCACAAGAATATATCTGACTAGTAAGAATCTTAAAACCCATGTATGATTATCTCTCTGTAAGTGAGTCAAGTGGGTGTAAAGCAGCATAAACACAGCAGTGAAAAGCAGCTAAACCCCATTATAAAAATAAATTACTTTTCAAAACCCATGAAACAAAGACAGTGAAAGAGAGAGAAATTCTTACAAAATTCGTTCAGGGGTTGTGATGCAACCTGGATTGACCATACCTAGACACACAGTTGGTGAGACATAAGGGTGGACACCCTTGGGGCTGAGAGGTTTGGTTAGGTTGGGTGAGCAAACGTAGACCCTTTAAAGTAATACTGCGTGGTACCCATCCCATGGGTCCCAAAACTCCAGGTTCAAGGGCATCTTCCTACATCAAAAACATGCATGAGAATCCAAGAAGATGGTACACCGTGTGATCGGGAAAGGTTTCTAAAACGCACCTCATTTCTCATCTCCTTGTGCTCGGGTTCGCCATTCCAGCCGCTTTACTAGCAATCTCCCTACTTGGAGAATCAGCACCTTTAACCTCCTATTCCGTACAGGTTGCAATTTGTCCTGAGGATGAACGGGAAGAGGGGGAACCAATGAGAGACAAGCTCTAGGTGTTGGGACAGGCACAGGTCACTCTATTTTCTCATCAGGAAGGAGAGATAAGCACAGGCTCAGCCTACCCCCCGGAACCAGAACAGGGCCTGAAGCCATGCAGCGCTTTTGCGGCCAGCTCCCACAAAAGCGAGTTGAAAAATGGAGCTCAAGGGCACTGCAATTCACAAACCTGCAGAGTTATAAATGATAACTCTCATCCACAAATATATTGAGGGAAGGCAACGAAGAGGATTTGAAAGCAAGGCAGAATTGCAGGAAACAGATTTCAGGAGGTAGATTCGAATCGCCTTGAAAGCACATGAAAAGCGGCAAAACGTCGACAATGATGCCCTTGGCCAAAAAGGGCGTATGCGTTTTTCCCTGAATATATTCAGGAAAAAACGCATACGCCCTTTTTGGCCAACCAAGCCACCTGGAAAGGCAAATCAGCGCTAAAAAGAAGTCTCGCTTCCCATCGGTCAAAAGGGCCATGCTGAAAAAAGTGTAAAAACCAGAAATGCAGGACAGGCCATGGAGAAATGGGAGCCTTGCTACGCTGATGGGTGGGTTGCAAATTGCCAACAGCCACTCTGGAGATGTGTACAGTGTGTCCTGAATCATCTAAGAAACACAGCTTAGAGAGCATTGGGCACTTCTGCTCATGGGCGTATATATTGGGAATACTAAAAATCAGCAAGACACAGGCACCCCAAAGTTTAGGGCTGCTCTGTTGATAAGAACCTCCACTTCATTACACCTTAAATATCCCAGGAAAGAGAAAAATGGATAAAGAATTTCTGGTCCTTATGTACAATGGACTATCACTCAGCCGTGAAATCAATGTCATAAGGCTAGTAGCAGCATGATGAGTGGATTTAAGTACGACGATTCTAAGAGAAATAAGTCACACAGAAAAAGACACATATCATAAGATATCACTTATAGAGGGAATGTAAAAACCGCTACAGTTGAACTGAATTACAAAACAGAACAGAGTTACACGTTTAGAAAAAACACTATGGCTGCTTCACGGAAAAGGAGAGGTGGGGTGATGCATAAAACAAGGGTTTCACATTAGCTCACATACCGTTCCATAAACCCACTATATAATAGAAAAGACCTACTCCTTCCTCAGTGAACTGGACTCAACACCTCCTATTCACCGCACAAAACTATATCTGACTAGTAAGAATCTTAAAACCTATGTATGATTATCTCTCTGTAAGTGAGTCAAGTGGGTGTAAAGAGGCATAAACACAGCAGTGAAAAGCAGCTAAACCCCATTATAAAAATAAATTACTTTTCAAAACCCATGAAACAAGACAGTGAAAGAGAGAGAAATTCTTACAAAATTCGGTCAGGGGTTGTGCGGCAACCTGGATTGACCATACCTAGACACACAGCTAGATGAGACATAAGGGTGGACACCCTTGGGGCTGAGAGGTTTGGTTAGGTTGGGTTAGCAAACGTAGACCCTTTAAAGTAATACTGCGTGGTACCAATCCCATGGGTTCCAAAACTCCAGGTTCAAGGGCATCTTCCTACATCGAAAACATGCATGAGAAACGCAGAAGATGGTACCCTGTGTGATCGGGAAAGGTTTCTAAAACGCACCTCATTTCTCATCTCCTTGTGCTCGGGTTCGCCATTCCAGCCGCTTTACTAGCAATCTCCCTACTTGGAGAATCAGCACCTTTAACCTCCGGTTCCGTACAGGTTGCAATTTGTCCTGAGGATGAACGGGAAGAGGGGAACCAATGAGAGACAAGCTCTAGGTGTTGGGACAGGCACAGGTCACTCTATTTTCCCATCAGGAAGAAGAGATAACCACAGGCTGAGCCTGCCCCCCGGAACCAGAATAGGGCCTGAAGCAATCGTGCGCTTTTGCGGCCAGCTCCCACAAAAGCGAGTTGAAAAATGGAGCTCAGGGGCACTGCAATTCACAAACCTGCAGAGTTATAAATGATAACTCTCATCCACAAATATATTGAGGGAAGGCAACGAAGAGGATTTGAAAGCAAGGCAGAATTGCAGGAAACATATTTCAGGAGGTAGATTCGAATCGCCTTGAAAGCACATGAAAAGCGTAAAAAGGTCGACAATGATGCCCTTGGCCAAAAAGGGCGTATGCGTTTTTTCCTGAATATATTCAGGAAAAAACGCATACGCCCTTTTTGGCCAACCAAGCAACATGGAAAGGCAAGTCAGCGCTAAAAAGAAGGCTCGCTTCCCATCGGTCAAAAGGGCCATGCTGAAAAAAGTGTAAAAACCAGAAATGCAGAACAGGCCATGGAGAAATGGGAGCCTTGCTACGCTGATGGGAGGTTTGCAAATTGCCAACAGCCACTCTGGAGAAGTGTACGGTGTGTCCTGAAACATCTAAAAAACACAGCTTAGAGAGCTTTGGGCACTTCTGCTCATGGGCGTATAAATTGGGAAAATTAAAAATCAGCAAGACACAGGCACCCCAAAGTTTAGGGCTGCTCTGTTGACAAGAACCTCCACCTCATTACACCTTAAATATCCCAGGAAAGAGAAAAATGGATAAAGAATTTCTGGTCCTTATGTACAATGGACTATCACTCAGCCGTGAAATCAATGTCATAAGGCTAGTAGCAGCATGATGAGTGGATTTAGGTACGACGATTCTAAGTGAAATAAATCACACAGAAAAAGACACTTATCATAAGATATCACTTATAGAGGGAATGTAAAAACCGCTACACTTGAACTGAATTGAAAAACACAACAGAGTCCCACGTTTAGAAAACACACTATGGCTGCTTTACGGGAAAGGTGAGGTGGGGTGATGTATAAAACAAGGGTTTCAAATTAGCTCACATACCGTTCCATAACCCAATATGTAATAGACAAGACCTACTCCTTCCTCAGTGAACTGGACTCAACACCTCCTATTCACCGCACAAGAATATATCTGACTAGTAAGAATCTTAAAACCTATGTATGATTATCTCTCTGTAAGTGAGTCAAGTGGGTGTAAAGAGGCATAAACACAGCAGTGAAAAGCAGCTAAACCCCATTATAAAAATAAATTACTTTTCAAAACCCATGAAACAAGACAGTGAAAGAGAGAGAAATTCTTACAAAATTCGGTCAGGGGTTGTGCGGCAACCTGGATTGACCATACCTAGACACACAGCTAGATGAGACATAAGGGTGGACACCCTTGGGGCTGAGAGGTTTGGTTAGGTTGGGTGAGCAAACGTAGACCCTTTAAAGTAATACTGCGTGGTACCCATCCCATGGGTTCCAAAACTCCAGGTTCAAGGACATCTTCCTACATCGAAAACATGCATGAGAAACGCAGAAGATGGTACCCCGTGTGATCGGGAAAGGTTTCTAAAACGCACCTCATTTCTCATCTCCTTGTGCTCGGGTTCGCCATTCCAGCCGCTTTACTAGCAATCTCCCTACTTGGAGAATCAGCACCTTTAACCTCCTGTTCCGTACAGGTTGCAATTTGTCCTGAGGATGAACGGGAAGAGGGGAACCAATGAGAGACAAGCTCTAGGTGTTGGGACAGGCACAGGTCACTCTATTTTCCCATCAGGAAGAAGAGATAACCACAGGCTCAGCCTGCCCCCCGGAACCAGAATAGGGCCTGAAGCAATCGTGCGCTTTTCCGGCAAGCTCCCACAAAAGCGAGTTGAAAATTGGAGCTGAGGGACACTGCAATTCACAAACCTGCAGAGTTATAAATGATAACTCTCATCCACAAATATATTGAGGGAAGGCAACGAAGAGGATTTGAAAGCAAGGCAGAATTGCAGGAAACATATTTCAGGAGGTAGATTCGAATCGCCTTGAAAGCACATGAAAAGCGTAAAAAGGTCGACAATGATGCCCTTGGCCAAAAAGGGCGTATGCGTTTTTTCCTGAATATATTCAGGAAAAAACGCATACGCCCTTTTTGGCCAACCAAGCAACATGGAAAGGCAAGTCAGCGCTAAAAAGAAGGCTCGCTTCCCATCGGTCAAAAGGGCCATGCTGAAAAAAGTGTAAAAACCAGAAATGCAGAACAGGCCATGGAGAAATGGGAGCCTTGCTACGCTGATGGGAGGTTTGCAAATTGCCAACAGCCACTCTGGAGAAGTGTACGGTGTGTCCTGAAACATCTAAAAAACACAGCTTAGAGAGCTTTGGGCACTTCTGCTCATGGGCGTATAAATTGGGAAAATTAAAAATCAGCAAGACACAGGCACCCCAAAGTTTAGGGCTGCTCTGTTGACAAGAACCTCCACCTCATTACACCTTAAATATCCCAGGAAAGAGAAAAATGGATAAAGAATTTCTGGTCCTTATGTACAATGGACTATCACTCAGCCGTGAAATCAATGTCATAAGGCTAGTAGCAGCATGATGAGTGGATTTAGGTACGACGATTCTAAGTGAAATAAATCACACAGAAAAAGACACTTATCATAAGATATCACTTATAGAGGGAATGTAAAAACCGCTACACTTGAACTGAATTGAAAAACACAACAGAGTCCCACGTTTAGAAAACACACTATGGCTGCTTTACGGGAAAGGTGAGGTGGGGTGATGCATAAAACAAGGGTTTCAAATTAGCTCACATACCGTTCCATAACCCAATATGTAATAGACAAGACCTACTCCTTCCTCAGTGAACTGGACTCAACACCTCCTATTCACCGCACAAGAATATATCTGACTAGTAAGAATCTTAAAACCTATGTATGATTATCTCTCTGTAAGTGAGTCAAGTGGGTGTAAAGAGGCATAAACACAGCAGTGAAAAGCAGCTAAACCCCATTATAAAAATAAATTACTTTTCAAAACCCATGAAACAAGACAGTGAAAGAGAGAGAAATTCTTACAAAATTCGGTCAGGGGTTGTGCGGCAACCTGGATTGACCATACCTAGACACACAGCTAGATGAGACATAAGGGTGGACACCCTTGGGGCTGAGAGGTTTGGTTAGGTTGGGTGAGCAAACGTAGACCCTTTAAAGTAATACTGCGTGGTACCCATCCCATGGGTTCCAAAACTCCAGGTTCAAGGACATCTTCCTACATCGAAAACATGCATGAGAAACGCAGAAGATGGTACCCCGTGTGATCGGGAAAGGTTTCTAAAACGCACCTCATTTCTCATCTCCTTGTGCTCGGGTTCGCCATTCCAGCCGCTTTACTAGCAATCTCCCTACTTGGAGAATCAGCACCTTTAACCTCCTGTTCCGTACAGGTTGCAATTTGTCCTGAGGATGAACGGGAAGAGGGGAACCAATGAGAGACAAGCTCTAGGTGTTGGGACAGGCACAGGTCACTCTATTTTCCCATCAGGAAGAAGAGATAACCACAGGCTCAGCCTGCCCCCCGGAACCAGAATAGGGCCTGAAGCAATCGTGCGCTTTTCCGGCCAGCTCCCACAAAAGCGAGTTGAAAATTGGAGCTGAGGGACACTGCAATTCACAAACCTGCAGAGTTATAAATGATAACTCTCATCCACAAATATATTGAGGGAAGGCAACGAAGAGGATTTGAAAGCAAGGCAGAATTGCAGGAAACATATTTCAGGAGGTAGATTCGAATCGCCTTGAAAGCACATGAAAAGCGTAAAAAGGTCGACAATGATGCCCTTGGCCAAAAAGGGCGTATGCGTTTTTTCCTGAATATATTCAGGAAAAAACGCATACGCCCTTTTTGGCCAACCAAGCAACCTGGAAAGGCAAGTCAGCGCTACAAAGAAGTCTCGCTTCCCATCGGTCAAAAGGGCCATGCTGAAAAAAGTGTAAAAACCAGAAATGCAGGACAGGCCATGGAGAAATGGGAGCCTTGCTACGCTGATGGGCGGGTTGCAAATTGCCAACAGCCACTCTGGAGAAGTGTACGGTGTGTCCTGAAACATCTAAAAAACACAGCTTAGAGAGCATTGGGCACTTCTGCTCATGGGCGTATAAATTGGGAAAACTAAAAATCAGCAAGACACAGGCACCCCAAAGTTCAGGGCTGCTGTGTTGACAAGAACCTCCACCTCATTACACCTTAAATATCCCAGGAAAGAGAAAAATGCATAAAGAATTTCTGGTCCTTATGTACAATGGACTATCACTCAGCCGTGAAATCAATGTCATAAGGCTAGTAGCAGCATGATGAGTGGATTTAGGTACGACGATTCTAAGTGAAATAAGTCACACAGAAAAAGACACTTATCATAAGATATCACTTATAGAGGGAATGTAAAAACCGCTACACTTGAACAGAATTACAAAACAGAACAGAGTCACACGTTTAGAAAACACACTATGGCTGCTTCTCGGGAAAGGTGAGGTGGGGTGATGCATAAAACAAGGGTTTCAAATTAGCTCACATACCGTTCCATAACCCAATATGTAATAGACAAGACCTACTCCTTCCTCAGTGAACTGGACTCAACACCTCCTATTCACCGCACAAGAATATATCTGACTAGTAAGAATCTTAAAACCTATGTATGATTATCTCTCTGTAAGTGAGTCAAGTGGGTATAAAGCAGCATAAACACAGCAGTGAAAAGCAGCCAAACCTCATTATAAAAATAAATTACTTTTCAAAACCCATGAAACAAAGACAGTGAAAGAGAGATAAATTCTTACAAAATTCGGTCAGGGGTTGTGATGCAACCTGGATTGACCATACCTAGACACACAGTTGGTGAGACATAAGGGTGGACACCCTTGGGGCTGAGAGGTTTGGTTGGGTTGGGTGAACAAACGTAGACCCTTTAAAGTAATACTGCGTGGTACCCATCCCATGGGTCCCAAAACTCCAGGTTCAAGGGCATCTTCCTACATCGAAAACATGCATGAGAAACGCAGAAGATGGTACCCCGTGTGATCGGGAAAGGTTTCTAAAACGCACCTCATTTCTCATCTCCTTGTGCTCGGGTTCGCCATTCCAGCCGCTTTACTAGCAATCTCCCTACTTGGAGAATCAGCACCTTTAACCTCCTGTTCCGTACAGGTTGCACTTTGTCCTGAGGATGAACGGGAAGAGGGGAACCAATGAGAGACAAGCTCTAGGTGTTGGGACAGGCACAGGTCACTCTATTTTCCCATCAGGAAGAAGAGATAACCACAGGCTGAGCCTGCCCCCCGTATCCAGAATAGGGCCTGAAGCAATCGTGCGCTTTTGCGGCCAGCTCCCACAAAAGCGAGTTGAAAAATGGAGCTCAGGGGCACTGCAATTCACAAACCTGCAGAGTTATAAATGATAACTCTCATCCACAAATATATTGAGGGAAGGCAACGAAGAGGATTTGAAAGCAAGGCAGAATTGCAGGAAACATATTTCAGGAGGTAGATTCGAATCGCCTTGAAAGCACATGAAAAGCGTAAAAAGGTCGACAATGATGCCCTTGGCCAAAAAGGGCGTATGCGTTTTTTCCTGAATATATTCAGGAAAAAACGCATACGCCCTTTTTGGCCAACCAAGCAACCTGGAAAGGCAAGTCAGCGCTACAAAGAAGTCTCGCTTCCCATCGGTCAAAAGGGCCATGCTGAAAAAAGTGTAAAAACCAGAAATGCAGGACAGGCCATGGAGAAATGGGAGCCTTGCTATGCTGATGGGCGGGTTGCAAATTGCCAACAGCCACTCTGGAGAAGTGTACGGTGTGTCCTGAAACATCTAAAAAACACAGCTTAGAGAGCATTGGGCACTTCTGCTCATGGGCATATAAATTGGGAAAACTAAAAATCAGCAAGACACAGGCACCCCAAAGTTCAGGGCTGCTGTGTTGACAAGAACCTCCACCTCATTACACCTTAAATATCCCAGGAAAGAGAAAAATGCATAAAGAATTTCTGGTCCTTATGTACAATGGACTATCACTCAGCCGTGAAATCAATGTCATAAGGCTAGTAGCAGCATGATGAGTGGATTTAGGTACGACGATTCTAAGTGAAATAAGTCACACAGAAAAAGACACTTATCATAAGATATCACTTATAGAGGGAATGTAAAAACCGCTACACTTGAACAGAATTACAAAACAGAACAGAGTCACACGTTTAGAAAACACACTATGGCTGCTTCTCGGGAAAGGTGAGGTGGGGTGATGCATAAAACAAGGGTTTCAAATTAGCTCACATACCGTTCCATAACCCAATATGTAATAGACAAGACCTACTCCTTCCTCAGTGAACTGGACTCAACACCTCCTATTCACCGCACAAGAATATATCTGACTAGTAAGAATCTTAAAACCTATGTATGATTATCTCTCTGTAAGTGAGTCAAGTGGGTGTAAAGAGGCATAAACACAGCAGTGAAAAGCAGCTAAACCCCATTATAAAAATAAATTACTTTTCAAAACCCATGAAACAAGACAGTGAAAGAGAGAGAAATTCTTACAAAATTCGGTCAGGGGTTGTGCGGCAACCTGGATTGACCATACCTAGACACACAGCTAGATGAGACATAAGGGTGGACACCCTTGGGGCTGAGAGGTTTGGTTAGGTTGGGTGAGCAAACGTAGACCCTTTAAAGTAATACTGCGTGGTACCCATCCCATGGGTCCCAAAACTCCAGGTTCAAGGGCATCTTCCTACATCGAAAACATGCATGAGAATCCAAGAAGATGGTACACCGTGTGATCGGGAAAGGTTTCTAAAACGCACCTCATTTCTCATCTCCTTGTGCTCGGGTTCGCCATTCCAGCCGCTTTACTAGCAATCTCCCTACTTGGAGAATCAGCACCTTTAACCTCCTGTTCCGTACAGGTTGCAATTTGTCCTGAGGATGAACGGGAAGAGGGGAACCAATGAGAGACAAGCTCTAGGTGTTGGGACAGGCACAGGTCACTCTATTTTCCCATCAGGAAGAAGAGATAACCACAGGCTCAGCCTGCCCCCCGGAACCAGAATAGGGCCTGAAGCAATCGTGCGCTTTTCCGGCCAGCTCCCACAAAAGCGAGTTGAAAATTGGAGCTGAGGGACACTGCAATTCACAAACCTGCAGAGTTATAAATGATAACTCTCATCCACAAATATATTGAGGGAAGGCAACGAAGAGGATTTGAAAGCAAGGCAGAATTGCAGGAAACAGATTTCAGGAGGTAGATTCGAATCGCCTTGAAAGCACATGAAAAGTGTAAAAAGGTCGACAATGATGCCCTTGGCCAAAAAGGGCGTATGCGTTTTTTCCTGAATATATTCAGGAAAAAACGCATACGCCCTTTTTGGCCAACCAAGCAACCTGGAAAGGCAAGTCAGCGCTACAAAGAAGTCTCGCTTCCCATCGGTCAAAAGGGCCATGCTGAAAAAAGTGTAAAAACCAGAAATGTAGGACAGGCCATGGAGAAATGGGAGCCTTGCTATGCTGATGGGCGGGTTGCAAATTGCCAACAGCCACTCTGGAGAAGTGTACGGTGTGTCCTGAAACATCTAAAAAACACAGCTTAGAGAGCATTGGGCACTTCTGCTCATGGGCGTATAAATTGGGAAAACTAAAAATCAGCAAGACACAGGCACCCCAAAGTTCAGGGCTGCTGTGTTGACAAGAACCTCCACCTCATTACACCTTAAATATCCCAGGAAAGAGAAAAATGCATGAAGAATTTCTGGTCCTTATGTACAATGGACTATCACTCAGCCGTGAAATCAATGTCATAAGGCTAGTAGCAGCATGATGAGTGGATTTAGGTACGACGATTCTAAGTGAAATAAGTCACACAGAAAAAGACACTTATCATAAGATATCACTTATAGAGGGAATGTAAAAACCGCTACACTTGAACAGAATTACAAAACAGAACAGAGTCACACGTTTAGAAAACACACTATGGCTGCTTCTCGGGAAAGGTGAGGTGGGGTGATGCATAAAACAAGGGTTTCAAATTAGCTCACATACCGTTCCATAACCCAATATGTAATAGACAAGACCTACTCCTTCCTCAGTGAACTGGACTCAACACCTCCTATTCACCGCACAAGAATATATCTGACTAGTAAGAATCTTAAAACCTATGTATGATTATCTCTCTGTAAGTGAGTCAAGTGGGTGTAAAGAGGCATAAACACAGCAGTGAAAAGCAGCTAAACCCCATTATAAAAATAAATTACTTTTCAAAACCCATGAAACAAGACAGTGAAAGAGAGAGAAATTCTTACAAAATTCGGTCAGGGGTTGTGCGGCAACCTGGATTGACCATACCTAGACACACAGCTAGATGAGACATAAGGGTGGACACCCTTGGGGCTGAGAGGTTTGGTTAGGTTGGGTGAGCAAACGTAGACCCTTTAAAGTAATACTGCGTGGTACCCATCCCATGGGTTCCAAAACTCCAGGTTCAAGGACATCTTCCTACATCGAAAACGCATGAGAAACGCAGAAGATGGTACCCCGTGTGATCGGGAAAGGTTTCTAAAACGCACCTCATTTCTCATCTCCTTGTGCTCGGGTTCGCCATTCCAGCCGCTTTACTAGCAATCTCCCTACTTGGAGAATCAGCACCTTTAACCTCCTGTTCCGTACAGGTTGCAATTTGTCCTGAGGATGAACGGGAAGAGGGGAACCAATGAGAGACAAGCTCTAGGTGTTGGGACAGGCACAGGTCACTCTATTTTCCCATCAGGAAGAAGAGATAACCACAGGCTCAGCCTGCCCCCCGGAACCAGAATAGGGCCTGAAGCAATCGTGCGCTTTTCCGGCCAGCTCCCACAAAAGCGAGTTGAAAATTGGAGCTGAGGGACACTGCAATTCACAAACCTGCAGAGTTATAAATGATAACTCTCATCCACAAATATATTGAGGGAAGGCAACGAAGAGGATTTGAAAGCAAGGCAGAATTGCAGGAAACATATTTCAGGAGGTAGATTCGAATCGCCTTGAAAGCACATGAAAAGCGTAAAAAGGTCGACAATGATGCCCTTGGCCAAAAAGGGCGTATGCGTTTTTTCCTGAATATATTCAGGAAAAAACGCATACGCCCTTTTTGGCCAACCAAGCAACCTGGAAAGGCAAGTCAGCGCTACAAAGAAGTCTCGCTTCCCATCGGTCAAAAGGGCCATGCTGAAAAAAGTGTAAAAACCAGAAATGCAGGACAGGCCATGGAGAAATGGGAGCCTTGCTACGCTGATGGGCGGGTTGCAAATTGCCAACAGCCACTCTGGAGAAGTGTACGGTGTGTCCTGAAACATCTAAAAAACACAGCTTAGAGAGCATTGGGCACTTCTGCTCATGGGCGTATAAATTGGGAAAACTAAAAATCAGCAAGACACAGGCACCCCAAAGTTCAGGGCTGCTGTGTTGACAAGAACCTCCACCTCATTACACCTTAAATATCCCAGGAAAGAGAAAAATGCATAAAGAATTTCTGGTCCTTATGTACAATGGACTATCACTCAGCCGTGAAATCAATGTCATAAGGCTAGTAGCAGCATGATGAGTGGATTTAGGTACGACGATTCTAAGTGAAATAAGTCACACAGAAAAAGACACTTATCATAAGATATCACTTATAGAGGGAATGTAAAAACCGCTACACTTGAACAGAATTACAAAACAGAACAGAGTCACACGTTTAGAAAACACACTATGGCTGCTTCTCGGGAAAGGTGAGGTGGGGTGATGCATAAAACAAGGGTTTCAAATTAGCTCACATACCGTTCCATAACCCAATATGTAATAGACAAGACCTACTCCTTCCTCAGTGAACTGGACTCAACACCTCCTATTCACCGCACAAGAATATATCTGACTAGTAAGAATCTTAAAACCTATGTATGATTATCTCTCTGTAAGTGAGTCAAGTGGGTGTAAAGCAGCATAAACACAGCAGTGAAAAGCAGCCAAACCTCATTATAAAAATAAATTACTTTTCAAAACCCATGAAACAAAGACAGTGAAAGAGAGATAAATTCTTACAAAATTCGGTCAGGGGTTGTGATGCAACCTGGATTGACCATACCTAGACACACAGTTGGTGAGACATAAGGGTGGACACCCTTGGGGCTGAGAGGTTTGGTTGGGTTGGGTGAACAAACGTAGACCCTTTAAAGTAATACTGCGTGGTACCCATCCCATGGGTCCCAAAACTCCAGGTTCAAGGGCATCTTCCTACATCGAAAACATGCATGAGAAACGCAGAAGATGGTACCCCGTGTGATCGGGAAAGGTTTCTAAAACGCACCTCATTTCTCATCTCCTTGTGCTCGGGTTCGCCATTCCAGCCGCTTTACTAGCAATCTCCCTACTTGGAGAATCAGCACCTTTAACCTCCTGTTCCGTACAGGTTGCACTTTGTCCTGAGGATGAACGGGAAGAGGGGAACCAATGAGAGACAAGCTCTAGGTGTTGGGACAGGCACAGGTCACTCTATTTTCCCATCAGGAAGAAGAGATAACCACAGGCTGAGCCTGCCCCCCGTATCCAGAATAGGGCCTGAAGCAATCGTGCGCTTTTGCGGCCAGCTCCCACAAAAGCGAGTTGAAAAATGGAGCTCAGGGGCACTGCAATTCACAAACCTGCAGAGTTATAAATGATAACTCTCATCCACAAATATATTGAGGGAAGGCAACGAAGAGGATTTGAAAGCAAGGCAGAATTGCAGGAAACATATTTCAGGAGGTAGATTCGAATCGCCTTGAAAGCACATGAAAAGCGTAAAAAGGTCGACAATGATGCCCTTGGCCAAAAAGGGCGTATGCGTTTTTTCCTGAATATATTCAGGAAAAAACGCATACGCCCTTTTTGGCCAACCAAGCAACCTGGAAAGGCAAGTCAGCGCTACAAAGAAGTCTCGCTTCCCATCGGTCAAAAGGGCCATGCTGAAAAAAGTGTAAAAACCAGAAATGCAGGACAGGCCATGGAGAAATGGGAGCCTTGCTATGCTGATGGGCGGGTTGCAAATTGCCAACAGCCACTCTGGAGAAGTGTACGGTGTGTCCTGAAACATCTAAAAAACACAGCTTAGAGAGCATTGGGCACTTCTGCTCATGGGCATATAAATTGGGAAAACTAAAAATCAGCAAGACACAGGCACCCCAAAGTTCAGGGCTGCTGTGTTGACAAGAACCTCCACCTCATTACACCTTAAATATCCCAGGAAAGAGAAAAATGCATAAAGAATTTCTGGTCCTTATGTACAATGGACTATCACTCAGCCGTGAAATCAATGTCATAAGGCTAGTAGCAGCATGATGAGTGGATTTAGGTACGACGATTCTAAGTGAAATAAGTCACACAGAAAAAGACACTTATCATAAGATATCACTTATAGAGGGAATGTAAAAACCGCTACACTTGAACAGAATTACAAAACAGAACAGAGTCACACGTTTAGAAAACACACTATGGCTGCTTCTCGGGAAAGGTGAGGTGGGGTGATGCATAAAACAAGGGTTTCAAATTAGCTCACATACCGTTCCATAACCCAATATGTAATAGACAAGACCTACTCCTTCCTCAGTGAACTGGACTCAACACCTCCTATTCACCGCACAAGAATATATCTGACTAGTAAGAATCTTAAAACCTATGTATGATTATCTCTCTGTAAGTGAGTCAAGTGGGTGTAAAGCAGCATAAACACAGCAGTGAAAAGCAGATAAACCCCATTATAAAAATAAATTACTTTTCAAAACCCATGAAACAAAGACAGTGAAAGAGAGAGAAATTCTTAAAAATTCGGTCAGGGGTTGTGATGCAACCTGGATTGACCATACCTAGACACACAGTTGGTGAGACATAAGGGTGGACACCCTTGGGGCTGAGAGGTTTGGTTAGGTTGGGTGAGCAAACGTAGACCCTTTAAAGTAATACTCCGTGGTACCCATCCCATGGGTTCCAAAACTCCAGGTTCAAGGGCATCTTCCTACATCGAAAACATGCATGAGAAACGCAGAAGATGGTACCCCGTGTGATCGGGAAAGGTTTCTAAAACGCACCTCATTTCTCATCTCCTTGTGCTCGGGTTCGCCATTCCAGCCGCTTTACTAGCAATCTCCCTACTTGGAGAATCAGCACCTTTAACCTCCTGTTCCGTACAGGTTGCAATTTGTCCTGAGGATGAACGGGAAGAGGGGAACCAATGAGAGACAAGCTCTAGGTGTTGGGACAGGCACAGGTCACTCTATTTTCCCATCAGGAAGAAGAGATAACCACAGGCTCAGCCTGCCCCCCGGAACCAGAATAGGGCCTGAAGCAATCGTGCGCTTTTGCGGCCAGCTCCCACAAAAGCGAGTTGAAAAATGGAGCTCAGGGGCACTGCAATTCACAAACCTGCAGAGTTATAAATGATAACTCTCATCCACAAATATATTGAGGGAAGGCAACGAAGAGGATTTGAAAGCAAGGCAGAATTGCAGGAAACATATTTCAGGAGGTAGATTCGAATCGCCTTGAAAGCACATGAAAAGCGTAAAAAGGTCGACAATGATGCCCTTGGCCAAAAAGGGCGTATGCGTTTTTTCCTGAATATATTCAGGAAAAAACGCATACGCCCTTTTTGGCCAACCAAGCCACCTGGAAAGGCAAGTCAGCGCAACAAAGAAGTCTCGCTTCCCATCGGTCAAAAGGGCCATGCTGAAAAAAGTGTAAAAACCAGAAATGCAGGACAGGCCATGGAGAAATGGGAGCCTTGCTATGCTGATGGGCGGGTTGCAAATTGCCAACAGCCACTCTGGAGAAGTGTACGGTGTGTCCTGAAACATCTAAAAAAACACAGCTTAGAGAGCATTGGGCACTTCTGCTCATGGGCGTATAAATTGGGAAAACTAAAAATCAGCAAGACACAGGCACCCCAAAGTTTAGGGCTGCTGTGTTGACAAGAACCTCCACCTCATTACACCTTAAATATCCCAGGAAAGAGAAAAATGGATAAAGAATTTCTGGTCCTTATGTACAATGGACTATCACTCAGCCGTGAAATCAATGTCATAAGGCTAGTAGCAGCATGATGAGTGGATTTAGGTACGACGATTCTAAGTGAAATAAGTCACACAGAAAAAGACACTTATCATAAGATATCACTTATAGAGGGAATGTAAAAACCGCTACACTTGAACAGAATTACAAAACAGAACAGAGTCACACGTTTAGAAAACACACTATGGCTGCTTCTCGGGAAAGGTGAGGTGGGGTGATGCATAAAACAAGGGTTTCAAATTAGCTCACATACCGTTCCATAACCCAATATGTAATAGACAAGACCTACTCCTTCCTCAGTGAACTGGACTCAACACCTCCTATTCACCGCACAAGAATATATCTGACTAGTAAGAATCTTAAAACCCATGTATGATTATCTCTCTGTAAGTGAGTCAAGTGGGTGTAAAGCAGCATAAACACAGCAGTGAAAAGCAGCTAAACCCCATTATAAAAATAAATTACTTTTCAAAACCCATGAAACAAAGACAGTGAAAGAGAGAGAAATTCTTACAAAATTCGTTCAGGGGTTGTGATGCAACCTGGATTGACCATACCTAGACACACAGTTGGTGAGACATAAGGGTGGACACCCTTGGGGCTGAGAGGTTTGGTTAGGTTGGGTGAGCAAACGTAGACCCTTTAAAGTAATACTGCGTGGTACCCATCCCATGGGTCCCAAAACTCCAGGTTCAAGGGCATCTTCCTACATCGAAAACATGCATGAGAATCCAAGAAGATGGTACACCGTGTGATCGGGAAAGGTTTCTAAAACGCACCTCATTTCTCATCTCCTTGTGCTCGGGTTCGCCATTCCAGCCGCTTTACTAGCAATCTCCCTACTTGGAGAATCAGCACCTTTAACCTCCTATTCCGTACAGGTTGCAATTTGTCCTGAGGATGAACGGGAAGAGGGGGAACCAATGAGAGACAAGCTCTAGGTGTTGGGACAGGCACAGGTCACTCTATTTTCTCATCAGGAAGGAGAGATAAGCACAGGCTCAGCCTACTCCCCGGAACCAGAACAGGGCCTGAAGCCATGCAGCGCTTTTGCGGCCAGCTCCCACAAAAGCGAGTTGAAAAATGGAGCTCAAGGGCACTGCAATTCACAAACCTGCAGAGTTATAAATGATAACTCTCGTCCACAAATATATTGAGGGAAGGCAACGAAGAGGATTTGAAAGCAAGGCAGAATTGCAGGAAACAGATTTCAGGAGGTAGATTCGAATCGCCTTGAAAGCACATGAAAAGCGGCAAAACGTCGACAATGATGCCCTTGGCCAAAAAGGGCGTATGCGTTTTTCCCTGAATATATTCAGGAAAAAACGCATACGCCCTTTTTGGCCAACCAAGCCACCTGGAAAGGCAAATCAGCGCTAAAAAGAAGTCTCGCTTCCCATCGGTCAAAAGGGCCATGATGAAAAAAGTGTAAAAACCAGAAATGCAGGGCAGCCCAAGGAGAAATGGAAGTCTTGCTACGCTGATGGGAGGGTTGCAAATTGCCAACAGCCACTCTGGAGAAGTGTACAGTGTGTCCTGAAACATCTAAAAAAGACAGATTCGAGAGCATTGGGCACTTCTGCTCATGGGCGTATAAATTGGGATTACTAAAAATCAGCAAGATACAGGCCCCCCAAAGTTTTGGGCTGCTCTGTTGACAAGAACCTCCACTTCTTTACACCTTAAATATCACAGGAAAGAGAAAAATGGATAAAGAATTTCTGGTCCTTATGTACAATGGACTATCACTCAGCCGTGAAATCAATGTCATAAGGCTAGTAGCAGCATGATGAGTGGATTTAAGTACGACGATTCTAAGAGAAATAAGTCACACAGAAAAAGACACATATCATAAGATATCACTTATAGAGGGAATGTAAAAACCGCTACAGTTGAACTGAATTACAAAACAGAACAGAGTTACACGTTTAGAAAAAACACTATGGCTGCTTCACGGAAAAGGAGAGGTGGGGTGATGCATAAAACAAGGGTTTCACATTAGCTCACATACCGTTCCATAAACCCACTATATAATAGAAAAGACCTACTCCTTCCTCAGTGAACTGGACTCAACACCTCCTATTCACCGCACAAAACTATATCTGACTAGTAAGAATCTTAAAACCTATGTATGATTATCTCTCTGTAAGTGAGTCAAGTGGGTGTAAAGAGGCATAAACACAGCAGTGAAAAGCAGCCAAACCCCATTATAAAAATAAATTACTTTTCAAAACCCATGAAACAAGACAGTGAAAGAGAGAGAAATTCTTACAAAATTCGGTCAGGGGTTGTGCGGCAACCTGGATTGACCATACCTAGACACACAGCTAGATGAGACATAAGGGTGGACACCCTTGGGGCTGAGAGGTTTGGTTAGGTTGGGTTAGCAAACGTAGACCCTTTAAAGTAATACTGCGTGGTACCAATCCCATGGGTTCCAAAACTCCAGGTTCAAGGGCATCTTCCTACATCGAAAACATGCATGAGAAACGCAGAAGATGGTACCCTGTGTGATTGGGAAAGGTTTCTAAAACGCACCTCATTTCTCATCTCCTTGTGCTCGGGTTCGCCATTCCAGCCGCTTTACTAGCAATCTCCCTACTTGGAGAATCAGCACCTTTAACCTCCTGTTCCGTACAGGTTGCAATTTGTCCTGAGGATGAACGGGAAGAGGGGAACCAATGAGAGACAAGCTCTAGGTGTTGGGACAGGCACAGGTCACTCTATTTTCCCATCAGGAAGAAGAGATAACCACAGGCTGAGCCTGCCCCCCGTATCCAGAATAGGGCCTGAAGCAATCGTGCGCTTTTGCGGCCAGCTCCCACAAAAGCGAGTTGAAAAATGGAGCTCAGGGGCACTGCAATTCACAAACCTGCAGAGTTATAAATGATAACTCTCATCCACAAATATATTGAGGGAAGGCAACGAAGAGGATTTGAAAGCAAGGCAGAATTGCAGGAAACATATTTCAGGAGGTAGATTCGAATCGCCTTGAAAGCACATGAAAAGCGTAAAAAGGTCGACAATGATGCCCTTGGCCAAAAAGGGCGTATGCGTTTTTTCCTGAATATATTCAGGAAAAAACGCATACGCCCTTTTTGGCCAACCAAGCAACCTGGAAAGGCAAGTCAGCGCTACAAAGAAGTCTCGCTTCCCATCGGTCAAAAGGGCCATGCTGAAAAAAGTGTAAAAACCAGAAATGCAGGACAGGCCATGGAGAAATGGGAGCCTTGCTATGCTGATGGGCGGGTTGCAAATTGCCAACAGCCACTCTGGAGAAGTGTACGGTGTGTCCTGAAACATCTAAAAAAACACAGCTTAGAGAGCATTGGGCACTTCTGCTCATGGGCGTATAAATTGGGAAAACTAAAAATCAGCAAGACACAGGCACCCCAAAGTTTAGGGCTGCTGTGTTGACAAGAACCTCCACCTCATTACACCTTAAATATCCCAGGAAAGAGAAAAATGGATAAAGAATTTCTGGTCCTTATGTACAATGGACTATCACTCAGCCGTGAAATCAATGTCATAAGGCTAGTAGCAGCATGATGAGTGGATTTAGGTACGACGATTCTAAGTGAAATAAGTCACACAGAAAAAGACACTTATCATAAGATATCACTTATAGAGGGAATGTAAAAACCGCTACACTTGAACAGAATTACAAAACAGAACAGAGTCACACGTTTAGAAAACACACTATGGCTGCTTCTCGGGAAAGGTGAGGTGGGGTGATGCATAAAACAAGGGTTTCAAATTAGCTCACATACCGTTCCATAACCCAATATGTAATAGACAAGACCTACTCCTTCCTCAGTGAACTGGACTCAACACCTCCTATTCACCGCACAAGAATATATCTGACTAGTAAGAATCTTAAAACCCATGTATGATTATCTCTCTGTAAGTGAGTCAAGTGGGTGTAAAGCAGCATAAACACAGCAGTGAAAAGCAGCTAAACCCCATTATAAAAATAAATTACTTTTCAAAACCCATGAAACAAAGACAGTGAAAGAGAGAGAAATTCTTACAAAATTCGGTCAGGGGTTGTGATGCAACCTGGATTGACCATACCTAGACACACAGTTGGTGAGACATAAGGGTGGACACCCTTGGGGCTGAGAGGTTTGGTTAGGTTGGGTGAGCAAACGTAGACCCTTTAAAGTAATACTGCGTGGTACCCATCCCATGGGTCCCAAAACTCCAGGTTCAAGGGCATCTTCCTACATCGAAAACATGCATGAGAATCCAAGAAGATGGTACACCGTGTGATCGGGAAAGGTTTCTAAAACGCACCTCATTTCTCATCTCCTTGTGCTCGGGTTCGCCATTCCAGCCGCTTTACTAGCAATCTCCCTACTTGGAGAATCAGCACCTTTAACCTCCTATTCCGTACAGGTTGCAATTTGTCCTGAGGATGAACGGGAAGAGGGGGAACCAATGAGAGACAAGCTCTAGGTGTTGGGACAGGCACAGGTCACTCTATTTTCTCATCAGGAAGGAGAGATAAGCACAGGCTCAGCCTACCCCCCGGAACCAGAACAGGGCCTGAAGCCATGCAGCGCTTTTGCGGCCAGCTCCCACAAAAGCGAGTTGAAAAATGGAGCTCAAGGGCACTGCAATTCACAAACCTGCAGAGTTATAAATGATAACTCTCGTCCACAAATATATTGAGGGAAGGCAACGAAGAGGATTTGAAAGCAAGGCAGAATTGCAGGAAACAGATTTCAGGAGGTAGATTCGAATCGCCTTGAAAGCACATGAAAAGCGGCAAAACGTCGACAATGATGCCCTTGGCCAAAAAGGGCGTATGCGTTTTTCCCTGAATATATTCAGGAAAAAACGCATACGCCCTTTTTGGCCAACCAAGCCACCTGGAAAGGCAAATCAGCGCTAAAAAGAAGTCTCGCTTCCCATCGGTCAAAAGGGCCATGATGAAAAAAGTGTAAAAACCAGAAATGCAGGGCAGCCCAAGGAGAAATGGAAGTCTTGCTACGCTGATGGGAGGGTTGCAAATTGCCAACAGCCACTCTGGAGAAGTGTACAGTGTGTCCTGAAACATCTAAAAAAGACAGATTCGAGAGCATTGGGCACTTCTGCTCATGGGCGTATAAATTGGGATTACTAAAAATCAGCAAGATACAGGCCCCCCAAAGTTTTGGGCTGCTCTGTTGACAAGAACCTCCACTTCTTTACACCTTAAATATCACAGGAAAGAGAAAAATGGATAAAGAATTTCTGGTCCTTATGTACAATGGACTATCACTCAGCCGTGAAATCAATGTCATAAGGCTAGTAGCAGCATGATGAGTGGATTTAAGTACGACGATTCTAAGAGAAATAAGTCACACAGAAAAAGACACATATCATAAGATATCACTTATAGAGGGAATGTAAAAACCGCTACAGTTGAACTGAATTACAAAACAGAACAGAGTTACACGTTTAGAAAAAACACTATGGCTGCTTCACGGAAAAGGAGAGGTGGGGTGATGCATAAAACAAGGGTTTCACATTAGCTCACATACCGTTCCATAAACCCACTATATAATAGAAAAGACCTACTCCTTCCTCAGTGAACTGGACTCAACACCTCCTATTCACCGCACAAAACTATATCTGACTAGTAAGAATCTTAAAACCTATGTATGATTATCTCTCTGTAAGTGAGTCAAGTGGGTGTAAAGAGGCATAAACACAGCAGTGAAAAGCAGCCAAACCCCATTATAAAAATAAATTACTTTTCAAAACCCATGAAACAAGACAGTGAAAGAGAGAGAAATTCTTACAAAATTCGGTCAGGGGTTGTGCGGCAACCTGGATTGACCATACCTAGACACACAGCTAGATGAGACATAAGGGTGGACACCCTTGGGGCTGAGAGGTTTGGTTAGGTTGGGTTAGCAAACGTAGACCCTTTAAAGTAATACTGCGTGGTACCAATCCCATGGGTTCCAAAACTCCAGGTTCAAGGGCATCTTCCTACATCGAAAACATGCATGAGAAACGCAGAAGATGGTACCCTGTGTGATTGGGAAAGGTTTCTAAAACGCACCTCATTTCTCATCTCCTTGTGCTCGGGTTCGCCATTCCAGCCGCTTTACTAGCAATCTCCCTACTTGGAGAATCAGCACCTTTAACCTCCTGTTCCGTACAGGTTGCAATTTGTCCTGAGGATGAACGGGAAGAGGGGAACCAATGAGAGACAAGCTCTAGGTGTTGGGACAGGCACAGGTCACTCTATTTTCCCATCAGGAAGAAGAGATAACCACAGGCTGAGCCTGCCCCCCGTATCCAGAATAGGGCCTGAAGCAATCGTGCGCTTTTGCGGCCAGCTCCCACAAAAGCGAGTTGAAAAATGGAGCTCAGGGGCACTGCAATTCACAAACCTGCAGAGTTATAAATGATAACTCTCATCCACAAATATATTGAGGGAAGGCAACGAAGAGGATTTGAAAGCAAGGCAGAATTGCAGGAAACATATTTCAGGAGGTAGATTCGAATCGCCTTGAAAGCACATGAAAAGCGTAAAAAGGTCGACAATGATGCCCTTGGCCAAAAAGGGCGTATGCGTTTTTTCCTGAATATATTCAGGAAAAAACGCATACGCCCTTTTTGGCCAACCAAGCAACCTGGAAAGGCAAGTCAGCGCTACAAAGAAGTCTCGCTTCCCATCGGTCAAAAGGGCCATGCTGAAAAAAGTGTAAAAACCAGAAATGCAGGACAGGCCATGGAGAAATGGGAGCCTTGCTATGCTGATGGGCGGGTTGCAAATTGCCAACAGCCACTCTGGAGAAGTGTACGGTGTGTCCTGAAACATCTAAAAAAACACAGCTTAGAGAGCATTGGGCACTTCTGCTCATGGGCGTATAAATTGGGAAAACTAAAAATCAGCAAGACACAGGCACCCCAAAGTTTAGGGCTGCTGTGTTGACAAGAACCTCCACCTCATTACACCTTAAATATCCCAGGAAAGAGAAAAATGGATAAAGAATTTCTGGTCCTTATGTACAATGGACTATCACTCAGCCGTGAAATCAATGTCATAAGGCTAGTAGCAGCATGATGAGTGGATTTAGGTACGACGATTCTAAGTGAAATAAGTCACACAGAAAAAGACACTTATCATAAGATATCACTTATAGAGGGAATGTAAAAACCGCTACACTTGAACAGAATTACAAAACAGAACAGAGTCACACGTTTAGAAAACACACTATGGCTGCTTCTCGGGAAAGGTGAGGTGGGGTGATGCATAAAACAAGGGTTTCAAATTAGCTCACATACCGTTCCATAACCCAATATGTAATAGACAAGACCTACTCCTTCCTCAGTGAACTGGACTCAACACCTCCTATTCACCGCACAAGAATATATCTGACTAGTAAGAATCTTAAAACACATGTATGATTATCTCTCTGTAAGTGAGTCAAGTGGGTGTAAAGCAGCATAAACACAGCAGTGAAAAGCAGCTAAACCCCATTATAAAAATAAATTACTTTTCAAAACCCATGAAACAAAGACAGTGAAAGAGAGAGAAATTCTTACAAAATTCGTTCAGGGGTTGTGATGCAACCTGGATTGACCATACCTAGACACACAGTTGGTGAGACATAAGGGTGGACACCCTTGGGGCTGAGAGGTTTGGTTAGGTTGGGTGAGCAAACGTAGACCCTTTAAAGTAATACTGCGTGGTACCCATCCCATGGGTCCCAAAACTCCAGGTTCAAGGGCATCTTCCTACATCGAAAACATGCATGAGAATCCAAGAAGATGGTACACCGTGTGATCGGGAAAGGTTTCTAAAACGCACCTCATTTCTCATCTCCTTGTGCTCGGGTTCGCCATTCCAGCCGCTTTACTAGCAATCTCCCTACTTGGAGAATCAGCACCTTTAACCTCCTATTCCGTACAGGTTGCAATTTGTCCTGAGGATGAACGGGAAGAGGGGGAACCAATGAGAGACAAGCTCTAGGTGTTGGGACAGGCACAGGTCACTCTATTTTCTCATCAGGAAGGAGAGATAAGCACAGGCTCAGCCTACCCCCCGGAACCAGAACAGGGCCTGAAGCCATGCAGCGCTTTTGCGGCCAGCTCCCACAAAAGCGAGTTGAAAAATGGAGCTCAAGGGCACTGCAATTCACAAACCTGCAGAGTTATAAATGATAACTCTCGTCCACAAATATATTGAGGGAAGGCAACGAAGAGGATTTGAAAGCAAGGCAGAATTGCAGGAAACAGATTTCAGGAGGTAGATTCGAATCGCCTTGAAAGCACATGAAAAGCGGCAAAACGTCGACAATGATGCCCTTGGCCAAAAAGGGCGTATGCGTTTTTCCCTGAATATATTCAGGAAAAAACGCATACGCCCTTTTTGGCCAACCAAGCCACCTGGAAAGGCAAATCAGCGCTAAAAAGAAGTCTCGCTTCCCATCGGTCAAAAGGGCCATGATGAAAAAAGTGTAAAAACCAGAAATGCAGGGCAGCCCAAGGAGAAATGGAAGTCTTGCTACGCTGATGGGAGGGTTGCAAATTGCCAACAGCCACTCTGGAGAAGTGTACAGTGTGTCCTGAAACATCTAAAAAAGACAGATTCGAGAGCATTGGGCACTTCTGCTCATGGGCGTATAAATTGGGATTACTAAAAATCAGCAAGATACAGGCCCCCCAAAGTTTTGGGCTGCTCTGTTGACAAGAACCTCCACTTCTTTACACCTTAAATATCACAGGAAAGAGAAAAATGGATAAAGAATTTCTGGTCCTTATGTACAATGGACTATCACTCAGCCGTGAAATCAATGTCATAAGGCTAGTAGCAGCATGATGAGTGGATTTAAGTACGACGATTCTAAGAGAAATAAGTCACACAGAAAAAGACACATATCATAAGATATCACTTATAGAGGGAATGTAAAAACCGCTACAGTTGAACTGAATTACAAAACAGAACAGAGTTACACGTTTAGAAAAAACACTATGGCTGCTTCACGGAAAAGGAGAGGTGGGGTGATGCATAAAACAAGGGTTTCACATTAGCTCACAAACCGTTCCATAAACCCACTATATAATAGAAAAGACCTACTCCTTCCTCAGTGAACTGGACTCAACACCTCCTATTCACCGCACAAAACTATATCTGACTAGTAAGAATCTTAAAACCTATGTATGATTATCTCTCTTTAAGTGAGTCAAGTGGGTGTAAAGAGGCATAAACACAGCAGTGAAAAGCAGCCAAACCCCATTATAAAAATAAATTACTTTTCAAAACCCATGAAACAAGACAGTGAAAGAGAGAGAAATTCTTACAAAATTCGGTCAGGGGTTGTGCGGCAACCTGGATTGACCATACCTAGACACACAGCTAGATGAGACATAAGGGTGGACACCCTTGGGGCTGAGAGGTTTGGTTAGGTTGGGTTAGCAAACGTAGACCCTTTAAAGTAATACTGCGTGGTACCAATCCCATGGGTTCCAAAACTCCAGGTTCAAGGGCATCTTCCTACATCGAAAACATGCATGAGAAACGCAGAAGATGGTACGCTGTGTGATTGGGAAAGGTTTCTAAAACGCACCTCATTTCTCATCTCCTTGTGCTCGGGTTCGCCATTCCAGCCGCTTTACTAGCAATCTCCCTACTTGGAGAATCAGCACCTTTAACCTCCTGTTCCGTACAGGTTGCACTTTGTCCTGAGGATGAACGGGAAGAGGGGAACCAATGAGAGACAAGCTCTAGGTGTTGGGACAGGCACAGGTCACTCTATTTTCCCATCAGGAAGAAGAGATAACCACAGGCTGAGCCTGCCCCCCGTATCCAGAATAGGGCCTGAAGCAATCGTGCGCTTTTGCGGCCAGCACCCACAAAAGCGAGTTGAAAAATGGAGCTCAGGGGCACTGCAATTCACAAACCTGCAGAGTTATAAATGATAACTCTCATCCACAAATATATTGAGGGAAGGCAACGAAGAGGATTTGAAAGCAAGGCAGAATTGCAGGAAACATATTTCAGGAGGTAGATTCGAATCGCCTTGAAAGCACATGAAAAGCGTAAAAAGGTCGACAATGATGCCCTTGGCCAAAAAGGGCGTATGCGTTTTTTCCTGAATATATTCAGGAAAAAACGCATACGCCCTTTTTGGCCAACCAAGCAACCTGGAAAGGCAAGTCAGCGCTACAAAGAAGTCTCGCTTCCCATCGGTCAAAAGGGCCATGCTGAAAAAAGTGTAAAAACCAGAAATGCAGGACAGGCCATGGAGAAATGGGAGCCTTGCTATGCTGATGGGCGGGTTGCAAATTGCCAACAGCCACTCTGGAGAAGTGTACGGTGTGTCCTGAAACATCTAAAAAACAGAGCTTAGAGAGCATTGGGCACTTCTGCTCATGGGCGTATAAATTGGGAAAACTAAAAATCAGCAAGACACAGGCACCCCAAAGTTCAGGGCTGCTGTGTTGACAAGAACCTCCACCTCATTACACCTTAAATATCCCAGGAAAGAGAAAAATGCATAAAGAATTTCTGGTCCTTATGTACAATGGACTATCACTCAGCCGTGAAATCAATGTCATAAGGCTAGTAGCAGCATGATGAGTGGATTTAGGTACGACGATTCTAAGTGAAATAAGTCACACAGAAAAAGACACTTATCATAAGATATCACTTATAGAGGGAATGTAAAAACCGCTACACTTGAACAGAATTACAAAACAGAACAGAGTCACACGTTTAGAAAACACACTATGGCTGCTTCTCGGGAAAGGTGAGGTGGGGTGATGCATAAAACAAGGGTTTCAAATTAGCTCACATACCGTTCCATAACCCAATATGTAATAGACAAGACCTACTCCTTCCTCAGTGAACTGGACTCAACACCTCCTATTCACCGCACAAGAATATATCTGACTAGTAAGAATCTTAAAACCTATGTATGATTATCTCTCTGTAAGTGAGTCAAGTGGGTGTAAAGCAGCATAAACACAGCAGTGAAAAGCAGATAAACCCCATTATAAAAATAAATTACTTTTCAAAACCCATGAAACAAAGACAGTGAAAGAGAGAGAAATTCTTAAAAATTCGGTCAGGGGTTGTGATGCAACCTGGATTGACCATACCTAGACACACAGTTGGTGAGACATAAGGGTGGACACCCTTGGGGCTGAGAGGTTTGGTTGGGTTGGGTGAACAAACGTAGACCCTTTAAAGTAATACTGCGTGGTACCCATCCCATGGGTCCCAAAACTCCAGGTTCAAGGGCATCTTCCTACATCGAAAACATGCATGAGAAACCCAGAAGATGGTACACCGTGTGATCGGGAAAGGTTTCTAAAACGCACCTCATTTCTCATCTCCTTGTGCTCGGGTTCGCCATTCCAGCCGCTTTACTAGCAATCTCCCTACTTGGAGAATCAGCACCTTTAACCTCCTGTTCCGTACAGGTTGCAATTTGTCCTGAGGATGAACGGGAAGAGGGGAACCAATGAGAGACAAGCTCTAGGTGTTGGGACAGGCACAGGTCACTCTATTTTCCCATCAGGAAGAAGAGATAACCACAGGCTCAGCCTGCCCCCCGGAACCAGAATAGGGCCTGAAGCAATCGTGCGCTTTTGCGGCCAGCTCCCACAAAAGCGAGTTGAAAAATGGAGCTCAGGGGCACTGCAATTCACAAACCTGCAGAGTTATAAATGATAACTCTCATCCACAAATATATTGAGGGAAGGCAACGAAGAGGATTTGAAAGCAAGGCAGAATTGCAGGAAACATATTTCAGGAGGTAGATTCGAATCGCCTTGAAAGCACATGAAAAGCGTAAAAAGGTCGACAATGATGCCCTTGGCCAAAAAGGGCGTATGCGTTTTTTCCTGAATATATTCAGGAAAAAACGCATACGCCCTTTTTGGCCAACCAAGCCAACTGGAAAGGCAAGTCAGCGCTACAAAGAAGTCTCGCTTCCCATCGGTCAAAAGGGCCATGCTGAAAAAAGTGTAAAAACCAGAAATGCAGGACAGGCCATGGAGAAATGGGAGCCTTGCTATGCTGATGGGCGGGTTGCAAATTGCCAACAGCCACTCTGGAGAAGTGTACGGTGTGTCCTGAAACATCTAAAAAACACAGCTTAGAGAGCATTGGGCACTTCTGCTCATGGGCGTATAAATTGGGAAAACTAAAAATCAGCAAGACACAGGCACCCCAAAGTTTAGGGCTGCTGTGTTGACAAGAACCTCCACCTCATTACACCTTAAATATCCCAGGAAAGAGAAAAATGGATAAAGAATTTCTGGTCCTTATGTACAATGGACTATCACTCAGCCGTGAAATCAATGTCATAAGGCTAGTAGCAGCATGATGAGTGGATTTAGGTACGACGATTCTAAGTGAAATAAGTCACACAGAAAAAGACACTTATCATAAGATATCACTTATAGAGGGAATGTAAAAACCGCTACACTTGAACAGAATTACAAAACAGAACAGAGTCACACGTTTAGAAAACACACTATGGCTGCTTCTCGGGAAAGGTGAGGTGGGGTGATGCATAAAACAAGGGTTTCAAATTAGCTCACATACCGTTCCATAACCCAATATGTAATAGACAAGACCTACTCCTTCCTCAGTGAACTGGACTCAACACCTCCTATTCACCGCACAAGAATATATCTGACTAGTAAGAATCTTAAAACCCATGTATGATTATCTCTCTGTAAGTGAGTCAAGTGGGTGTAAAGCAGCATAAACACAGCAGTGAAAAGCAGCTAAACCCCATTATAAAAATAAATTACTTTTCAAAACCCATGAAACAAAGACAGTGAAAGAGAGAGAAATTCTTACAAAATTCGGTCAGGGGTTGTGATGCAACCTGGATTGACCATACCTAGACACACAGTTGGTGAGACATAAGGGTGGACACCCTTGGGGCTGAGAGGTTTGGTTAGGTTGGGTGAGCAAACGTAGACCCTTTAAAGTAATACTGCGTGGTACCCATCCCATGGGTCCCAAAACTCCAGGTTCAAGGGCATCTTCCTACATCGAAAACATGCATGAGAATCCAAGAAGATGGTACACCGTGTGATCGGGAAAGGTTTCTAAAACGCACCTCATTTCTCATCTCCTTGTGCTCGGGTTCGCCATTCCAGCCGCTTTACTAGCAATCTCCCTACTTGGAGAATCAGCACCTTTAACCTCCTATTCCGTACAGGTTGCAATTTGTCCTGAGGATGAACGGGAAGAGGGGGAACCAATGAGAGACAAGCTCTAGGTGTTGGGACAGGCACAGGTCACTCTATTTTCTCATCAGGAAGGAGAGATAAGCACAGGCTCAGCCTACCCCCCGGAACCAGAACAGGGCCTGAAGCCATGCAGCGCTTTTGCGGCCAGCTCCCACAAAAGCGAGTTGAAAAATGGAGCTCAAGGGCACTGCAATTCACAAACCTGCAGAGTTATAAATGATAACTCTCGTCCACAAATATATTGAGGGAAGGCAACGAAGAGGATTTGAAAGCAAGGCAGAATTGCAGGAAACAGATTTCAGGAGGTAGATTCGAATCGCCTTGAAAGCACATGAAAAGCGGCAAAACGTCGACAATGATGCCCTTGGCCAAAAAGGGCGTATGCGTTTTTCCCTGAATATATTCAGGAAAAAACGCATACGCCCTTTTTGGCCAACCAAGCCACCTGGAAAGGCAAATCAGCGCTAAAAAGAAGTCTCGCTTCCCATCGGTCAAAAGGGCCATGCTGAAAAAAGTGTAAAAACCAGAAATGCAGGACAGGCCATGGAGAAATGGGAGCCTTGCTACGCTGATGGGCGGGTTGCAAATTGCCAACAGCCACTCTGGAGAAGTGTACGGTGTGTCCTGAAACATCTAAAAAACACAGCTTAGAGAGCATTGGGCACTTCTGCTCATGGGCATATAAATTGGGAAAACTAAAAATCAGCAAGACACAGGCACCCCAAAGTTCAGGGCTGCTGTGTTGACAAGAACCTCCACCTCATTACACCTTAAATATCCCAGGAAAGAGAAAAATGCATAAAGAATTTCTGGTCCTTATGTACAATGGACTATCACTCAGCCGTGAAATCAATGTCATAAGGCTAGTAGCAGCATGATGAGTGGATTTAGGTACGACGATTCTAAGTGAAATAAGTCACACAGAAAAAGACACTTATCATAAGATATCACTTATAGAGGGAATGTAAAAACCGCTACACTTGAACAGAATTACAAAACAGAACAGAGTCACACGTTTAGAAAACACACTATGGCTGCTTCTCGGGAAAGGTGAGGTGGGGTGATGCATAAAACAAGGGTTTCAAATTAGCTCACATACCGTTCCATAACCCAATATGTAATAGACAAGACCTACTCCTTCCTCAGTGAACTGGACTCAACACCTCCTATTCACCGCACAAGAATATATCTGACTAGTAAGAATCTTAAATCCTATGTATGATTTTCTCTCTGTAAGTGAGTCAAGTGGGTGTAAAGCAGCATAAACACAGCAGTGAAAAGCAGATAAACCCCATTATAAAAATAAATTACTTTTCAAAACCCATGAAACAAAGACAGTGAAAGAGAGAGAAATTCTTAAAAATTCGGTCAGGGGTTGTGATGCAACCTGGATTGACCATACCTAGACACACAGTTGGTGAGACATAAGGGTGGACACCCTTGGGGCTGAGAGGTTTGGTTAGGTTGGGTGAGCAAACATAGACCCTTTAAAGTAATACTCCGTGGTACCCATCCCATGGGTTCCAAAACTCCAGGTTCAAGGGTATCTTCCTACATCGAAAACATGCATGAGAAACGCAGAAGATGGTACCCCGTGTGATCGGGAAAGGTTTCTAAAACGCACCTCATTTCTCATCTCCTTGTGCTCGGGTTCGCCATTCCAGCCGCTTTACTAGCAATCTCCCTACTTGGAGAATCAGCACCTTTAACCTCCTGTTCTGTACAGGTTGCAATTTGTCCTGAGGATGAACGGGAAGAGGGGAACCAATGAGAGACAAGCTCTAGGTGTTGGGACAGGCACAGGTCACTCTATTTTCCCATCAGGAAGAAGAGATAACCACAGGCTCAGCCTGCCCCCCGGAACCAGAATAGGGCCTGAAGCAATCGTGCGCTTTTGCGGCCAGCTCCCACAAAAGCGAGTTGAAAAATGGAGCTCAGGGTCACTGCAATTCACAAACCTGCAGAGTTATAAATGATAACTCTCATCCACAAATATATTGAGGGAAGGCAACGAAGAGGATTTGAAAGCAAGGCAGAATTGCAGGAAACATATTTCAGGAGGTAGATTCGAATCGCCTTGAAAGCACATGAAAAGCGTAAAAAGGTCGACAATGATGCCCTTGGCCAAAAAGGGCGTATGCGTTTTTTCCTGAATATATTCAGGAAAAAACGCATACGCCCTTTTTGGCCAACCAAGCCACCTGGAAAGGCAAGTCAGCGCTACAAAGAAGTCTCGCTTCCCATCGGTCAAAAGGGCCATGCTGAAAAAAGTGTAAAAACCAGAAATGCAGGACAGGCCATGGAGAAATGGGAGCCTTGCTATGCTGATGGGCGGGTTGCAAATTGCCAACAGCCACTCTGGAGAAGTGTACGGTGTGTCCTGAAACTTCTAAAAAAACACAGCTTAGAGAGCATTGGGCACTTCTGCTCATGGGCGTATAAATTGGGAAAACTAAAAATCAGCAAGACACAGGCACCCCAAAGTTTAGGGCTGCTGTGTTGACAAGAACCTCCACCTCATTACACCTTAAATATCCCAGGAAAGAGAAAAATGGATAAAGAATTTCTGGTCCTTATATACAATGGACTATCACTCAGCCGTGAAATCAATGTCATAAGGCTAGTAGCAGCATGATGAGTGGATTTAGGTACGACGATTCTAAGTGAAATAAGTCACACAGAAAAAGACACTTATCATAAGATATCACTTATAGAGGGAATGTAAAAACCGCTACACTTGAACAGAATTACAAAACAGAACAGAGTCACACGTTTAGAAAACACACTATGGCTGCTTCTCGGGAAAGGTGAGGTGGGGTGATGCATAAAACAAGGGTTTCAAATTAGCTCACATACCGTTCCATAACCCAATATGTAATAGACAAGACCTACTCCTTCCTCAGTGAACTGGACTCAACACCTCCTATTCACCGCACAAGAATATATCTGACTAGTAAGAATCTTAAAACCTATGTATGATTATCTCTCTGTAAGTGAGTCAAGTGGGTGTAAAGCAGCATAAACACAGCAGTGAAAAGCAGATAAACCCCATTATAAAAATAAATTACTTTTCAAAACCCATGAAACAAAGACAGTGAAAGAGAGAGAAATTCTTAAAAATTCGGTCAGGGGTTGTGATGCAACCTGGATTGACCATACCTAGACACACAGTTGGTGAGACATAAGGGTGGACACCCTTGGGGCTGAGAGGTTTGGTTAGGTTGGGTGAGCAAACGTAGACCCTTTAAAGTAATACTCCGTGGTACCCATCCCATGGGTTCCAAAACTCCAGGTTCAAGGGCATCTTCCTACATCGAAAACATGCATGAGAAACGCAGAAGATGGTACCCCGTGTGATCGGGAAAGGTTTCTAAAACGCACCTCATTTCTCATCTCCTTGTGCTCGGGTTCGCCATTCCAGCCGCTTTACTAGCAATCTCCCTACTTGGAGAATCAGCACCTTTAACCTCCTGTTCCGTACAGGTTGCAATTTGTCCTGAGGATGAACGGGAAGAGGGGAACCAATGAGAGACAAGCTCTAGGTGTTGGGACAGGCACAGGTCACTCTATTTTCCCATCAGGAAGAAGAGATAACCACAGGCTCAGCCTGCCCCCCGGAACCAGAATAGGGCCTGAAGCAATCGTGCGCTTTTGCGGCCAGCTCCCACAAAAGCGAGTTGAAAAATGGAGCTCAGGGGCACTGCAATTCACAAACCTGCAGAGTTATAAATGATAACTCTCATCCACAAATATATTGAGGGAAGGCAACGAAGAGGATTTGAAAGCAAGGCAGAATTGCAGGAAACATATTTCAGGAGGTAGATTCGAATCGCCTTGAAAGCACATGAAAAGCGTAAAAAGGTCGACAATGATGCCCTTGGCCAAAAAGGGCGTATGCGTTTTTTCCTGAATATATTCAGGAAAAAACGCATACGCCCTTTTTGGCCAACCAAGCCACCTGGAAAGGCAAGTCAGCGCTACAAAGAAGTCTCGCTTCCCATCGGTCAAAAGGGCCATGCTGAAAAAAGTGTAAAAACCAGAAATGCAGGACAGGCCATGGAGAAATGGGAGCCTTGCTATGCTGATGGGCGGGTTGCAAATTGCCAACAGCCACTCTGGAGAAGTGTACGGTGTGTCCTGAAACATCTAAAAAAACACAGCTTAGAGAGCATTGGGCACTTCTGCTCATGGGCGTATAAATTGGGAAAACTAAAAATCAGCAAGACACAGGCACCCCAAAGTTTAGGGCTGCTGTGTTGACAAGAACCTCCACCTCATTACACCTTAAATATCCCAGGAAAGAGAAAAATGGATAAAGAATTTCTGGTCCTTATGTACAATGGACTATCACTCAGCCGTGAAATCAATGTCATAAGGCTAGTAGCAGCATGATGAGTGGATTTAGGTACGACGATTCTAAGTGAAATAAGTCACACAGAAAAAGACACTTATCATAAGATATCACTTATAGAGGGAATGTAAAAACCGCTACACTTGAACAGAATTACAAAACAGAACAGAGTCACACGTTTAGAAAACACACTATGGCTGCTTCTCGGGAAAGGTGAGGTGGGGTGATGCATAAAACAAGGGTTTCAAATTAGCTCACATACCGTTCCATAACCCAATATGTAATAGACAAGACCTACTCCTTCCTCAGTGAACTGGACTCAACACCTCCTATTCACCGCACAAGAATATATCTGACTAGTAAGAATCTTAAAACCCATGTATGATTATCTCTCTGTAAGTGAGTCAAGTGGGTGTAAAGCAGCATAAACACAGCAGTGAAAAGCAGCTAAACCCCATTATAAAAATAAATTACTTTTCAAAACCCATGAAACAAAGACAGTGAAAGAGAGAGAAATTCTTACAAAATTCGGTCAGGGGTTGTGATGCAACCTGGATTGACCATACCTAGACACACAGTTGGTGAGACATAAGGGTGGACACCCTTGGGGCTGAGAGGTTTGGTTAGGTTGGGTGAGCAAACGTAGACCCTTTAAAGTAATACTGCGTGGTACCCATCCCATGGGTCCCAAAACTCCAGGTTCAAGGGCATCTTCCTACATCGAAAACATGCATGAGAATCCAAGAAGATGGTACACCGTGTGATCGGGAAAGGTTTCTAAAACGCACCTCATTTCTCATCTCCTTGTGCTCGGGTTCGCCATTCCAGCCGCTTTACTAGCAATCTCCCTACTTGGAGAATCAGCACCTTTAACCTCCTATTCCGTACAGGTTGCAATTTGTCCTGAGGATGAACGGGAAGAGGGGGAACCAATGAGAGACAAGCTCTAGGTGTTGGGACAGGCACAGGTCACTCTATTTTCTCATCAGGAAGGAGAGATAAGCACAGGCTCAGCCTACCCCCCGGAACCAGAACAGGGCCTGAAGCCATGCAGCGCTTTTGCGGCCAGCTCCCACAAAAGCGAGTTGAAAAATGGAGCTCAAGGGCACTGCAATTCACAAACCTGCAGAGTTATAAATGATAACTCTCGTCCACAAATATATTGAGGGAAGGCAACGAAGAGGATTTGAAAGCAAGGCAGAATTGCAGGAAACAGATTTCAGGAGGTAGATTCGAATCGCCTTGAAAGCACATGAAAAGCGGCAAAACGTCGACAATGATGCCCTTGGCCAAAAAGGGCGTATACGTTTTTCCCTGAATATATTCAGGAAAAAACGCATACGCCCTTTTTGGCCAACCAAGCCACCTGGAAAGGCAAATCAGCGCTAAAAAGAAGTCTCGCTTCCCATCGGTCAAAAGGGCCATGATGAAAAAAGTGTAAAAACCAGAAATGCAGGGCAGCCCAAGGAGAAATGGAAGTCTTGCTACGCTGATGGGAGGGTTGCAAATTGCCAACAGCCACTCTGGAGAAGTGTACAGTGTGTCCTGAAACATCTAAAAAAGACAGATTCGAGAGCATTGGGCACTTCTGCTCATGGGCGTATAAATTGGGAAAATTAAAAATCAGCAAGACACAGGCACCCCAAAGTTTTGGGCTGCTCTGTTGACAAGAACCTCCACTTCTTTACACCTTAAATATCACAGGAAAGAGAAAAATGGATAAAGAATTTCTGGTCCTTATGTACAATGGACTATCACTCAGCCGTGAAATCAATGTCATAAGGCTAGTAGCAGCATGATGAGTGGATTTAGGTACGACGATTCTAAGTGAAATAAGTCACACAGAAAAAGACACTTATCATAAGATATCACTTATAGAGGGAATGTAAAAACCGCTACACTTGAACAGAATTACAAAACAGAACAGAGTCACACGTTTAGAAAACACACTATGGCTGCTTCTCGGGAAAGGTGAGGTGGGGTGATGCATAAAACAAGGGTTTCAAATTAGCTCACATACCGTTCCATAACCCAATATGTAATAGACAAGACCTACTCCTTCCTCAGTGAACTGGACTCAACACCTCCTATTCACCGCACAAGAATATATCTGACTAGTAAGAATCTTAAAACCCATGTATGATTATCTCTCTGTAAGTGAGTCAAGTGGGTGTAAAGCAGCATAAACACAGCAGTGAAAAGCAGCTAAACCCCATTATAAAAATAAATTACTTTTCAAAACCCATGAAACAAAGACAGTGAAAGAGAGAGAAATTCTTACAAAATTCGTTCAGGGGTTGTGATGCAACCTGGATTGACCATACCTAGACACACAGTTGGTGAGACATAAGGGTGGACACCCTTGGGGCTGAGAGGTTTGGTTAGGTTGGGTGAGCAAACGTAGACCCTTTAAAGTAATACTGCGTGGTACCCATCCCATGGGTCCCAAAACTCCAGGTTCAAGGGCATCTTCCTACATCGAAAACATGCATGAGAATCCAAGAAGATGGTACACCGTGTGATCGGGAAAGGTTTCTAGAACGCACCTCATTTCTCATCTCCTTGTGCTCGGGTTCGCCATTCCAGCCGCTTTACTAGCAATCTCCCTACTTGGAGAATCAGCACCTTTAACCTCCTATTCCGTACAGGTTGCAATTTGTCCTGAGGATGAACGGGAAGAGGGGGAACCAATGAGAGACAAGCTCTAGGTGTTGGGACAGGCACAGGTCACTCTATTTTCTCATCAGGAAGGAGAGATAAGCACAGGCTCAGCCTACCCCCCGGAACCAGAACAGGGCCTGAAGCCATGCAGCGCTTTTGCGGCCAGCTCCCACAAAAGCGAGTTGAAAAATGGAGCTCAAGGGCACTGCAATTCACAAACCTGCAGAGTTATAAATGATAACTCTCGTCCACAAATATATTGAGGGAAGGCAACGAAGAGGATTTGAAAGCAAGGCAGAATTGCAGGAAACAGATTTCAGGAGGTAGATTCGAATCGCCTTGAAAGCACATGAAAAGCGGCAAAACGTCGACAATGATGCCCTTGGCCAAAAAGGGCGTATGCGTTTTTCCCTGAATATATTCAGGAAAAAACGCATACGCCCTTTTTGGCCAACCAAGCCACCTGGAAAGGCAAATCAGCGCTAAAAAGAAGTCTCGCTTCCCATCGGTCAAAAGGGCCATGATGAAAAAAGTGTAAAAACCAGAAATGCAGGGCAGCCCAAGGAGAAATGGAAGTCTTGCTACGCTGATGGGAGGGTTGCAAATTGCCAACAGCCACTCTGGAGAAGTGTACAGTGTGTCCTGAAACATCTAAAAAAGACAGATTCGAGAGCATTGGGCACTTCTGCTCATGGGCGTATAAATTGGGAAAATTAAAAATCAGCAAGACACAGGCACCCCAAAGTTTTGGGCTGCTCTGTTGACAAGAACCTCCACTTCTTTACACCTTAAATATCACAGGAAAGAGAAAAATGGATAAAGAATTTCTGGTCCTTATGTACAATGGACTATCACTCAGCCGTGAAATCAATGTCATAAGGCTAGTAGCAGCATGATGAGTGGATTTAAGTACGACGATTCTAAGAGAAATAAGTCACACAGAAAAAGACACATATCATAAGATATCACTTATAGAGGGAATGTAAAAACCGCTACAGTTGAACTGAATTACAAAACAGAACAGAGTTACACGTTTAGAAAAAACACTATGGCTGCTTCACGGAAAAGGAGAGGTGGGGTGATGCATAAAACAAGGGTTTCACATTAGCTCACATACCGTTCCATAAACCCACTATATAATAGAAAAGACCTACTCCTTCCTCAGTGAACTGGACTCAACACCTCCTATTCACCGCACAAAACTATATCTGACTAGTAAGAATCTTAAAACCTATGTATGATTATCTCTCTGTAAGTGAGTCAAGTGGGTGTAAAGAGGCATAAACACAGCAGTGAAAAGCAGCCAAACCCCACTATAAAAATAAATTACTTTTCAAAACCCATGAAACAAGACAGTGAAAGAGAGAGAAATTCTTACAAAATTCGGTCAGGGGTTGTGCGGCAACCTGGATTGACCATACCTAGACACACAGCTAGATGAGACATAAGGGTGGACACCCTTGGGGCTGAGAGGTTTGGTTAGGTTGGGTTAGCAAACGTAGACCCTTTAAAGTAATACTGCGTGGTACCAATCCCATGGGTTCCAAAACTCCAGGTTCAAGGGCATCTTCCTACATCGAAAACATGCATGAGAAACGCAGAAGATGGTACCCTGTGTGATCGGGAAAGGTTTCTAAAACGCACCTCATTTCTCATCTCCTTGTGCTCGGGTTCGCCATTCCAGCCGCTTTACTAGCAATCTCCCTACTTGGAGAATCAGCACCTTTAACCTCCTGTTCCGTACAGGTTGCAATTTGTCCTGAGGATGAACGGGAAGAGGGGAACCAATGAGAGACAAGCTCTAGGTGTTGGGACAGGCACAGGTCACTCTATTTTCCCATCAGGAAGAAGAGATAACCATAGGCTCAGCCTGCCCCCCGGAACCAGAATAGGGCCTGAAGCAATCGTGCGCTTTTGCGGCCAGCTCCCACAAAAGCGAGTTGAAAAATGGAGCTCAGGGGCACTGCAATTCACAAACCTGCAGAGTTATAAATGATAACTCTCATCCACAAATATATTGAGGGAAGGCAACGAAGAGGATTTGAAAGCAAGGCAGAATTGCAGGAAACATATTTCAGGAGGTAGATTCGAATCGCCTTGAAAGCACATGAAAAGCGTAAAAAGGTCGACAATGATGCCCTTGGCCAAAAAGGGCGTATGCGTTTTTTCCTGAATATATTCAGGAAAAAACACATACGCCCTTTTTGGCCAACCAAGCAACATGGAAAGGCAAGTCAGCGCTAAAAAGAAGGCTCGCTTCCCATCGGTCAAAAGGGCCATGCTGAAAAAAGTGTAAAAACCAGAAATGCAGAACAGGCCATGGAGAAATGGGAGCCTTGCTACGCTGATGGGAGGTTTGCAAATTGCCAACAGCCACTCTGGAGAAGTGTACGGTGTGTCCTGAAACATCTAAAAACCACAGCTTAGAGAGCTTTGGGCACTTCTGCTCATGGGCGTATAAATTGGGAAAATTAAAAATCAGCAAGACACAGGCACCCCAAAGTTTAGGGCTGCTGTGTTGACAAGAACCTCCACCTCATTACACCTTAAATATCCCAGGAAAGAGAAAAATGGATAAAGAATTTCTGGTCCTTATGTACAATGGACTATCACTCAGCCGTGAAATCAATGTCATAAGGCTAGTAGCAGCATGATGAGTGGATTTAGGTACGACGATTCTAAGTGAAATAAATCACACAGAAAAAGACACTTATCATAAGATATCACTTATAGAGGGAATGTAAAAACCGCTACACTTGAACTGAATTGAAAAACACAACAGAGTTCCACGTTTAGAAAACACACTATGGCTGCTTTACGGGAAAGGTGAGGTGGGGTGATGCATAAAACAAGGGTTTCAAATTAGCTCACATACCGTTCCATAACCCAATATGTAATAGACAAGACCTACTCCTTCCTCAGTGAACTGGACTCAACACCTCCTATTCACCGCACAAGAATATATCTGACTAGTAAGAATCTTAAAACCTATGTATGATTATCTCTCTGTAAGTGAGTCAAGTGGGTGTAAAGAGGCATAAACACAGCAGTGAAAAGCAGCTAAACCCCATTATAAAAATAAATTACTTTTCAAAACCCATGAAACAAGACAGTGAAAGAGAGAGAAATTCTTACAAAATTCGGTCAGGGGTTGTGCGGCAACCTGGATTGACCATACCTAGACACACAGCTAGATGAGACATAAGGGTGGACACCCTTGGGGCTGAGAGGTTTGGTTAGGTTGGGTGAGCAAACGTAGACCCTTTAAAGTAATACTGCGTGGTACCCATCCCATGGGTTCCAAAACTCCAGGTTCAAGGACATCTTCCTACATCGAAAACATGCATGAGAAACGCAGAAGATGGTACCCCGTGTGATCGGGAAAGGTTTCTAAAACGCACCTCATTTCTCATCTCCTTGTGCTCGGGTTCGCCATTCCAGCCGCTTTACTAGCAATCTCCCTACTTGGAGAATCAGCACCTTTAACCTCCTGTTCCGTACAGGTTGCAATTTGTCCTGAGGATGAACGGGAAGAGGGGAACCAATGAGAGACAAGCTCTAGGTGTTGGGACAGGCACAGGTCACTCTATTTTCCCATCAGGAAGAAGAGATAACCACAGGCTCAGCCTGCCCCCCGGAACCAGAATAGGGCCTGAAGCAATCGTGCGCTTTTCCGGCCAGCTCCCACAAAAGCGAGTTGAAAATTGGAGCTGAGGGACACTGCAATTCACAAACCTGCAGAGTTATAAATGATAACTCTCATCCACAAATATATTGAGGGAAGGCAACGAAGAGGATTTGAAAGCAAGGCAGAATTGCAGGAAACAGATTTCAGGAGGTAGATTCGAATCGCCTTGAAAGCACATGAAAAGCGTAAAAAGGTCGACAATGATGCCCTTGGCCAAAAAGGGCGTATGCGTTTTTTCCTGAATATATTCAGGAAAAAACGCATACGCCCTTTTTGGCCAACCAAGCAACCTGGAAAGGCAAGTCAGCGCTACAAAGAAGTCTCGCTTCCCATCGGTCAAAAGGGCCATGCTGAAAAAAGTGTAAAAACCAGAAATGCAGGACAGGCCATGGAGAAATGGGAGCCTTGCTACGCTGATGGGCGGGTTGCAAATTGCCAACAGCCACTCTGGAGAAGTGTACGGTGTGTCCTGAAACATCTAAAAAACACAGCTTAGAGAGCATTGGGCACTTCTGCTCATGGGCGTATAAATTGGGAAAACTAAAAATCAGCAAGACACAGGCACCCCAAAGTTCAGGGCTGCTGTGTTGACAAGAACCTCCACCTCATTACACCTTAAATATCCCAGGAAAGAGAAAAATGCATAAAGAATTTCTGGTCCTTATGTACAATGGACTATCACTCAGCCGTGAAATCAATGTCATAAGGCTAGTAGCAGCATGATGAGTGGATTTAGGTACGACGATTCTAAGTGAAATAAGTCACACAGAAAAAGACACTTATCATAAGATATCACTTATAGAGGGAATGTAAAAACCGCTACACTTGAACAGAATTACAAAACAGAACAGAGTCACACGTTTAGAAAACACACTATGGCTGCTTCTCGGGAAAGGTGAGGTGGGGTGATGCATAAAACAAGGGTTTCAAATTAGCTCACATACCGTTCCATAACCCAATATGTAATAGACAAGACCTACTCCTTCCTCAGTGAACTGGACTCAACACCTCCTATTCACCGCACAAGAATATATCTGACTAGTAAGAATCTTAAAACCTATGTATGATTATCTCTCTGTAAGTGAGTCAAGTGGGTGTAAAGCAGCATAAACACAGCAGTGAAAAGCAGATAAACCCCATTATAAAAATAAATTACTTTTCAAAACCCATGAAACAAAGACAGTGAAAGAGAGAGAAATTCTTAAAAATTCGGTCAGGGGTTGTGATGCAACCTGGATTGACCATACCTAGACACACAGTTGGTGAGACATAAGGGTGGACACCCTTGGGGCTGAGAGGTTTGGTTGGGTTGGGTGAACAAACGTAGACCCTTTAAAGTAATACTGCGTGGTACCCATCCCATGGGTCCCAAAACTCCAGGTTCAAGGGCATCTTCCTACATCGAAAACATGCATGAGAAACCCAGAAGATGGTACACCGTGTGATCGGGAAAGGTTTCTAAAACGCACCTCATTTCTCATCTCCTTGTGCTCGGGTTCGCCATTCCAGCCGCTTTACTAGCAATCTCCCTACTTGGAGAATCAGCACCTTTAACCTCCTGTTCCGTACAGGTTGCAATTTGTCCTGAGGATGAACGGGAAGAGGGGAACCAATGAGAGACAAGCTCTAGGTGTTGGGACAGGCACAGGTCACTCTATTTTCCCATCAGGAAGAAGAGATAACCACAGGCTCAGCCTGCCCCCCGGAACCAGAATAGGGCCTGAAGCAATCGTGCGCTTTTGCGGCCAGCTCCCACAAAAGCGAGTTGAAAAATGGAGCTCAGGGGCACTGCAATTCACAAACCTGCAGAGTTATAAATGATAACTCTCATCCACAAATATATTGAGGGAAGGCAACGAAGAGGATTTGAAAGCAAGGCAGAATTGCAGGAAACATATTTCAGGAGGTAGATTCGAATCGCCTTGAAAGCACATGAAAAGCGTAAAAAGGTCGACAATGATGCCCTTGGCCAAAAAGGGCGTATGCGTTTTTTCCTGAATATATTCAGGAAAAAACGCATACGCCCTTTTTGGCCAACCAAGCCAACTGGAAAGGCAAGTCAGCGCTACAAAGAAGTCTCGCTTCCCATCGGTCAAAAGGGCCATGCTGAAAAAAGTGTAAAAACCAGAAATGCAGGACAGGCCATGGAGAAATGGGAGCCTTGCTATGCTGATGGGCGGGTTGCAAATTGCCAACAGCCACTCTGGAGAAGTGTACGGTGTGTCCTGAAACATCTAAAAAACACAGCTTAGAGAGCATTGGGCACTTCTGCTCATGGGCGTATAAATTGGGAAAACTAAAAATCAGCAAGACACAGGCACCCCAAAGTTCAGGGCTGCTGTGTTGACAAGAACCTCCACCTCATTACACCTTAAATATCCCAGGAAAGAGAAAAATGCATAAAGAATTTCTGGTCCTTATGTACAATGGACTATCACTCAGCCGTGAAATCAATGTCATAAGGCTAGTAGCAGCATGATGAGTGGATTTAGGTACGACGATTCTAAGTGAAATAAGTCACACAGAAAAAGACACTTATCATAAGATATCACTTATAGAGGGAATGTAAAAACCGCTACACTTGAACAGAATTACAAAACAGAACAGAGTCACACGTTTAGAAAACACACTATGGCTGCTTCTCGGGAAAGGTGAGGTGGGGTGATGCATAAAACAAGGGTTTCAAATTAGCTCACATACCGTTCCATAACCCAATATGTAATAGACAAGACCTACTCCTTCCTCAGTGAACTGGACTCAACACCTCCTATTCACCGCACAAGAATATATCTGACTAGTAAGAATCTTAAAACCTATGTATGATTATCTCTCTGTAAGTGAGTCAAGTGGGTGTAAAGCAGCATAAACACAGCAGTGAAAAGCAGCCAAACCCCATTATAAAAATAAATTACTTTTCAAAACCCATGAAACAAAGACAGTGAAAGAGAGAGAAATTCTTACAAAATTCGGTCAGGGGTTGTGATGCAACCTGGATTGACCATACCTAGACACACAGTTGGTGAGACATAAGGGTGGACACCCTTGGGGCTGAGAGGTTTGGTTGGGTTGGGTGAACAAACGTAGACCCTTTAAAGTAATACTGCGTGGTACCCATCCCATGGGTCCCAAAACTCCAGGTTCAAGGGCATCTTCCTACATCGAAAACATGCATGAGAAACGCAGAAGATGGTACCCCGTGTGATCGGGAAAGGTTTCTAAAACGCACCTCATTTCTCCTGTCCTTGTGCTCTGGTTCGCCATTCCAGCCGCTTTACTAGCAATCTCCCTACTTGGAGAATCAGCACCTTTAACCTCCTGTTCCGTACAGGTTGCACTTTGTCCTGAGGATGAACGGGAAGAGGGGAACCAATGAGAGACAAGCTCTAGGTGTTGGGACAGGCACAGGTCACTCTATTTTCCCATCAGGAAGAAGAGATAACCACAGGCTGAGCCTGCCCCCCGTAACCAGAATAGGGCCTGAAGCAATCGTTCGCTTTTGCGGCCAGCTCCCACAAAAGCGAGTTGAAAAATGGAGCTCAGGGGCACTGCAATTCACAAACCTGCAGAGTTATAAATGATAACTCTCATCCACAAATATATTGAGGGAAGGCAACGAAGAGGATTTGAAAGCAAGGCAGAATTGCAGGAAACATATTTCAGGAGATAGATTCGAATCGCCTTGAAAGCACATGAAAAGCGTAAAAAGGTCGACAATGATGCCCTTGGCCAAAAAGGGCGTATGCGTTTTTTCCTGAATATATTCAGGAAAAAACGCATACGCCCTTTTTGGCCAACCAAGCCACCTGGAAAGGCAAGTCAGCGCTACAAAGAAGTCTCGCTTCCCATCGGTCAAAAGGGCCATGCTGAAAAAAGTGTAAAAACCAGAAATGCAGGACAGGCCATGGAGAAATGGGAGCCTTGCTATGCTGATGGGCGGGTTGCAAATTGCCAACAGCCACTCTGGAGAAGTGTACGGTGTGTCCTGAAACATCTAAAAAACACAGCTTAGAGAGCATTGGGCACTTCTGCTCATGGGCGTATAAATTGGGAAAATTAAAAATCAGCAAGACACAGGCACCCCAAAGTTTAGGGCTGCTCTGTTGACAAGAACCTCCACTTCATTTCACCTTAAATATCCCAGGAAAGAGAAAAATGGATAAAGAATTTCTGGTCCTTATGTACAATGGACGATCACTCAGCCGTGAAATCAATGTCATATGGCTAGTAGCAGCATGAGGAGTGGATTTAGGTACGAGGATTCTAAGTGAAATAAGTCACACAGAAAAAGACACTTATCATAAGATATGTCTTATAGAGGGAATGTAAAAACCGCTACACTTGAACTGAATTACAAAACAGAACATTCACACGTTTAGAAAACACACTATGGCTGCTTAACGGGAAAGGAGAGGTGGGGTGATGCATAAAACAAGGGTTTCAAATTAGCTCACATACCGTTCCATAAACCCAATATGTAATAGACAAGACCTACTCCTTCCTCAGTGAACTGGACTCAACACCTCCTATTCACCGCACAAGAATATATCTGACTAGTAAGAATCTTAAAACCTATGTATGATTATCTCTCTGCAAGTGAGTCAAGTGGGTGTAAAGCGGCATAAACACAGCAGTGAAAAGCAGCTAAACCCCATTATAAAAATAAATTACTTTTCAAAACCCATGAAACAAAGACAGTGAAAGGGAGAGAAATTCTTACAAAATTCGGTCAGGGGCTGTGAGGCAACCTGGATTGACCATACCTAGACACACAGCTGGAGGAGACATAAAGGTGGACACTCTTGGGCTTGAGAGTTTTGGTGAGGTTGGGTGAGCAAACGCAGACCCTTTAAAGTAATACTGCGTGGTACCCATCCCATGGGTCCCAAAACTCCAGGTTCAAGGGCATCTTCCTACATCGAAAACATGCATGAGAAATCCAGAAGATGGTACACCGTGTGATCGGGAAAGGTTTCTAAAACGCACCTCATTTCTCATCTCCTTGTGCTCGGGTTCGCCATTCCAGCCCCTTCACTAGCAATCTCCCTAGTTGGAGAATCAGCACCTTTAACCTCCTGTTCCGTACAGGTTGCAATTTGTCCTGAGGATGAACGGGAAGAGGGGGAACCAATGAGAGACAAGCTCTAGTGTTGGGACAGGCACAGGTCACTCTATTTTCTCATCAGAAGGAAGAGATAAGCACAGGCTCAGCCTGCCCCCCAGAACCAGAATAGGGCCAGAAGCAATCCTGCGCTTTTGCGGCCAGCTCCCACAAAAGCGAGTTGAAAAATGGAGCTCAGGGGCACTGCAATTCACAAACCTGCAGAGTTATAAATGATAACTCTCGTCCACCAATATATTGAGGGAAGGCAACGAGGAGGATTTGAAAGCAAGGCAGAATTGCAGGAAACAGATTTCAGGAGGTAGATTCGAATCGCCTTGAAAGCACATGAAAAGCGGCAAAACGTCGACAATGATGCCCTTGGCCAAAAAGGGCGTATGCGTTTTTTCCTGAATATATTCAGGAAAAAACGCATACGCCCTTTTTGGCCAACCAAGCAACCTGGAAAGGCAAATCAGCGCTAAAAAGAAGTCTCGCTTCCCATCGGTCAAAAGGGCCATGCTGAAAAAAGTGTAAAAACCAGAAATGCAGGACAGGCCATGGAGAAATGGGAGCCTTGCTACGCTGATGGGCGGGTTGCAAATTGCCAACAGCCACTCTGGAGAAGTGTACGGTGTGTCCTGAAACATCTAAAAAACTCAGCTTAGAGAGCATAGGGCACTTCTGCTTATGGGCGTATAAATTGGGAAAATTAAAAATCAGCAAGACACAGGCACCCCAAAGTTTAGGGCTGCTCTGTTGACAAGAACCTCCACTTCATTTCACCTTAAATATCCCAGGAAAGAGAAAAATGGATAAAGAATTTCTGGTCCTTATGTACAATGGACGATCACTCAGCCGTGAAATCAATGTCATATGGCTAGTAGCAGCATGAGGAGTGGATTTAGGTACGAGGATTCTAAGTGAAATAAGTCACACAGAAAAAGACACTTATCATAAGATATGTCTTATAGAGGGAATGTAAAAACCGCTACACTTGAACTGAATTACAAAACAGAACAGTCACACGTTTAGAAAACACACTATGGCTGCTTAACGGGAAAGGAGAGGTGGGGTGATGCATAAAACAAGGGTTTCAAATTAGCTCACATACCGTTCCATAAACCCAATATGTAATAGACAAGACCTACTCCTTCCTCAGTGAACTGGACTCAACACCTCCTATTCACCGCACAAGAATATATCTGACTAGTAAGAATCTTAAAACCTATGTATGATTATCTCTCTGCAAGTGAGTCAAGTGGGTGTAAAGCGGCATAAACACAGCAGTGAAAAGCAGCTAAACCCCATTATAAAAATAAATTACTTTTCAAAACCCATGAAACAAAGACAGTGAAAGAGAGAGAAATGCTTACAAAATTCGGTCAGGGGCTGTGATGCAACCTGGATTGACCATACCTAGACACACAGCTGGAGGAGACATAAAGGTGGACACTCTTGGGCTTGAGAGGTTTGGTGAGGTTGGGTGAGCAAACGCAGACCCTTTAAAGTAATACTGCGTGGTACCCATCCCATGGGTCCCAAAACTCCAGGTTCAAGGGCATCTTCCTACATCGAAAACATGCATGAGAAATCCAGAAGATGGTACACCGTGTGATCGGGAAAGGTTTCTAAAACGCACCTCATTTCTCATCTCCTTATGCTTGTGTTCGCCATTCCAGCCGCTTTACTAGCAATCTCCCTAGTTGGAGAATCAGCACCTTTAACCTCCTGTTCCGTACAGGTTGCAATTTGTCCTGAGGATGAACGGGAAGAGGGGGAACCAATGAGAGACAAGCTCTACGTGTTGGGACAGGCACAGGTCACTCTATTTTCTCATCAGAAGGAAGAGATAAGCACAGGCTCAGCCTGCCCCCCGGAACCAGAATAGGGCCAGAAGCAATCGTGCGCTTTTGCGGCCAGCTCCCACAAAAGCGAGTTGAAAAATGGAGCTCAGGGGCACTCCAATTCACAAATCTGCAGAGTTATAAATGATAACTCTCGTCCACCAATATATTGAGGGAAGGCAACGAGGAGGATTTGAAAGCAAGGCAGAATTGCAGGAAACAGATTTCAGGAGGTAGATTCGAATCGCCTTGAAAGCACATGAAAAGCGGCAAAACGTCGACAATGATGCCCTTGGCCAAAAAGGGCGTATGCGTTTTTTCCTGAATGTATTCAGGAAAAAACGCATACGCCCTTTTTGGCCAACCAAGCAACCTGGAAAGGCAAATCAGCGCTACAAAGAAGTCTCGCTTCCCATCGGTCAAAAGGGCCATGCTGAAAAAAGTGTAAAAACCAGAAATGGAGGACAGGCCATGGAGAAATGGGAGCCTTGCTACGCTGATGGGCGGGTTGCAAATTGCCAACAGCCACTCTGGAGAAGTGTACGGTGTGTCCTGAAACATCTAAAAAACTCAGCTTAGAGAGCATAGGGCACTTCTGCTTATGGGCGTATAAATTGGGAAAATTAAAAATCAGCAAGACACAGGCACCCCAAAGTTTAGGGCTGCTCTGTTGACAAGAACCTCCACTTCATTTCACCTTAAATATCCCAGGAAAGAGAAAAATGGATAAAGAATTTCTGGTCCTTATGTACAATGGACGATCACTCAGCCGTGAAATCAATGTCATATGGCTAGTAGCAGCATGAGGAGTGGATTTAGGTACGAGGATTCTAAGTGAAATAAGTCACACAGAAAAAGACACTTATCATAAGATATGTCTTATAGAGGGAATGTAAAAACCGCTACACTTGAACTGAATTACAAAACAGAACAGTCACACGTTTAGAAAACACACTATGGCTGCTTAACGGGAAAGGAGAGGTGGGGTGATGCATAAAACAAGGGTTTCAAATTAGCTCACATACCGTTCCATAAACCCAATATGTAATAGACAAGACCTACTCCTTCCTCAGTGAACTGGACTCAACACCTCCTATTCACCGCACAAGAATATATCTGACTAGTAAGAATCTTAAAACCTATGTATGATTATCTCTCTGCAAGTGAGTCAAGTGGGTGTAAAGCGGCATAAACACAGCAGTGAAAAGCAGCTAAACCCCATTATAAAAATAAATTACTTTTCAAAACCCATGAAACAAAGACAGTGAAAGAGAGAGAAATTCTTACAAAATTCGGTCAGGGGCTGTGATGCAACCTGGATTGACCATACCTAGACACACAGCTGGAGGAGACATAAAGGTGGACACTCTTGGGCTTGAGAGGTTTGGTGAGGTTGGGTGAGCAAACGCAGACCCTTTAAAGTAATACTGCGTGGTACCCATCCCATGGGTCCCAAAACTCCAGGTTCAAGGGCATCTTCCTACATCGAAAACATGCATGAGAAATCCAGAAGATGGTACACCGTGTGATCGGGAAAGGTTTCTAAAACGCACCTCATTTCTCATCTCCTTATGCTTGTGTTCGCCATTCCAGCCGCTTTACTAGCAATCTCCCTAGTTGGAGAATCAGCACCTTTAACCTCCTGTTCCGTACAGGTTGCAATTTGTCCTGAGGATGAACGGGAAGAGGGGGAACCAATGAGAGACAAGCTCTACGTGTTGGGACAGGCACAGGTCACTCTATTTTCTCATCAGAAGGAAGAGATAAGCACAGGCTCAGCCTGCCCCCCGGAACCAGAATAGGGCCAGAAGTAATCCTGCGCTTTTGCGGCCAGCTCCCACAAAAGCGAGTTGAAAAATGGAGCTCAGGGGCACTGCAATTCACAAACCTGCAGAGTTATAAATGATAACTCTCGTCCACCAATATATTGAGGGAAGGCAACGAGGAGGATTTGAAAGCAAGGCAGAATTGCAGGAAACAGATTTCAGGAGGTAGATTCGAATCGCCTTGAAAGCACATGAAAAGCGGCAAAACGTCGACAATGATGCCCTTGGCCAAAAAGGGCGTATGCGTTTTTTCCTGAATGTATTCAGGAAAAAACGCATACGCCCTTTTTGGCCAACCAAGCCACCTGGAAAGGCAAATCAGCGCTAAAAAGAAGTCTCGCTTCCCATCGGTCAAAAGGGCCATGCTGAAAAAAGTGTAAAAACCAGAAATGCAGGACAGGCCATGGAGAAATGGGAGCCTTGCTACGCTGATGGGCGGGTTGCAAATTGCCAACAGCCACTCTGGAGAAGTGTACGGTGTGTCCTGAAACATCTAAAAAACACAGCCTAGAGAGCATTAGGCACTTCTGCTCATAGGCATATAAATTGGGAAAACTAAAAATCAGCAAGACACAGGCACCCCAAAGTTTAGGGCTGCTCTATTGACAAGAACCTCCACTTCATTACACCTTAAATATCCCAGGAAAGAGAAAAATGGATAAAGAATTTCTGGTCCTTATGTACAATGGACGATCACTCAGCCGTGAAATCAATGTCATAAGGCTAGTAGCAGCATGAGGAGTGGATTTAGTTAAGAGGATTCTAAGTGAAATAAGTCACACAGAAAAATACCCTTATTATAAGATATCACTTATAGAGGGAATGTAAAAACCGCTACACTTGAACTGAATTACAAAACAGAACAGTCACACGTTTAGAAAACACACTATGGCTGCTTAACGGGAAAGTTGAGGTGGGGTGATGCATAAAACAAGGGTTTCAAATTAGCTCACATACCGTTCCATAAACCCAATATGTAATAGACAAGACCTACTCCTTCCTCAGTGAACTGGACTCAACACCTCCTCTTCACCGCACAAGAATATATCTGACTAGTAAGAATCTTAAAACCTATGTATGATTATCTCTCTGTAAGTGAGTCAAGTGGGTGTAAAGCAGCATAAACAGAGCAGTGAAAAGCAGCTAAACCCCATTACAAAAATAAATTACTTTGGAAAACCCATGAAACAAAGACAGTAAAAGAGAGAGAAATTCTTACAAAATTCGTTCAGGGGCTGTGATGCAACCTGGATTGACCATATCTAGACACACAGCTGGAGGAGACATAAGGGTGGACACTCTTGGGCTTGAGAGTTTTGGTGAGGTTGGGTGAGCAAACACAAACCCTTTAAAGTAATACTGCGTGGTACCCATCCCATGGGTCCCAAAACTCCAGGTTCAAGGGCATCTTCCTACATCGAAACATGCATGAGAATCCAAGAAGATGGTACACCGTGTGATCGGGAAAGGTTTCTAAAACGCACCTCATTTCTCATCACCTTGTGCTCGGGTTCGCCATTCCAGCCGCTTTACTAGCAATCTCCCTACTTGGAGAATCAGCACCTTTAACCTCCTGTTCTGTACAGGTTGCAATTTATCCTGAGGATGAACGGGAAGAGGGGGAACCAATGAGAGACTAGCTCTAGGTGTTGGTACAGGCACAGGTCACTCTATTTTCCCATCAGGAAGAAGAGATAATCACAGGCTCAGCCTGCCCCCCGGAACCAGAATAGGGCCAGAAGCAATCCTGTGCTTTTGCGGCCAGCTCCCACAAAAGCGAGTTGAAAAATGGAGCTCAGGGGCACTGCAATTCACAAACCTGCAGAGTTACAAATGATAACTCTCATCCACAAATATATTGAGGGAAGGCAACGAAGAGGATTTGAAAGCAAGGCAGAATTGCAGGCAACAGATTTCAGGAGGTAGATTCGAATCGCCTTGAAAGCACATGAAAAGCGGCAAAACGTCGACAATGATGCCCTTGGCCAAAAAGGGCGTATGCGTTTTTTCCTGAATATATTCAGGAAAAAACGCATACGCCCTTTTTGGCCAACCAAGCCACCTGGAAAGGCAAATCAGCGCTAAAAAGAAGTCTCGCTTCCCATCGGTCAAAAGGGCCATGCTGAAAAAAGTGTAAAAACCAGAAATGCAGGAGAGGCCAAGGAGAAATGGGAGCCTTGCTACGCTGATGGGCGGGTTGCAAATTGCCAACAGCCACTCTGGAGAAGTGTACGGTGTGTCCTGAAAAATCTAAAAAACACAGCTTAGAGAGCATAGGGCACTTCTGCTTATGGGCGTATAAATTGGGAAAATTAAAAATCAGCAAGACACAGGCACCCCAAAGTATAGTGCTGCTCTGTTGACAAGAACCTCCACTTCATTTCACCTTAAATATCCCAGGAAAGAGAAAAATGGATAAAGAATTTCTGGTCCTTATGTAAAATGGACGATCACTCAGCCGTGAAATCAATGTCATATGGCTAGTAGCAGCATGAGGAGTGGATTTAGCTACGAGGATTCTAAGTGAAATAAGTCACACAGAAAAAGACACTTATCATAAGATATGTCTTATAGAGGGAATGTAAAAACCGCTACACTTGAACTGAATTACAAAACAGAACAGTCACACGTTTAGAAAACACACTATGGCTGCTTAACGGGAAAGGAGAGGTGGGGTGATGCATAAAACAAGGGTTTCAAATTAGCTCACATACCGTTCCATAAACCCAATATGTAATAGACAAGACCTACTCCTTCCTCAGTGAACTGGACTCAACACCTCCTATTCACCGCACAAGAATATATCTGACTAGTAAGAATCTTAAAACCTATGTATGATTATCTCTCTGCAAGTGAGTCAAGTGGGTGTAAAGCGGCATAAACACAGCAGTGAAAAGCAGCTAAACCCCATTATAGAAATAAATTACTTTTCAAAACCCATGAAACAAAGAAAGTGAAAGGGAGAGAAATTCTTACAAAATTCGGTCAGGGGCTGTGAGGCAACCTGGATTGACCATACCTAGACACACAGCTGGAGGAGACATAAAGGTGGACACTCTTGGGCTTGAGAGTTTTGGTGAGGTTGGGTGAGCAAACGCAGACCCTTTAAAGTAATACTGCGTGGTACCCATCCCATGGGTCCCAAAACTCCAGGTTCAAGGGCATCTTCCTACATCGAAAACATGCATGAGAAATCCAGAAGATGGTACACCGTGTGATCGGGAAAGGTTTCTAAAACGCACCTCATTTCTCATCTCCTTGTGCTCGGGTTCGCCATTCCAGCCGCTTCACTAGCAATCTCCCTAGTTGGAGAATCAGCACCTTTAACCTCCTGTTCCGTACAGGTTGCAATTTGTCCTGAGGATGAACGGGAAGAGGGGGAACCAATGAGAGACTAGCTCTAGGTGTTGGGACAGGCACAGGTCACTCTATTTTCCCATCAGGAAGAAGAGATAACCACAGGCTCAGCCTGCCCCCCGGAACCAGAATAGGGCAGAAGCAATCCTGCGCTTTTGCGGCCAGCTCCCACAAAAGCGAGTTGAAAAATGGAGCTCAGGGGCACTGCAATTCACAAACCTGCAGGGTTATAAATGATAACTCTCGTCCACAAATATATTGAGGGAAGGCAACGAAGAGGATTTGAAAGCAAGGCAGAATTGCAGGAAACAGATTTCAGGAGGTAGATTCGAATCGCCTTGAAAGCACATGAAAAGCGGCAAAACGTCGACAATGATGCCCTTGGCCAAAAAGGGCGTATGCGTTTTTTCCTGAATATATTCAGGAAAAAAAGCATACGCCCTTTTTGGCCAACCAAGCCACCTGGAAAGGCAAATCAGCGCTAAAAAAAGTCTCGCTTCCCATCGGTCAAAAGGGCCATGCTGAAAAAAGTGTAAAAACCAGAAATGCAGGACAGGCCATGGAGAAATGGGAGCCTTGCTACGCTGATGGGCGGGTTGCAAATAGCCAACAGCCACTCTGGAGAAGTGTACGGTGTGTCCTGAAACATCTAAAAAACACAGCTTAGAGAGCATTGGGCACTTCTGCTCATAGGCATATAAATTGGGAAAACTAAAAATCAGCAAGACACAGGCACCCCAAAGTTTAGGGCTGCTCTGTTGACAAGAACCTACACTTCATTACACCTTAAATATCCCAGGAAAGAGAAAAATGGATAAAGAATTTCTGGTCCTTATGTACAATGGACGATCACTCAGCCGTGAAATCAATGTCATATGGCTAGTAGCAGCATGAGGAGTGGATTTAGGTACGAGGATTCTAAGTGAAATAAGTCACACAGAAAAAGACACTTATCATAAGATATCACTTATAGAGGGAATGTAAAAACCGCTACACTTGAAGTGAATTACAAAACAGAACAGTCACACGTTTAGAAAACACACTATGGCTGCTTAACAGGAAAGGTGAGGTGGGGTGATGCATAAAACAAGGGTTTCAAATTAGCTCACATACCGTTCCATAAACCCAATATGTAATAGACAAGACCTACTCCTTCCTCAGTGAACTGGACTCAACACCTCCTATTCACCGCACAAGAATATATCTGACTAGTAAGAATCTTAAAACCTATGTATGATTATCTCTCTGCAAGTGAGTCAAGTGGGTGTAAAGCGGCATAAACACAGCAGTGAAAAGCAGCTAAACCCCATTATAAAAATAAATTACTTTTCAAAACCCATGAAACAAAGACAGTGAAAGAGAGAGAAATTCTTACAAAATCCGTTCAGGGGCTGTGATGCAACCTGGATTGACCATACCTAGACACACAGCTGGAGGAGACATAAGCGTGGACAGTCTTGGGCCTGAGAGTTTTGGTGAGGTTGGGTGAGCAAACGCAGACCCTTTAAAGTAATACTGCGTGGTACCCATCCCATGGGTCCCAAAACTCCAGGTTCAAGGGCATCTTCCTACATCGAAAACATGCATGAGAATCCAAGAAGATGGTACACCGTGTGATCGGGAAAGGTTTCTAAAACGCACCTCATTTCTCATCTCCTTGTGCTCGGGTTCGCCATTCCAGCCGCTTTACTAGCAATCTCCCTACTTGGAGAATCAGCACCTTTAACCTCCTGTTCCGTACAGGTTGCAATTTGTCCTGAGGATGAACGGGAAGAGGGGGAACTAATGAGAGACTAGCTCTAGGTGTTGGGACAGGCACAGGTCACTCTATTTTCCCATCAGGAAGAGGAGATAATCACAGGCTCAACCTGCCCCCCGGAACCAGAATAGGGCCAGAAGCAATCCTGCGCTTTTGCGGCCAGCTCCCACAAAAGCGAGTTGAAAAATGGAGCTCAGGGGCACTGCGATTCACAAACCTGCAGAGTTATAAATGATAACTCTCATCCACAAATATATTGAGGGAAGGCAACGAAGAGGATTTGAAAGCAAGGCAGAATTGCAGGAAACAGATTTCAGGAGGTAGATTCGAATTGCCTTGAAAGCACATGAAAAGCGGCAAAACGTCGACAATGATGCCCTTGGCCAAAAAGGGCGTATGCGTTTTTTCCTGAATATATTCAGGAAAAAACGCATACGCCCTTTTTGGCCAACCAAGCCACCTGGAAAGGCAAATCAGCGCTAAAAAGAAGTCTCGCTTCCCATCGGTCAAAAGCGCCATGCTGAAAAAAGTGTAAAAAGCAGAAATGCAGGAGAGGCCATGGAGAAATGGGAGCCTGGCTACGCTGATGGGCGGGTTGCAAATTGCCAACAGCCACTCTGGAGAAGTGTACGGTGTGTCCTGAAACATCTAAAAAACACAGCTTAGAGAGTATAGGGCACTTCTGCTTATGGGCGTATAAATTGGGAAAACTAAAAATCAGCAAGACACAGGCACCCCAAAGTTTAGGGCTGCTCTGTTGACAAGAACCTCCACTTCATTTCACCTTAAATATCCCAGGAAAGAGAAAAATGGATAAAGAATTTCTGGTCCTTATGTACAATGGACTATCACTCAGCCGTGAAATCAATGTCATAAGGCTAGTAGCAGCATGAGGAGTGGATTTAGGTAAGAGGATTCTAAGTGAAATAAGTCACACAGAAAAAGACACTTATCATAAGATATCATTTATAGAGGGAATGTAAAATCCGCTACACTTGAACTGAATTACAAAACAGAACAGTCACACGTTTAGAAAACACACTATGGCTGCTTAACGGGAAAGGTGAGGTGGGGTGATGCATAAAACAAGGGTTTCAAATTAGCTCACATACCGTTCCATAAACCCAATATGTAATAGACAAGACCTACTCCTTCCTCAGTGAACTGGACTCAACACCTCCTATTCACCGCACAAGAATATATCTGACTAGTAAGAATCTTAAAACCTATGTATGATTATCTCTCTGTAAGTGAGTCAAGTGGGTGTAAAGCGGCATAAACACAGCAGTGAAAAGCAGCTAAACCCCATTATAAAAATAAATTACTTTTCAAAACCCATGAAACAAAGACAGTAAAAGAGAGAGAAATTCTTACAAAATTCGTTCAGGGGCTGTGATGCAACCTGGATTGACCATATCTAGACACACAGCTGGAGGAGACATAAGGGTGGACACTCTTGGGCTTGAGAGTTTTGGTGAGGTTGGGTGAGCAAACACAAACCCTTTAAAGTAATACTGCGTGGTACCCATCCCATGGGTCCCAAAACTCCAGGTTCAAGGGCATCTTCCTACATCGAAACATGCATGAGAATCCAAGAAGATGGTACACCGTGTGATCGGGAAAGGTTTCTAAAACGCACCTCATTTCTCATCACCTTGTGCTCGGGTTCGCCATTCCAGCCGCTTTACTAGCAATCTCCCTACTTGGAGAATCAGCACCTTTAACCTCCTGTTCTCTACAGGTTGCAATTTATCCTGAGGATGAACGGGAAGAGGGGGAACCAATGAGAGACTAGCTCTAGGTGTTGGTACAGGCACAGGTCACTCTATTTTCCCATCAGGAAGAAGAGATAATCACAGGCTCAGCCTGCCCCCCGGAACCAGAATAGGGCCAGAAGCAATCCTGTGCTTTTGCGGCCAGCTCCCACAAAAGCGAGTTGAAAAATGGAGCTCAGGGGCACTGCAATTCACAAACCTGCAGAGTTACAAATGATAACTCTCATCCACAAATATATTGAGGGAAGGCAACGAAGAGGATTTGAAAGCAAGGCAGAATTGCAGGCAACAGATTTCAGGAGGTAGATTCGAATCGCCTTGAAAGCACATGAAAAGCGGCAAAACGTCGACAATGATGCCCTTGGCCAAAAAGGGCGTATGCGTTTTTTCCTGAATATATTCAGGAAAAAACGCATACGCCCTTTTTGGCCAACCAAGCCACCTGGAAAGGCAAATCAGCGCTAAAAAGAAGTCTCGCTTCCCATCGGTCAAAAGGGCCATGCTGAAAAAAGTGTAAAAACCAGAAATGCAGGACAGGCCAAGGAGAAATGGGAGCCTTGCTACGCTGATGGGCGGGTTGCAAATTGCCAACAGCCACTCTGGAGAAGTGTACGGTGTGTCCTGAAAAATCTAAAAAACACAGCTTAGAGAGCATAGGGCACTTCTGCTTATGGGCGTATAAATTGGGAAAATTAAAAATCAGCAAGACACAGGCACCCCAAAGTATAGTGCTGCTCTGTTGACAAGAACCTCCACTTCATTTCACCTTAAATATCCCAGGAAAGAGAAAAATGGATAAAGAATTTCTGGTCCTTATGTAAAATGGACGATCACTCAGCCGTGAAATCAATGTCATATGGCTAGTAGCAGCATGAGGAGTGGATTTAGCTACGAGGATTCTAAGTGAAATAAGTCACACAGAAAAAGACACTTATCATAAGATATGTCTTATAGAGGGAATGTAAAAACCGCTACACTTGAACTGAATTACAAAACAGAACAGTCACACGTTTAGAAAACACACTATGGCTGCTTAACGGGAAAGGAGAGGTGGGGTGATGCATAAAACAAGGGTTTCAAATTAGCTCACATACCGTTCCATAAACCCAATATGTAATAGACAAGACCTACTCCTTCCTCAGTGAACTGGACTCAACACCTCCTATTCACCGCACAAGAATATATCTGACTAGTAAGAATCTTAAAACCTATGTATGATTATCTCTCTGCAAGTGAGTCAAGTGGGTGTAAAGCGGCATAAACACAGCAGTGAAAAGCAGCTAAACCCCATTATAGAAATAAATTACTTTTCAAAACCCATGAAACAAAGAAAGTGAAAGGGAGAGAAATTCTTACAAAATTCGGTCAGGGGCTGTGAGGCAACCTGGATTGACCATACCTAGACACACAGCTGGAGGAGACATAAAGGTGGACACTCTTGGGCTTGAGAGTTTTGGTGAGGTTGGGTGAGCAAACGCAGACCCTTTAAAGTAATACTGCGTGGTACCCATCCCATGGGTCCCAAAACTCCAGGTTCAAGGGCATCTTCCTACATCGAAAACATGCATGAGAAATCCAGAAGATGGTACACCGTGTGATCGGGAAAGGTTTCTAAAACGCACCTCATTTCTCATCTCCTTGTGCTCGGGTTCGCCATTCCAGCCGCTTCACTAGCAATCTCCCTAGTTGGAGAATCAGCACCTTTAACCTCCTGTTCCGTACAGGTTGCAATTTGTCCTGAGGATGAACGGGAAGAGGGGGAACCAATGAGAGACTAGCTCTAGGTGTTGGGACAGGCACAGGTCACTCTATTTTCCCATCAGGAAGAAGAGATAACCACAGGCTCAGCCTGCCCCCCGGAACCAGAATAGGGCAGAAGCAATCCTGCGCTTTTGCGGCCAGCTCCCACAAAAGCGAGTTGAAAAATGGAGCTCAGGGGCACTGCAATTCACAAACCTGCAGGGTTATAAATGATAACTCTCGTCCACAAATATATTGAGGGAAGGCAACGAAGAGGATTTGAAAGCAAGGCAGAATTGCAGGAAACAGATTTCAGGAGGTAGATTCGAATCGCCTTGAAAGCACATGAAAAGCGGCAAAACGTCGACAATGATGCCCTTGGCCAAAAAGGGCGTATGCGTTTTTTCCTGAATATATTCAGGAAAAAAAGCATACGCCCTTTTTGGCCAACCAAGCCACCTGGAAAGGCAAATCAGCGCTAAAAAAAGTCTCGCTTCCCATCGGTCAAAAGGGCCATGCTGAAAAAAGTGTAAAAACCAGAAATGCAGGACAGGCCATGGAGAAATGGGAGCCTTGCTACGCTGATGGGCGGGTTGCAAATAGCCAACAGCCACTCTGGAGAAGTGTACGGTGTGTCCTGAAACATCTAAAAAACACAGCTTAGAGAGCATTGGGCACTTCTGCTCATAGGCATATAAATTGGGAAAACTAAAAATCAGCAAGACACAGGCACCCCAAAGTTTAGGGCTGCTCTGTTGACAAGAACCTACACTTCATTACACCTTAAATATCCCAGGAAAGAGAAAAATGGATAAAGAATTTCTGGTCCTTATGTACAATGGACGATCACTCAGCCGTGAAATCAATGTCATATGGCTAGTAGCAGCATGAGGAGTGGATTTAGGTACGAGGATTCTAAGTGAAATAAGTCACACAGAAAAAGACACTTATCATAAGATATCACTTATAGAGGGAATGTAAAAACCGCTACACTTGAAGTGAATTACAAAACAGAACAGTCACACGTTTAGAAAACACACTATGGCTGCTTAACAGGAAAGGTGAGGTGGGGTGATGCATAAAACAAGGGTTTCAAATTAGCTCACATACCGTTCCATAAACCCAATATGTAATAGACAAGACCTACTCCTTCCTCAGTGAACTGGACTCAACACCTCCTATTCACCGCACAAGAATATATCTGACTAGTAAGAATCTTAAAACCTATGTATGATTATCTCTCTGCAAGTGAGTCAAGTGGGTGTAAAGCGGCATAAACACAGCAGTGAAAAGCAGCTAAACCCCATTATAAAAATAAATTACTTTTCAAAACCCATGAAACAAAGACAGTGAAAGAGAGAGAAATTCTTACAAAATCCGTTCAGGGGCTGTGATGCAACCTGGATTGACCATACCTAGACACACAGCTGGAGGAGACATAAGCGTGGACAGTCTTGGGCCTGAGAGTTTTGGTGAGGTTGGGTGAGCAAACGCAGACCCTTTAAAGTAATACTGCGTGGTACCCATCCCATGGGTCCCAAAACTCCAGGTTCAAGGGCATCTTCCTACATCGAAAACATGCATGAGAATCCAAGAAGATGGTACACCGTGTGATCGGGAAAGGTTTCTAAAACGCACCTCATTTCTCATCTCCTTGTGCTCGGGTTCGCCATTCCAGCCGCTTTACTAGCAATCTCCCTACTTGGAGAATCAGCACCTTTAACCTCCTGTTCCGTACAGGTTGCAATTTGTCCTGAGGATGAACGGGAAGAGGGGGAACTAATGAGAGACTAGCTCTAGGTGTTGGGACAGGCACAGGTCACTCTATTTTCCCATCAGGAAGAGGAGATAATCACAGGCTCAACCTGCCCCCCGGAACCAGAATAGGGCCAGAAGCAATCCTGCGCTTTTGCGGCCAGCTCCCACAAAAGCGAGTTGAAAAATGGAGCTCAGGGGCACTGCGATTCACAAACCTGCAGAGTTATAAATGATAACTCTCATCCACAAATATATTGAGGGAAGGCAACGAAGAGGATTTGAAAGCAAGGCAGAATTGCAGGAAACAGATTTCAGGAGGTAGATTCGAATTGCCTTGAAAGCACATGAAAAGCGGCAAAACGTCGACAATGATGCCCTTGGCCAAAAAGGGCGTATGCGTTTTTTCCTGAATATATTCAGGAAAAAACGCATACGCCCTTTTTGGCCAACCAAGCCACCTGGAAAGGCAAATCAGCGCTAAAAAGAAGTCTCGCTTCCCATCGGTCAAAAGCGCCATGCTGAAAAAAGTGTAAAAAGCAGAAATGCAGGAGAGGCCATGGAGAAATGGGAGCCTGGCTACGCTGATGGGCGGGTTGCAAATTGCCAACAGCCACTCTGGAGAAGTGTACGGTGTGTCCTGAAACATCTAAAAAACACAGCTTAGAGAGTATAGGGCACTTCTGCTTATGGGCGTATAAATTGGGAAAACTAAAAATCAGCAAGACACAGGCACCCCAAAGTTTAGGGCTGCTCTGTTGACAAGAACCTCCACTTCATTTCACCTTAAATATCCCAGGAAAGAGAAAAATGGATAAAGAATTTCTGGTCCTTATGTACAATGGACTATCACTCAGCCGTGAAATCAATGTCATAAGGCTAGTAGCAGCATGAGGAGTGGATTTAGGTAAGAGGATTCTAAGTGAAATAAGTCACACAGAAAAAGACACTTATCATAAGATATCACTTATAGAGGGAATGTAAAATCCGCTACACTTGAACTGAATTACAAAACAGAACAGTCACACGTTTAGAAAACACACTATGGCTGCTTAACGGGAAAGGTGAGGTGGGGTGATGCATAAAACAAGGGTTTCAAATTAGCTCACATACCGTTCCATAAACCCAATATGTAATAGACAAGACCTACTCCTTCCTCAGTGAACTGGACTCAACACCTCCTATTCACCGCACAAGAATATATCTGACTAGTAAGAATCTTAAAACCTATGTATGATTATCTCTCTGTAAGTGAGTCAAGTGGGTGTAAAGCGGCATAAACACAGCAGTGAAAAGCAGCTAAACCCCATTATAAAAATAAATTACTTTTCAAAACCCATGAAACAAAGACAGTGAAAGATAGAGAAATTCTTACAAAATTCCTTCAGGGGCTGTGATGCAACCTGGATTGACCATACCTAGACACACAGCTGGAGGAGACATAAGGGTGGACACTCTTGGGCCTGAGAGTTTTGGTGAGGTTGGGTGAGGAAACGCCGACCCTTTAAAGTAATACTGCGTGGTACCCATCCCATGGGTCCCAAAACTCCAGGTTCAAGGGCATCTTCCTACATCGAAAACACGCATGAGAAACCCAGAAGATGGTACACCGTGTGATCGGGAAAGGTTTCTAAAACGCACCTCATTTCTCATCTCCTTGTGCTCGGGTTCGCCATTCCAGCTGCTTTAATAGCAATCTCCCTACTTGGAGAATCAGCACCTTTAACCTCCTGTTCCGTACAGGTTGCAATTTGTCCTGAGGATGAACGGGAAGAGGGGGAACCAATGAGAGACTAGCTCTAGGTGTTGGGACAGGCACAGGTCACTCTATTTTCCCATCAGGAAGAAGAGATAATCACAGGCTCAGCCTGCCCCTGGGAACCAGAATAGGGCCAGAAGCAATCCTGCGCTTTTGCGGCCAGCTCCCACAGAAGCGAGTTGAAAAATGGAGCTCAGGGGCACTGCAATTCACAAACCTGCAGAGTTATGAATGATAACTCTCGTCCACCAATATATTGAGGGAAGGCAACGAAGAGGATTTGAAAGCAAGGCAGAATTGCAGGAAACAGATTTTAGGAGGTAGATTCGAATCGCCTTGAAAGCACATGAAAAGCGTCAAAACGTCGACAATGATGCCCTTGGCCAAAAAGGGCGTATGCGTTTTTTCCTGAATGTATTCAGGAAAAAACGCATACGCCCTTTTTGGCCAACCAAGCCACCTGGAAAGGCAAATCAGCGCTAAAAAGAAGTCTCACTTCCCATCGGTCAAAAGGGCCATGCTGAAAAAAGTGTAAAAACCAGAAATGCAGGACAGGCCATGGAGAAATGGGAGCCTTGCTACGCTGATGGGCGGGTTGCAAATTGCCAACAGCCACTCTGGAGAAGTGTACGCTGTGTCCTGAAACATCTGAAAAACACAGCTTAGAAAGCATTGGGCACTTCTGCTCACAGGCATATAAATTCGGAAAACTAAAAATCAGCAAGACACAGGCACCCCAAAGTTTAGGGCTGCTCTGTTGACAAGAACCTCCACTTCGTTTCACCTTAAATATCCCAGGAAAGAGAAAAATGCATAAAGAATTTCTGGTCCTTATGTACAATGGACGATCACTCAGCCCTGAAATCAATGTCATATGGCTAGTAGCAGCATGAGGAGTGGATTTAGGTACGAGGATTCTAAGTGAAATAAGTCACACAGAAAAAGACACTTATCATAAGATATGTCTTATAGAGGGAATGTAAAAACCGCTACACTTGAACTGAATTACAAAACAGAACAGTCACACGTTTAGAAAACACACTATGGCTGCTTAACGGGAAAGGAGAGGTTGGGTGATGCATAAAACAAGGGTTTCAAATTAGCTCACATACCGTTCCATAAACCCAATATGTAATAGACAAGACCTACTCCTTCCTCAGTGAACTGGACTCAACACCTCCTATTCACCGCACAAGAATATATCTGACTAGTAAGAATCTTAAAACCTATGTATGATTATCTCTCTGCAAGTGAGTCAAGTGGGTGTAAAGCAGCATAAACACAGCAGTGAAAAGCAGCTAAACCCCATTATAAAAATAAATTACTTTTCAAAACCCATGAAACAAAGACAGTGAAAGAGAGAGAAATTCTTACAAAATTCGGTCAGGGGCTGTGATGCAACCTGGATTGACCATACCTAGACACACAGCTGGAGGAGACATAAAGGTGGACACTCTTGGGCTTGAGAGGTTTGGTGAGGTTGGGTGAGCAAACGCAGACCCTTTAAAGTAATACTGCGTGGTACCCATCCCATGGGTCCCAAAACTCCAGGTTCAAGGGCATCTTCCTACATCGAAAACATGCATGAGAAATCCAGAAGATGGTACACCGTGTGATCGGGAAAGCTTTCTAAAACGCACCTCATTTCTCATCTCCTTATGCTCGTGTTCGCCATTCCAGCCGCTTTACTAGCAATCTCCCTAGTTGGAGGATCAGCACCTTTAACCTCCTGTTCCGTACAGGTTGCAATTTGTCCTGAGGATGAACGGGAAGAGGGGGAACCAATGAGAGACAAGCTCTAGGTGTTGGGACAGGCACAGGTCACTCTATTTTCTCATCAGAAGGAAGAGATAAGCACAGGCTCAGCCTGCCCCCCGGAACCAGAATAGGGCAGAAGCACTCCTGCGCTTTTGCGGCCAGCTCCCACAAAAGCGAGTTGAAAAATGGAGCTCAGGGGCACTGAAATTCACAAACCTGCAGAGTTATAAATGATAACTCTCGTCCAAAAATATATTGAGGGAAGGCAACGAAGAGGATTTGAAAGCAAGGCAGAATTGCAGGAAACAGATTTCAGAAGGTAGATTCGAATCGCCTCGAAAGCACATGAAAAGCGGCAAAACGTCGACAATGATGCCCTTGGCCAAAAAGGGCGTATGCGTTTTTTCCTGAATATATTCAGGAAAAAACGCCTACGCCCTTTTTGGCCAACCAAGCCACCTGGAAAGGCAAATCAGCGCTAAAAAAAATCTCGCTTCCCATCGGTCAAAAGGGCCATGCTGAAAAAAGTGTAAAAACCAGAAATGCAGGACAGGCCATGGAGAAATGGGAGCCTTCTTACGCTTATGGGCGGGTTGCAAATTGCCAACAACCACTCTGGAGAAGTGTACGGTGTGTCCTGAAATATCTAAAAAACACAGCTCAGAGAGAGCATAGGGCACTTGTGCTTATGGGCGTATAAATTGGGAAAACTAAAAATCAGCAAGACACAGGCACCCCAAAGTTTAGGGCTGCTCTGTTGACAAGAACCTCCACTTCATTTCACCTTAAATATCCCAGGAAACAGAAAAATGGATAAAGAATTTCTGGTCCTTATGTACAATGGACTATCACTCAGCCGTGAAATCAATGTCATATGGCTAGTAGCAGCATAAGGAGTGGATTTAGGTACGAGGATTCTAAGTGAAATAAGTCACACAGAAAAAGACATTATCATAAGATATCACTTATAGAGGGAATGTAAAAACCGCTACACTTGAAGTGAATTACAAAACAGAACAGTCACACGTTTAGAAAACACACTATGGCTGCTTAACGGGAAAGGAGAGGTGGGAAGATGCATAAAACAAGGGTTTCAAATTAGCTCACATACCGTTCCATAAACCCAATATGTAATAGACAAGACCTACTCCTTCCTCAGTGAACTGGACTCAACACCTCCTATTCACCGCACAAGAATATATCTGACTAGTAAGAATCTTAAAACCTATGTATGATTATCTCTCTGCAAGTGAGTCAAGTGTGTGTAAAGCGGCATAAACACAGCAGTGAAAAGCAGCTAAACCCCATTATAAAAATAAATTACTTTTCAAAACCCATGAAACAAAGACAGTGAAAGAGAGAGAAATTCTTACAAAATTCGTTCAGGGGCTGTGATGCAACCTGGATTGACCATACCTAGACACACAGCTGGAGGAGACATAAAGGTGGACACTCTTGGGCTTGAGAGGTTTGGTGAGGTTGGGTGAGCAAACGCAGACCCTTTAAAGTAATACTGCGTGGTACCCATCCCATGGGTCCCAAAACTCCAGGTTCAAGGGCATCTTCCTACATCGAAAACATGCATGAGAAATCCAGAAGATGGTACACCGTGTGATCGGGAAAGGTTTCTAAAACGCACCTCATTTCTCATCTCCTTATGCTCGTGTTCGCCATTCCATCCGCTTTACTAGCAATCTCCCTAGTTGGAAAATCAGCACCTTTAACCTCCTGTTCCGTACAGGTTGCAATTTGTCCTGAGGATGAACGGGTAGAGGGGGAACCAATGAGAGACAAGCTCTAGGTGTTGGGACAGGCACAGGTCACTCTATTTTCTCATCAGAAAGAAGAGATAAGCATAGGCTCAGCCTGCCCCCGGAACCAGAATAGGGCCAGAAGCAATCCTGCGCTTTTGTGGCCAGCTCCCACAAAAGCGAGTTGAAAAATGGAGCTCAGGGGCACTGCAATTCACAAACCTGCAGAGTTATAAATGATAACTCTCGTCCACAAATATATTGAGGGAAGGCAACGAAGAGGATTTGAAAGCAAGGCAGAATTGCAGGAAACAGATTTCAGGAGGTAGATGCGAATCACCTTGAAAGCACATGAAAAGCGGCAAAACGTCGACAATGATGCCCTTGGCCAAAAAGGGCGTATGCGTTTTTTCCTGAATATATTCAGGAAAAAACGCATACGCCCTTTTTGGCCAACCAAGCAACCTGGAAAGGCAAATCAGCGCTAAAAAAAATCTCGCTTCCCATCGGTCAAAAGGGCCATGCTGAAAAAAGTGTAAAAACCAGAAATGCAGGATAGGCCATGGAGAAATGGGAGCATTGTTACGCTTATGGGCGGGTTGCAAATTGCCAACAACCACTCTGGAGAAGTGTACGGTGTGTCCTGAAATATCTAAAAAACACAGCTTAGAGAGCATAGGGCACTTGTGCTTATGGGCGTATAAATTGGGAAAACTAAAAATCAGCAAGACACAGGCACCACAAAGTTTAGGGCTGCTCTGTTGACAAGAACCTCCACTTCATTTCACCTTAAATATCCCAGGAAACAGAAAAATGGATAAAGAATTTCTGGTCCTTATGTACAATGGACTATCACTCAGCCGTGAAATCAATGTCATATGGCTAGTAGCAGCATGAGGAGTGGATTTAGGTACGAGGATTCTAAGTGAAATAAGTCACACAGAAAAAGACATTATCATAAGATATCACTTATAGAGGGAATGTAAAAACCGCTACACTTGAACTGAATTACAAAACAGAACAGTCACACGTTTAGAAAACACACTATGGCTGCTTAACGGGAAAGGAGAGGTGGGGTGATGCATAAAACAAGGGTTTCAAATTAGCTCACATACCGTTCCATAAACCCAATATGTAATAGACAAGACCTACTCCTTCCTCAGTGAACTGGACTCAACACCTCCTATTCACCGCACAAGAATATATCTGACTAGTAAGAATCTTAAAACCTATGTATGATTATCTCTCTGCAAGTGAGTCAAGTGGGTGTAAAGCGGCATAAACACAGCAGTGAAAAGCAGCTAAACCCCATTATAAAAATAAATTACTTTTCAAAACCCATGAAACAAAGACAGTGAAAGAGAGAGAAATTCTTACAAAATTCGGTCAGGGGCTGTGAGGCAACCTGGATTGACCATACCTAGACACACAGCTGGAGGAGACATAAGGGTGGACACTCTTGGGCCTGAGAGTTTTGGTGAGGTTGGGTGAGCAAACGCAGACCCTTTAAAGTAATACTGCGTGGTACCCATCCCATGGGTCCCAAAACTCCAGGTTCAAGGGCATCTTCCTACATCGAAAACATGCATGAGAAATCAAGAAGATGGGACACCGTGTGATCGGGAATGGTTTCTAAAATGCACCTCATTTCTCATCTCCCTGTGCTCGGGTTCGCCATTCCAGCCGCTTTACTAGCAATCTCCCTACTTGGAGAATCAGCACCTTTAACCTCCTGTACCGTATAGGTTGCAATTTGTCCTGAGGATGAACGGGAAGAGGGGGAACCAATGAGAGACAAGCTCTAGGTGTTGGGACAGGCACAGGTCACTCTATTTTCCCATCAGGAAGAAGAGATAACCACAGGCTCAGCCTGACCCCAGGAACCAGAATAGGGCCAGAAGCAATCCTGCGCTTTTGCGGCCAGCTCCCACAAAAGCGAGTTGAAAAATGGAGCTCAGGGGCACTGCAATGCACAAACCTGCAGAGTTATAAATGATAACTCTCGTCCACAAATATATTGAGGGAAGGCAACGAAGAGGATTTGAAAGCAAGGCAGAATTGCAGGAAACAGATTTCAGGAGGTAGATTCGAATCGCCTTGAAAGCACATGAAAAGCGGCAAAACGTCGACAATGATGCCCTTGGCCAAAAAGGGCGTATGCGTTTTTTCCTGAATATATTCAGGAAAAAACGCATACGCCCTTTTTGGCCAACCAAGCAACCTGGAAAGGCAAATCAGCGCTAAAAAGAAGTCTCGCTTCCCATCGGTCAAAAGGGCCATGCTGAAAAAAGTGTAAAATCCAGAAATGCAGGACAGGCCATGGAGAAATGGGAGCCTTGCTACGCTGATGGGTGGGTTGCAAATTGCCAACAGCCACTCTGGAGAAGTGTACGGTGTGTCCTGAAACATCTAAAAAACAGAACTTGGAGAGCATAGGGAACTTCTGCTTATGGGCGTATAAATTGGGAAAACTAAAAATCAGCAAGACACAGGCACCCCAAAGTTTAGGGCTGCTCTGTTGACAAGAACCTCCACTTCATTTCACCTTAAATATCCCAGGAAGGAGAAAAATGGATAAAGAATTTCTGGTCCTTATGTACAATGGACTATCACTCAGCCGTGAAATCAATGTCATAAGGCTAGTAGCAGCATGAGGAGTGGATTTAGGTAAGAGGATTCTAAGTGAAATAAGTCACACAGAAAAAGACACTTATCATAAGATATCACTTATAGAGGGAATGTAAAATCCGCTACACTTGAACTGAATTACAAAACAGAACAGTCACACGTTTAGAAAACACACTATGGCTGCTTAACGGGAAAGGTGAGGTGGGGTGATGCATAAAACAAGGGTTTCAAATTAGCTCACATACCGTTCCATAAACCCAATATGTAATAGACAAGACCTACTCCTTCCTCAGTGAACTGGACTCAACACCTCCTATTCACCGCACAAGAATATGTCTGACTAGTAAGAATCTTAAAACCTATGTATGATTATCTCTCTGTAAGTGAGTCAAGTGGGTGTAAAGTGGCATAAACACAGCAGTGAAAAGCAGCTAAACCCCATTATAAAAATAAATTACTTTTCAAAACCCATGAAACAAAGACAGTGAAAGAGAGAGAAATTCTTACAAAATTCGTTCAGGGGCTGTGATGCAGCCTGGATTGACCATACCTAGACACACAGCTGGAAGAGACATAAAGGTGGACACTCTTGGGCTTGCGAGGTTTGGTAAGGTTGGGTGAGCAAACGCAGACACTTTAAAGTAATACTACGTGGTACCCATCCCATGGGTCCCAAAACTCCAGGTTCAAGGGCATCTTCCTACATCGAAAACATGCATGAGAATCCAAGAAGATGGTACACCGTATGATCGGGAAAGGTTTCTAAAATGCACCTCATTTCTCATCTTCTTGTGCTCGGGTTCGCCATTCCAGCCGCTTTACTAGCAATCTCCCTACTTGGAGAATCAGCACCTTTAACCTCCTATTCCGTACAGGTTGCAATTTGTCCTGAGGATGAACGGGAAGAGGGGGAACCAATGAGAGACTAGCTCTAGGTGTCGGGACAGGCACAGGTCACTCTATTTTCCCATCAGGAAGAAGAGATAATCACAGGCTCAGCCTGCCCCCCTGAACCAGAATAGGGCCTGAAGCAATCGTGCGCTTTTGCGGCCAGCTCCCACAAAAGCGAGTTGAAAAATGGAGCTCAGGGGCACTGCAATTCACAAACCTGCAGAGTTATAAATGATATCTCTCGTCCACAAATATATTGAGGGAAGGCAACGAAGAGGATTTGAAAGCAAGGAAGAATTGCAGGAAACAGATTTCAGGAGGTAGATTCGAATTGCCTTGAAAGCACATGAAAAGCGGCAAAACGTCGACAATGATGCCCTTGGCCAAAAAGGGCGTATGCGTTTTTTCCTGAATGTATTCAGGAAAAAACGCATACGCCCTTTTTGGCCAACCAAGCAACCTGGAAAGGCAAATCAGCGCTAAAAAGAAGTCTCGCTTCCCATCGGTCAAAAGGGCCATGCTGAAAAAAGTGTAAAAACCAGAAATGGAGGACAGGCCATGGAGAAATGAGAGCCTTGCTACGCTGATGGGCGGGTTGCAAATTGCCAACAGCCACTCTGGAGAAGTGTACGGTGTGTCCTGAAACATCTAAAAAACTCAGCTTAGAGAGCATAGGGCACTTCTGCTTATGGGCGTATAAATTGGGAAAATTAAAAATCAGCAAGACACAGGCACCCCAAAGTTTAGGGCTGCTCTGTTGACAAGAAGCTCCACTTCATTTCACCTTAAATATCCCAGGAAAGAGAAAAATGGATAAAGAATTTCTGGTCCTTATGTACAATGGACGATCACTCAGCCATGAAATCAATGTCATATGGCTAGTAGCAGCATGAGGAGTGGATTTAGGTACGAGGATTCTAAGTGAAATAAGTCACACAGAAAAAGACACTTATCATAAGATATGTCTTATAGAGGGAATGTAAAAACCGCTACACTTGAACTGAATTACAAAACAGAACAGTCACACGTTTAGAAAACACACTATGGCTGCTTAACGGGAAAGGAGAGGTGGGGTGATGCATAAAACAAGGGTTTCAAATTAGCTCACATACCGTTCCATAAACCCAATATGTAATAGACAAGACCTACTCCTTCCTCAGTGAACTGGACTCAACACCTCCTATTCACCGCACAAGAATATATCTGACTAGTAAGAATCTTAAAACCTATGTATGATTATCTCTCTGCAAGTGAGTCAAGTGGGTGTAAAGCGGCATAAACACAGCAGTGAAAAGCAGCTAAACCCCATTATAAAAATAAATTACTTTTCAAAACCCATGAAACAAAGACAGTGAAAGAGAGAGAAATTCTTACAAAATTCGGTCAGGGGCTGTGATGCAACCTGGATTGACCATACCTAGACACACAGCTGGAGGAGACATAAAGGTGGACACTCTTGGGCTTGAGAGGTTTGGTGAGGTTGGGTGAGCAAACGCAGACCCTTTAAAGTAATACTGCGTGGTACCCATCCCATGGGTCCCAAAACTCCAGGTTCAAGGGCATCTTCCTACATCGAAAACATGCATGAGAAATCCAGAAGATGGTACACCGTGTGATCGGGAAAGGTTTCTAAAACGCACCTCATTTCTCATCTCCTTATGCTTGTGTTCGCCATTCCAGCCGCTTTACTAGCAATCTCCCTAGTTGGAGAATCAGCACCTTTAACCTCCTGTTCCGTACAGGTTGCAATTTGTCCTGAGGATGAACGGGAAGAGGGGGAACCAATGAGAGACAAGCTCTACGTGTTGGGACAGGCACAGGTCACTCTATTTTCTCATCAGAAGGAAGAGATAAGCACAGGCTCAGCCTGCCCCCCGGAACCAGAATAGGGCCAGAAGTAATCCTGCGCTTTTGCGGCCAGCTCCCACAAAAGCGAGTTGAAAAATGGAGCTCAGGGGCACTGCAATTCACAAACCTGCAGAGTTATAAATGATAACTCTCGTCCACCAATATATTGAGGGAAGGCAACGAGGAGGATTTGAAAGCAAGGCAGAATTGCAGGAAACAGATTTCAGGAGGTAGATTCGAATCGCCTTGAAAGCACATGAAAAGCGGCAAAACGTCGACAATGATGCCCTTGGCCAAAAAGGGCGTATGCGTTTTTTCCTGAATGTATTCAGGAAAAAACGCATACGCCCTTTTTGGCCAACCAAGCCACCTGGAAAGGCAAATCAGCGCTAAAAAGAAGTCTCGCTTCCCATCGGTCAAAAGGGCCATGCTGAAAAAAGTGTAAAAACCAGAAATGCAGGACAGGCCATGGAGAAATGGGAGCCTTGCTACGCTGATGGGCGGGTTGCAAATTGCCAACAGCCACTCTGGAGAAGTGTACGGTGTGTCCTGAAACATCTAAAAAACACAGCCTAGAGAGCATTAGGCACTTCTGCTCATAGGCATATAAATTGGGAAAACTAAAAATCAGCAAGACACAGGCACCCCAAAGTTTAGGGCTGCTCTATTGACAAGAACCTCCACTTCATTACACCTTAAATATCCCAGGAAAGAGAAAAATGGATAAAGAATTTCTGGTCCTTATGTACAATGGACGATCACTCAGCCGTGAAATCAATGTCATAAGGCTAGTAGCAGCATGAGGAGTGGATTTAGTTAAGAGGATTCTAAGTGAAATAAGTCACACAGAAAAATACCCTTATTATAAGATATCACTTATAGAGGGAATGTAAAAACCGCTACACTTGAACTGAATTACAAAACAGAACAGTCACACGTTTAGAAAACACACTATGGCTGCTTAACGGGAAAGTTGAGGTGGGGTGATGCATAAAACAAGGGTTTCAAATTAGCTCACATACCGTTCCATAAACCCAATATGTAATAGACAAGACCTACTCCTTCCTCAGTGAACTGGACTCAACACCTCCTCTTCACCGCACAAGAATATATCTGACTAGTAAGAATCTTAAAACCTATGTATGATTATCTCTCTGTAAGTGAGTCAAGTGGGTGTAAAGCAGCATAAACAGAGCAGTGAAAAGCAGCTAAACCCCATTACAAAAATAAATTACTTTGGAAAACCCATGAAACAAAGACAGTAAAAGAGAGAGAAATTCTTACAAAATTCGTTCAGGGGCTGTGATGCAACCTGGATTGACCATATCTAGACACACAGCTGGAGGAGACATAAGGGTGGACACTCTTGGGCTTGAGAGTTTTGGTGAGGTTGGGTGAGCAAACACAAACCCTTTAAAGTAATACTGCGTGGTACCCATCCCATGGGTCCCAAAACTCCAGGTTCAAGGGCATCTTCCTACATCGAAAACATGCATGAGAATCCAAGAAGATGGTACACCGTGTGATCGGGAAAGGTTTCTAAAACGCACCTCATTTCTCATCACCTTGTGCTCGGGTTCGCCATTCCAGCCGCTTTACTAGCAATCTCCCTACTTGGAGAATCAGCACCTTTAACCTCCTGTTCTGTACAGGTTGCAATTTATCCTGAGGATGAACGGGAAGAGGGGGAACCAATGAGAGACTAGCTCTAGGTGTTGGGACAGGCACAGGTCACTCTATTTTCCCATCAGGAAGAAGAGATAATCACAGGCTCAGCCTGCCCCCCGGAACCAGAATAGGGCCTGAAGCAATCCTGTGCTTTTGCGGCCAGCTCCCACAAAAGCGAGTTGAAAAATGGAGCTCAGGGGCACTGCAATTCACAAACCTGCAGAGTTACAAATGATAACTCTCATCCACAAATATATTGAGGGAAGGCAACGAAGAGGATTTGAAAGCAAGGCAGAATTGCAGGCAACAGATTTCAGGAGGTAGATTCGAATCGCCTTGAAAGCACATGAAAAGCGGCAAAACGTCGACAATGATGCCCTTGGCCAAAAAGGGCGTATGCGTTTTTTCCTGAATATATTCAGGAAAAAACGCATACGCCCTTTTTGGCCAACCAAGCCACCTGGAAAGGCAAATCAGCGCTAAAAAGAAGTCTCGCTTCCCATCGGTCAAAAGGGCCATGCTGAAAAAAGTGTAAAAACCAGAAATGCAGGACAGGCCATGGAGAAATGGGAGCCTTGCTACGCTGATGGGCGGGTTGCAAATTGCCAACAGCCACTCTGGAGAAGTGTACGGTGTGTCCTGAAACATCTAAAAAACACAGCTTAGAGAGCATAGGGCACTTCTGCTTATGGGCGTATAAATTGGGAAAATTAAAAATCAGCAAGACACAGGCACCCCAAAGTTTAGGGCTGCTCTGTTGACAAGAACCTACACTTCATTACACCTTAAATATCCCAGGAAAGAGAAAAATGGATAAAGAATTTCTGGTCCTTATGTACAATGGACGATCACTCAGCCGTGAAATCAATGTCATATGGCTAGTAGCAGCATGAGGAGTGGATTTATGTACGAGGATTCTAAGTGAAATAAGTCACACAGAAAAAGACACTTATCATAAGATATCACTTATAGAGGGAATGTAAAAACCTCTACACTTGAAGTGAATTACAAAACAGAACAGTCACACGTTTAGAAAACACACTATGGCTGCTTAACAGGAAAGGTGAGGTGGGGTGATGCATAAAACAAGGGTTTCAAATTAGCTCACATACCGTTCCATAAACCCAATATGTAATAGACAAGACCTACTCCTTCCTCAGTGAACTGGACTCAACACCTCCTATTCACCGCACAAGAATATATCTGACTAGTAAGAATCTTAAAACCTATGTATGATTATCTCTCTGCAAGTGAGTCAAGTGGGTGTAAAGCGGCATAAACACAGCAGTGAAAAGCAGCTAAACCCCATTATAAAAATAAATTACTTTTCAAAACCCATGAAACAAAGACAGTGAAAGAGAGAGAAATTCTTACAAAATCCGTTCAGGGGCTGTGATGCAACCTGGATTGACCATACCTAGACACACAGCTGGAGGAGACATAAGCGTGGACAGTCTTGGGCCTGAGAGTTTTGGTGAGGTTGGGTGAGCAAACGCAGACCCTTTAAAGTAATACTGCGTGGTACCCATCCCATGGGTCCCAAAACTCCAGGTTCAAGGGCATCTTCCTACATCGAAAACATGCATGAGAATCCAAGAAGATGGTACACCGTGTGATCGGGAAAGGTTTCTAAAACGCACCTCATTTCTCATCTCCTTGTGCTCGGGTTCGCCATTCCAGCCGCTTTACTAGCAATCTCCCTACTTGGAGAATCAGCACCTTTAACCTCCTGTTCCGTACAGGTTGCAATTTGTCCTGAGGATGAACGGGAATAGGGGGAACTAATGAGAGACTAGCTCTAGGTGTTGGGACAGGCACAGGTCACTCTATTTTCCCATCAGGAAGAGGAGATAATCACAGGCTCAACCTGCCACCCGGAACCAGAATAGGGCCAGAAGCAATCCTGCGCTTTTGCGGCCAGCTCCCACAAAAGCGAGTTGAAAAATGGAGCTCAGGGGCACTGCGATTCAGAAACCTGCAGAGTTATAAATGATAACTCTCGTCCACAAATATATTGAGGGAAGGCAACGAAGAGGATTTGAAAGCAAGGCAGAATTGCAGGAAACAGATTTCAGGAGGTAGATTCGAATTGCCTTGAAAGCACATGAAAAGCGGCAAAACGTCGACAATGATGCCCTTGGCCAAAAAGGGCGTATGCGTTTTTTACTGAATATATTCAGGAAAAAACGCATACGCCCTTTTTGGCCAACCAAGCCACCTGGAAATGCAAATCAGCGCTAAAAATAAGTCTCGCTTCCCATCGGTCAAAAGCGCCATGCTGAAAAAAGTGTAAAAACCAGAAATGCAGGAGAGGCCATGGAGAAATGGGAGCCTGGCTACGCTGATGGGCGGGTTGCAAATTGCCAACAGCCACTCTGGAGAAGTGTACGG